>NC_134279.1:73500770-73804887 GCF_949628215.1 Phalacrocorax aristotelis | reverse complement strand
GTGCTCTTAGTGTCTGGGGGGAAAACCTCCAAAGACCAAACTTGGGCTGTAATAATTATACTGCCCTTGCAAATTGTTGAATAGATAAACTAAGTATGGAGGGCTTCCCATGATCTCTGTTCTTTTTAACATGGCTTGCCCAAGGTATTTTTGTCATCAGACCAGTTTCTATAGAGCTGGTTTATTGCCAAATTTGTCACAAAGTATTTTTCTTGATGTGATTGTAATCGAAATTGGTGTCATGGTATTTTTGTTAAGGCAAGCAGTAAATTACATTCTGGGATAGAAAAATGGTGATAAAGTACTATCTATGCTGACAGTGTAGACAGAATAATGTTGAAATAACTCATAAACATACTGATTGAGTAGGTTCCTCTATAGATCAGGTAGAGCCTTGGCTCCATGTGGCTCAGTAAATGTTCATGAGGTTTTTCTGAATCTGAAAATGGAGAGGATCTCATAACCCTAATTCTTTCTTCTAATAAGACTATGATCTAGGCCATTTCTTACAGCAGAACAGCCTGTCTGCATATATCATTAGAGAGGGCATCCCCTTAATAATTTATACTACACATACCAGGTGTGCTGATTATGAAATTTCCCTTGAGGCTCCAGAAGGAAATGAAATCCTAATAAATGCATGAGATAGTGGAACAATGCTAGAATCTCCTGGATGGAAATCAGTCATCTGTGTCAGTGATCCTCCTTACAGCAGTTTTTAGAAAACATTACAGAAGAAAATCTTCTTAGACTTGTCAACCAAACTATGCTGGAGGTGTGAAGAAACTGCCTTTCCAGGGAACTTCTGTGCTCTTGTGGGAAACGAAGAGTAAGGCTAGGGGAGGGAATCAATTTCTTATCTCAGAGGGATGTGGAGGTGGCAGTGTTGATTGTGATCATAATTAGTATTATTGCACAGTGACGACTGAAGCATGGTCCGGAAACTGGAAAATTCCCCTTATCAAAAAGCTGGCTGAGAAAATAAGAGGACTCTGTTTTGGAAATATAGGCTCCTCTTGTCTTGGCAAATGGAGCAATTTCATTTGGAAGAGACTTGCATTCGAGATACTTGTTATCAAGAGAGTATTCAGTGAAGAACAAGGGCAGAAAGGGCCTTTCTCTGCAGAACTAAATGGAGAAATATCAATGACACTACACATAGGATCAGAAAAGAAAGAGAGAGACCTTGATTTGAGAGGCAACAGGGAAAGCAATGTATGGATGTGAAACAACCGAATGTAATAGGAAAAAGACAACACTGGTTTTTAACCCAGAGCAATGTGCAATGATCAGGACAAACTAAATTTTCTTGTCGCTGTGCAAACAAAAAAAAAAAAATATCTCTGAGAGGTGGAATACATAAATATAAGAATGATTCTTACAATCCTGTGGTTCAAAGGTACAGCTAAAAGAGTAAGATACTTGCAGAGAACATGCGGCCCATGAGAAGACATTGTACTACGAGCTCAAGGAAGTGTGTGTTCACTCTTCTATCAAGAGGCTTGAGCAGAACTCTCTGAAAAGCTGGTATTGTTCAATGGAAAAGCAGAGATGTGTTAGAAGTAAAAAGACATCTTTCAGGAAGTGGAGGTCATGTTTGAACAGAGAAAATAGAAAAGAGCGTACATTCAAGTTAAATAAGGCAAGTTAAACACGGCAGGTAAAATCAATTTTGAGGAAAAAACTTCCTAAACTCACAGAAACAATGAGAAAACCCGTTCAAACATACGAAGAGTAGGAAGCCTGTACATCAGCAGGCTTGATAGGTGATTGCAGTGTAATAAGAACACTCAAAACACATAGGGCTGTCACAAAAAGACTAAATAAATCTTTGCTTTGCTGTTCATTATAAAAGGTCTCGGGGAACCTTCTCTTCTGAAGCAGTTTGGTACCTGAAAGAGTGTGAAGAGCTGTTTTAAATTGAAGTGTCAGCAGAACAGGTTTAGAACAATGAGACAAAACGCATAATACTATTGATAAAAATAGGTGGTAGCTATGATAGCCACCCAAGAGTCCCAAATGTGGAGCTGTTGGGTTAATGGTTTTGTTTGATATGAATTAAATAATTGTTGTGGCAAGTGAAGGTGGCAAATGTAACTGATGCTTAAAGGGATCTATGTACACCGGTAAATCTAACTTTCCTTGGGCAAATTTATGGAAACTAAAATGAAGACTTGAATTCGCAGAGTAAATATGATATATTGGGTAAATGTCAGCATGGATTTTGTAGAAGGAAGCTGTCACAAATCTGTGTGCTTTGAAGCCCAGCAGCCCGTGGGTAGAGGTGATTCAGTTGATAAGGTATAACTGGGCTTCCAAGGTCCCTCACTAATGGTCATCAAACCCCCCCAAGATCTCAAGAAATAAAAGGGAGAGGAGTCCTGTAGTTTTGAACTAGTCATGGCTCTAATTAGTTAAAGGTAATAACACAGAGGATAGGAACTGAATCATCAGTTTTCCTATTGCAGGAATGTCACCAGGCTACAGGAGTCTCTGTTGATATTCTCTCCTGTTAAATTATCTACTAAAGTTTTAGGAAAAAGGAGAGATGACAAACTTTACATATAAAAAGTTTTCAAGGTAGTAAAAATTAAAACTGCCTGTGAATATTCTTCTCTGCTTTCTTACCCAGTTTAGATAACTACAAAGTAACACATAAGGGAAAAGAACCATACCTATGCATCCACAGAGATGTAACCATTCAGGAAAACTTCTTGGTAGCATTTTGAATAGTTCTTGGAAAACATCAGCTCAATCCTCAGTAGAGCTCAAGAGATAAATAGGATGTTAAAGTCTTTACAGAGAACTTAAAATTAAAAAAAAAAGAAAACCAAACATTCGTGTGTAAATCCAGAACATGCCCAAATGTTGCACAGTGTGATAACTGTCTTGAATACAGTAGAAGTGGAAATGGTACACAGAAAAGTTGTTGTAATGATAATACATACAGAATTGTTTCTGTGCTGAGAGAACTCAGACATAGGCTTGGGAAGGACCCCTGGCGTCACCATGTTCAGTCCTCTACTACTGCCTCCACCATGGCATACAGCTTTTCTGTGTATTTCTCAAATACTGCCAGAGGATTGCCTGGTCTCAGATTCAAAGGCATTAAGCTTGTTCAGCTCTGCTTACGCTGCAGTAGATAGCTGTCCTACTCTTGCTCACTCCACCTTTTTCCTCCTGTTCAGCAGTGTCATTCATGCAGAAAACTGAGCTAGATTCTAAAACTAAAGCTGGTAGGACTGCACTGTGTATTGGCATGGGATATAATTCATTTTTTTGGTATTTAATTAAAATAATGTGACAGTGCAAGCAGGATTGGCCAGCATAATTCTCCAAATGAAGAAAGCAACGTTAAACTTCGTCATGCTCCCGCACCATTGCAAATACTGAAAAAATGACCATAGCAAGTCAGCGAAGACACAGCTCTCTGGTATTCCACAGCCAACAGGTGCTTGGCTGGAAGGATATAAGCCATGTTTGTGTCTTATGCTCATACTTATAAAAACACAGGATCCGCTTTTTTTTCTTAAAACAAAAAACAACCTCTAAGAAACTTCATCTCTGTACAACTCTGTACTTTTTCTGAACACAAGCCTGCCAAACACTTTCTGATGCTCTGGGTGCAGGATATCAAATTCCACCAGCAGGTGTCTTCAGAGCTGTGGGAGTCCAGGGAGGAGGTTGTGTTCCTTGGCAGAGATTTTTAAATTATCACCTTGTTAAGGTGAGTGGGAAATTCTGTCTAAAAATCACCAGCACGGAATGATGCAGAATTTTAGCTGTAACTTTCTATTTTGTGGGAGGAGGTTAAGGGGTGCTTGCCATTCACTTTTAATGCTGTTGGATAAACTAATGAATATGTTGCTGAGTTGAGCCTGCAATCTAAATCAAGAATTTGTGTCAGACTTTATTTCTGAATGGGCCTGAAACAAATTCTGTAGCTCTTGCACACATCTACCTGCAAGATTATCTTGACAAATGTCTAAAATGGATTGCAAATATTTCCATTTACTCAGCCTCCACATCTATCCCTATTCAGAGGGATACATCCTCTAAATACCTCCTGTTTTGTCAGTGTCCCTTTTATACTGCATAGCTCTGATTTTTATTGTTAGTATATTTCAGTGAGACTAAAATGTACTTATTTTTTCAAAAGATGTATTTGCAACTTCCAAATTGTGCTACTTGTGCTTCCACTTCTTTCAAATACATATTTGAAGAATTGGAAGAAACAACAAAATCGAAGAAAATCAGGCTCACAGGGTTTAAAAACACATGTACAGACTTGTTCTTTAATTAAAAACATACTCTTTCCTAACAATTAAACATAGAGCTAGCTGTTACTTTATTGTGCACACATTGGCTAACAGGTACTTTAAAAATTCCTTTAAGAAACCCCTCTAGTTAAATTTTTGCAGGAAGGTGCAGGAAGCCAGATGAGAGATACATAGTTAGTAAAACTACAGAAACTTTCTATAGCCTATTGGACTACAGAGAATTTTATGATCTGCTCTACAGTCAAGGAGCCCAGATTATTTTTAACCTCAGCTTAAACAAACACTTAAAAATTCAAGGTAAAAGCACTTTGGTAGTGATAAAAGAGATTTGTAGTTTGACATTTTAACCCTAAAGTAATAGGTCAGGACTTCGAATGGTGGGAATTGATCTATCTCTGGGTGATTTCAAGAGAGCTTGTTTGCAGGATCTTGTTCCCTCCCCACTACATGTCCCTTGAGCTCTCTGCACTGGTATCTGCTTAGGCTCCTGGGTACCCTTTTCCCATCCCCGTGCCAGCTCTCAGGCCGCATCCTGCGAGCAGCTCCCACACCCTGCAAGCTCCAAACCTGGCCAGGGGAGTCAAACCTGCCCCTGTTGCCAAAGCCTCGGCTCACAGCCTTGTGCTTGCTGTTTAAGATACAAATGATTGGTGTGGTGGTTTTCATATAACAACTTAATGGTTATAATACTTGTCTCAGAAGTGGTCAAACTTGGGTTTGGGTCCTCCTTCTCTCAAGGGATATTCAAATCCACCTGTCCCTTCCCAGGCTGTAGGCAACCTCTCAGCCCTTCCTATTGAAGTTGTGCCATGGTGCGGAGCAGGATTCGCAGAGCTGGAGAGAAGCAAGTGGGAGCCTGACTGTGGCCTACCGGTTGGGACCTCCCCTGAAGGGAGGTGGGGAGCAGGTATCTGGCAGCATTCCCAAGGCTGCTTACTGCCTGCTTTGCATGAAAACATCACTGGATAAAAATCAAAACCAGCCCTGAAGGCAGAGTCCAAACCCAGCACCTCTCTCCACAGGGAGAGGTTGCAACCACCTTGCCCTGGCAGCGGGTGCTATTTCTGCGCCACCCCAACCACACCCTCTTCCTCCAGCTACATCTTTAAATGAAAGCCAGAGCAGCTGCTCCCTCGTACCGACGAGCAGCTACGTACAGCCAGAGCCCTGCTGAGGAGCATTAGCTCTGTTCACATCTCCCCAAACGCAAGTGGGCTTTCACGGGTGTAAGTGCTAAGAGGTTCAGCTCAGCCAAGATGGTGGATTTGCAGCATGGAGGAAGAAAAACTTGAGGTACCCAAATACCTTCTTTTGATGAAAAAAATGGGTTCCTGTTGACTGTTAGGTGCCTAATCAGTTATTTTCTTGGAGGAGCAAAGAAGTCATGGCTCATTTAGGTCTGAGTCTTAGGCTTGGAAATCGCTTCCTGTTGCGATACTCTTTAGGTACTTCCATGGTTTGAGGATCTTGCCTTAAGTGAATTGAAAGCATGTTTCATTTTGAGATGTGACTGAAGGACGTGCAAGGTTGATTTCAGCTCTGGAGCATCCAATTCTCTTTTGAAAATTACTTCAGTTTCACAGTCATTTAGAAGCTTTTGAAATTTTTTCTCTTGCTATCTCTGGCTTCTCCTTGTGTAAAATAGAGATAACAATACCTTCAGGACCCACCATATTTTAAAAAAGATTTGTGATCCTCTGAAGGACAGCACACTGTGCATTGAGCACTAACTGACTAATGGAAGGGTTTGGCAGATGAGAGAAAAGTAGGGGAAAAACTGCATCTGCTGGTGGCCTGGGTGAGGCTGGGATGTTTCTTTAAAGAGACACCTTTTGCTGGCAGTGGTTAAGATGTGAGGATGAGGATGTTTGTCATGTTCTTTTGGCTTAAAGTGAGTAGCTTTGAGCATGCAGGAATGAGGCTGTTGAAGGTTTATGGGCCAATTCAAGTAATTTATGATGGAACTACATAGCATGGGGAATATATTTGTCCACAGTATTTGAAAAGCTAGAGTTCACAAACTAAACTAAACCCACCTCATCTAGACCTTTACAAGACAACCTTAGCTAAGCACAGCTGACCTTCCTCCTCAATTGCTCTGAAATGTTTCCTTGCTCCCCTTCTCACACAGTTTCTGCCAAACCCTTTCTCCCCCAGACACAAAGTTCTGCTCCGGGTCGGTGATCTGCTGCGAGGACTCCTGTGTTGACTTCAAGGCTCATGGAGGATCTTCTGTTCCTAGGACAGCAGGTACCGAAAGTTTTCTTCCACACCATAAAACCTCCAAAGCTGTAAAAATGCAGGTTTGTGCATTAAGCCTGTGCCTCCCTTCTGCTCCTCTTCTGAAAAGCAGGGCAAGGGAACGGGGCTGAGGGTTTCAGGGCCGCAGTTTCTGAGTGTGGAGAAGTTGCTGTGTCGTCTTCTCTTCAGCCAGAGGTTGTCAAGTTGGTCACTGTTTCAGTCCCCTGTAAGGAGCTGTTTCACAGGTTTATACCTTGTGGATAGAGGAGTCCACATTATAACAGCTGCTTGGTGTGGTGATTGCTCATTTGGGTTTTTATAGGGTGTAACTGATCAGTACTTTGTCCTTGAACCCATTTGCTTTTTCCTGATACTGTGTGACTGGACCATTTCAGAGATGTTTGCTAGTAGACTGGGAGGGGTGTATTTTAAAATTTGTTGGCTTTTAACATTTCCTCATGATTTTGAGTCTAACAACTTTTTGTGTCTCATGGTGGACATGCTTTCTTACAACCCTGTATTAGACTGGCAGTCAGCCTCATTGTCTCCCCAAGCTTTTACATGCGGAATTTTTGGATGAGACTATTGCTTAAAGAAAGACAAAATAATTTCTCTTTTTGGTAATCTTTGTATAAAACGACAGCACACAGAAAAACAGCTTGTGGCATCCAAGCGTGTTTTTGATTTTTAGCAGTCTCAGATTTGTCCTGAGACCGTGCAGGGTCTGTAGGGACATACAATGCATTTTCAAATTTTTGGAGGGAACATACAATGCTTTTTCGCTTCCTGAGGATTATTCTGCACGTAAGTGAGATTTCCCTGGGCTCTCCTGTGAGGTGATAGTCTGGTCTTCCTTCAGCTGCCCCTTCCTCTCCTCTTCCAAGACTTATGATGGAATAATTGCTATTAGAAATCAGCTAGATAAAATAATGCGTGCGTGTGTATATGTGCAAATATATTTATGTACACACACATATATAAAAAGATATAAAATCATGTGCGTACATATATATATGTGTGTGTATAAATAAAATAGGCAGCAACACCAGTGTTGGCTCTCTGACAATAAATAACACAGTCATATGAAAACAAAAACCTTATTCACAGTATTTACTTACTGTTTTACTGTGGTTTCACACAGAATTGAGCATCTGGGAATGAGAGTGAGTTAATTTTTGACAATTTCTGAGTGCACTGCAATCATATAATGTTAATAATTTTAAACAAAGCTGATCTTACTTACAATTTCCCATACTGTAGCATGTCAAAAGTAGTGGGAAGCATCTAAATTATCTTAAAAGTGAGAGTCATTCCAGAAAGTTTGACTGATAACTCACACCACCTGTAATAATTTAAATGCTTAGACAGGAACTTGCATGTGATGCCTGCCTGAAGGAGTTCTCGTTTGTAAGATGAAAACAACATAGGGAGGCAGAGTAGAATAGAGCACAATAATGTTTCTAAAACATTTACAATAATGAGTCGTATAAAATACTCCCAAAATATTCCCAATAGTTATGGCGACCAGTGTTCAGGATTCCCTTTCACCTTTACAGCAGGAGAACCTGATAATATGTATTTCTGTCTAAGTAAACACTAGTAAAGATATATCTGATCCTGCTTTTGGGACCATGAATTTTATTACTGAGTGAAGTGTCTGGTTCTGACATTCCCGGGGATATTTTCTGTTGCTTCAAAAACTTTTTAGACCTTTCTTTCAACTTTCATCTCTGGTTAAATGACTCCTTAACCCTGCAAGGCACTGCAGAAAAAGCATGTTAATTTTTTTTTGTCTGGGGGTCTGCCATGACCCAGCATCACAGTTTTTACCCAGCGGCTGGTGGAAGTCTGGACGTCAGTTGTCGTTATCTGATAGCCACGTACAATACCCAGAGAGGCACTGTGTGGATCAGAGGTCAGGAATGGAGCTGCAGATTGGTTGATGAAAGGATTTGGTTATTGTGGAAACAGGTTAAAGTAGGGATCAACAAGAGTTACGGTAGCTGAGTTTTCACTGGGTGTTGTGGTATTCGGCAGATTTCAGGAGGCTGAGAAGATCAGAGAGTTTGTCAGGAATATTTCATGTAACGTCCATCAGCTCTTGTCAGACTTGCCCCTTTTTTTCAGAAAGGCGGGATGATATTTTGGAAAAATGTTTACTATCGTGATTTTGCTAGACTGGTTTTCACAGCCCAGAGAAATGGATGAGGGTCTGTCTTATCCCATTTATTAGGGATATCCCAAGTCATCACTTCCCAGATGTGTTTTGAGTTGTCCAGCCACTCCAGTTCGTGTGTTCAGTGGTCCTACCAGATCAGCACTTCACTGAAGTTCTCCATAATGTATTCACAAAAAGTGATAAAACACCCCATAAGAGGCCTCAAGGAATTATTAAGTTTAATCTTCAATTAGTTCCCGCTGAGGCTTGATGAGAAATAATTTGAAAAGGTATGCATGAGCTTTAATATAATCTGCCTGTCCAGTTGTCATGAAGCATAGCGTGCAGAGAGGAAAGATGTTGCAAATGAAGAAAATCACAGCATTAGGAATGACTATTTTAGACTGCTGCCCGTGATGCATTTTTGGTCTGCTTGAGTGGCTTCAGCCACCGGGATATTGCTACGGGGCATTAAAGACAGTATGGGGGAAGAGTCAGTGCAAACAGTATGTTCAAGCATGCAAGCCATCACTGTTAGGCTAAAGTTGCAGTATATTAGCAGAGAAGAATATTTTCATTTATATGGCTAGTGAGATGCTGACAAGAAGCAGTCATACTTGTTCTGCCCTTGGCAGGGAAGGTTTGTGGATCAGGCTGTTGAGCTCTTTTTAAATCTACGGTTAAATAGGAGCTAAAGCCAGTCCAGGTAGTTTTTACAAGACCCTTTTACAGTAAGGTAAGTGAGGTGGGGGAGAAGAGAACTGACTTCCCACATCCTTTGGAGTTGGCCGATTGCCTCTAGGAAATGGTTGCACAAGAGTGCCCACCTTGGGAAATGCACCATTGCTTTCTGTTTGCATAGCAAATGAAAAACACTGGCCACTTTTATTAAAGAGAACGAGATACTGTGTTGTGAACTGGCTTGGTTTTTTGTAAATTGTTTAGTCTTGTTTCTCTGCAATCAGATGGTTGTTCCTTGTTGCTTTGTTTAGAAAGTCTCTGGTCCTACGTTCATTAAAGCTGTTTTATATAACCAAAAAATTCCAACCTTCTAAGCAATTGAAGATTTGCTTAGAACACGGGGACCCAAAAGTGCTCTTTCTGGCTATGCAGAAATCTGTCAATTAAATGTTTAGGGATGAAACAAAGTAAGTATTCCCTAGTGCCATTCACATCTGCCACGGACTCCCTTGAGACAGCTTGTCTGCAACTTGAATCTTCACGCTGGATGTCTCCTGCATCTGTTTGGTTTTAGGTTCCATACATTTTAGGTCTGCACTCCCCCTCTCAAACATCTGGGTTAAGTTTTTTATTTATGCTGGGTATGCCCAGACCCCTGTGGAGTTTGGTGGGAAATAGGTAGGATCTGCACTACTGAAAATCTGGTCTGTAGCTCTTCAGTTTTGTTACTATTCAGAATAATCTTTGCTCACCTACTGGAGGCAGCTTTGCTTCCAAAGAAAGAGTCACTTGAGTGCTTGCTAATCTTCTACAGGTGAACTGAGTCCAGTTAACCCATAATTTAAATGAATCCTGTTGACGGTATGCGCATGATCTACTCAGCAGAGAAATGGGTGGTGGCACTCCTTTTATTAGTATTAGTATTAGCTTTGCTTGCCTCCAAGTCTGCGTCAGGGGAAGTTTGGATGGGACATCTCATTCACTGAGAGGGTGGTTGATCACTGGAACAGGGTCCCTGGGGAAGTGGTAACGGCAGCAAGCCTATCCGAGCTCAAGGAGCATCTGGGCAACACTCTTAGTCATATAGCTTAGTTTTAGTTAGTCCTGCAAGGAGCAGGGAGCTGGACCTGATGATCTTTATGGGTCCCTTCCAACTTGACACATTCTATGATCCTACGAGTACCCACATTACAGTGGGTATTCACAGGCAAGAAAATCATGCTGCTTTTTCCTGCAGAGACCTACGCTTTTTCAGGGTGCGTCCTCTGTTTTATAACACTGAATGCCATGTTGAATGAAGAGCACTGGGGAGGATTTTAAAAACACTTGTGGTATTGGCCAGCTGGTGTAGGACATGGAAAAGTTTGCATCCAGGAGTTGTCTCTGGGTGTGCATTAGTTCAGAACAACTTATGAAAAGGGGGAAGATGGACTTCCTCAGGCTGGCCAGAACATTCCTGTATGTGATGGCTAGATGTTGTTTTGATCTGTAGGCTGATGGGTTTGCTGGCAGCATTTCGCTGAGGTCAGGAGAGGAAGCAAATACACACCCTTTGGTTTAGTGATAGCTGAAACAATAGAAGCTATAGCCCAGATTGGAGGAGCACGCTCAGACTGGAATATAAACTGAACTCTGGTGGCTGGAGAGTGATTGGACCAGAGCTGTGTCTGATAAACAGCAGAGAGTCACAGTGAGGAGAAAAAACAGCTGGAAAAAGCCAGGAGTCAATGAGGAACATAGAAGCGATTGCAGTACAGGTTTACAGTGTAGGCACCCAGAGGAGACGTGACTTCCCTGGGCAGGAGGCCAGGTGGAGGGGGATGCTTGGATGGGGGAGGGGAAGATGTCCCCTCCTGGCTGTCCCTGGGATGTCCAGGGAATAAGACTGTGCCCAAATACTGGCAAGTCACTTTGTCTTAAAAGGGGCAATGTTATATGCATATCACAATGAAGCTTCCTACGCTGAGATGGGTTATCCTCCTGCCTGTCGCAAGATGTGAGAACTAACATTTAAGTTCCTAATACTGTGTCTTGGAGCTGCAACTCAGTATCCTGGTGGCTTGCTACTTGCATAGATCATCTGTGCAAAGGCAAAAGTCATCCTTTCACAGAATCACAGACTGGGTTGGAAGGGGCCTCTGGAGATCATCTTGTCCAACCCCCCTGCTTGAGCAGGCACACCCAGAGCAGGGGCACAGGAATACGTCCAGGAAGGGTTTGAATGTCTCCAGGGAAGGGACTCCACAGCCTCCCTGGGCAGCCTGTGCCACTGCTCTGGCACCCGCACAGGGAAGAAGTTTTTTCTCATATTTAAGTGGAACTTGCTGTGTTCCAACTTGTGCCCATTGCCCCTTGGCCTGTCATTTGGCACTATTGAAAAGAGTCCAGTCCCATCCTTTGACACCCACCCTTTAGATATTTATAAGCATTTGGGGTCCAAAACTGGACACAGTACTCCAGATGTGGCCTCACTAGGGCAGAGTAGAGGGGGAGGATAACCTCCCTCGATCTGCTGGCCACACTCCTTTCAGGGGAAGCATTTGGAAACACAGACCGTGTAGGACTTCACAGGCCATATGGCTACACAATCTCTGTGGGACGACATGGAAACATGTGCTTCTACTGGAAACCCCATATGTTTTCAGTGGGGATAGCAGTTTTTTCATGTAGCTTTCTGATGGGGTACTAAATGCCCTTGAAACACTTTGAGCACAGCATTGGGAATAAAGTCAGAACCAACCGCAACCTGATGCGTGATGCTTCCAGTTCAGTCCCTTGAAAGCCGTGTGCATTTCCCATGCAAGGACGGGGAGATGCTGTGGGATGGCTGGCACTGCTGGCAGCCTGTCCCAGAAGTGGCAGCTACCACTTGTATGGTCTCAGCTTCTGCTAGCCACCACTTAAGCAGATAAGTTTTTTGGTTATTGCAGCAGTGCTACTGAATTTGGTTTCACTTATCTTTTTGGCAGCTCTCAGATCAGACAGTCTTTTATGAGTATCATCTGAACTTAATAGGTTGAAACGCTTTTCTTGAATTTTCATTCCTGAGGCTGCCTTGCAATAATACCCAAAACACCATTTACATTTTAGTATTCAAATCTTTTATGAACTGATATGAAAATCTCCTGTGCCCTAAATATTTTATCTGAAATATGTATTTTTTTAAATCTTGTAAATTTTACTCTGTGGGGCTGGAGACCTGAGCCAACCCTTGTGAGGGGAAAGGCCTGCAGTTGGGGGTAGTCTGGGGTCTCCAAGCAGAAGCATAGAAGAAGAGTCAGAGAAGCTCCTACCTTTTTCGACTTGGCAGACATCTTTGATCTTTAATGCTTTTTATTTTCAAAACCTGTGTCTGATTAAACTGTAGAACAGCAGGACCTAATCCCACAGCTGTCCCCCACTGAGATGAGCAGGTGGGAGGCATTCCTCCAGCCACCTTTGGGTAATTGCTGGGCTCACCTGAAGCGCGGCTGCAGGAGGAGGAGGGCACGGTACGGCAAGGGACCGGAGCCTCCCCACGTCCATCGCAGGCCTTGGCAGTGAGTCAGGGAGAGGCAGTGTGGGGGTGCGAACAGATGCTAGGTGGATGCAGCAGGCTGCCAAGCTAGTAGCAAGCTCTGAGCGGCGAGGCTGGGCTTCTGGCAGGGAATTGCTGGAGACTTGCACTGCAGTTTCTATGAGGTTGCTGGAAAAGGGCCCAAACCGCTCTCCCTTCTGGAAGAAGAGCAAGCTAGAACCCATTTATTCAACACAGCTCTAATGCTTGCTACCACAATGGTGCATAAACTTGCTTAGCTGGAGTCCTGCACCAGTGCCAAGCTCCATGTGCTTGGCTCGCTCTCGTCTGTTTGAAGCCGGGGGATGGCTTCTCACTAATGGATCAATGAATCGATAACATCCTTCAAGCATTTATTTAAATATCACTACCTTTTACGCTGCTGTTAGCAAAGGCTGACACCAGCAGCATTAATTCCCAGCAGCATTAATTCTTGCTGGGGCAGAAACGATGCTGCATGCAGCTGCAGCACCACCATGGTCAAACCAGCTGCCGTCATCTGGTTTTTCGTGACATGGCATCTTTCTCCTGCCCTGCTGAGTCATGGGAATGTTGCTCAGGCACAGGGCAGACTTCTGTGCAACAGGGATTATTTTTCTTCTTTTGTGATACATCTGAAATCCAAACTGGATTAAATCATGGTCTACGTATAAAGTGAACTGTTTAGAACAGGTTCTTAGAGGAATTTATTTCTGAAAGAAAAATATTTGCATAATATTTTAGGAGCAGTTTTTAATGAACTAGATACTTTCCAGCATGTAGATTGCTAAAATGCACTAAAACCCAAATATGGGCAGGACTAACCCCTGTTAGTCCAGAAAAGGACTGATACTACATACTGCAGGATTGTTCTATATGCTAAGGACCTGCAAATGATTTCTTAAGAGTAAGCAAATCTCAGAAATGCTCTGTTTGCTATAAATTGAACAGGGAATATGACACATGTAGAGCTGATGCCTTTGCTCTCTATACTATATAACTAAATTTTTAAGAATATTGCCTCTCTCCCCCTGTATGCCTGAAAATATAGGAACATTGTGTGGCTGAAAGTCCATCTAGTCTGACATCCTGCCTCCATATACTGTAAGTGCCAGATGTTTTGGGAGTGGTTATTTGTAACTTCTGGACATAAGGGATTCCCCCTCCCCAATAAACTAGGGTCTGTAGCATGAGTGTTTGTGTTTCTGCTAAACTTAAAAAAACCACAAAGTTATTACAAAAAATTCTTAGTACTGTCATTTTTAATCCAGTTAACTACCGGCATACCAGTCTATACCTGGTTTCTCCAAGCAGTGAATTCCTTGGGTTCCCTGCAGTCCATGAGCTCCTTCTTCTAAAGTCCCACATAATTCCAGGTCTCCTCCTTGTCTGCGCTAATGCTTCCTGGTCTGACCATGAAGACTGCTGAAGCCCCACTTCCCATCTTGTCTGCGTTCACCTCGCTGTCTCTCGCCATTCTCTCCAATTGAATGTCTGTGCAAAGCTAGCTTCCATGGTTACTACTAAAATAGGCAAAGGAGATATTTTTGGTCAGAATATGCCAGTTCAGCAAGATCAAAATGCTTTTGGGAAATGTTCTGATTACAGTGAAATTCAAGCAGGATGTGGTCTAGCGAAATGAAATAAAAAACCTCTCCAGCTTCTTCCAGCTCATCTGCATCTTCTGAGGCCACCGTCCTCCCGGGCTGCCCACTGCCCTGCTGTGCCATCAGGGAAACCTGCCACACAGATAGCCCTGCAGCAGGGCACTGGTGTGGAAAAATTAGTTTTTCTTGTTCTTTTTGTTGCAAGTGTTGACATATAAAAATCTTCTCTACCCCCTGTCAGCCAGGATGTCTTCCCCTCAGCCAGCTTCCTCCAGAGCACCCACTTCTGTTGTCAGACTTCTTTGCAGGTATTATTTATTTTAGATGTACATAAAAGCTATTCAACCATGCGATGGCCTTTGCTCAGTAATGTATTATTGTCACTTTTCCCTCCTGGTCTATCCTGTTTGTTTCCCTTGTGGCATGTCCCAGTTAGGTTGTAGATCTTGTGATGAAAGGGACTGTTTTATGTACTGTGAGACACCTGCTATACTTCCTCAGCCTGAATAACTTTTTCTTTTTGTCTTCTAATAGGACTTCCTGCAATTAGATAGCTTTTTGCTTCCCTTACAAATGGTGTTCTACTCTTTCTCATTAAACCTCCCTCACAGGTATTAGGACAGCATGAGCTGTGGTTCGTGTGCAGTTTTACAGCACTGATCTGATGGCTCTGTGTTGACAACCTTATGGTTTTCTAAAGCTACTGAGCCTTTACAGACACACAAGACTCCATCACCCAAGGAGACCTTATCAGAATTCCCAAGTCCAGCTCTGCTGTCTGCAAGGGCCTTCCCTACATTAGGGTGAACTCCTGGTTTCCAGCACTCTCCTGAGCACAAGCTGCTCATGGACCTGTTGGATCAACGGAGGTGAAAAGAAGGCAGCTTCTCCTCCGTGATCACCCGTCCCTGCCTGTGTCCTCTGACCAAGCTTTTCAGAAGCAGTGGAAGAGCATTTCTTCTCTCATTATATTTATCCGTCTTTGTAAATTGCAGTGTGCAGCAATCAGAGACATTAAAACATTATTTTTAATAAGACTTTAGAAAGTGGGCATTTTAGCCCAGTGGATGGCAAGATGTGGGGCAGGAAACAGCCTCCCAATATGTGCAGACAGCTTTTTTTGAACTTCAGATATAGTATCCCACTGCAATGCAAAGCCCAAACGCTTTGTCATTAAACACACACGTACGTACTTTTGCATCCTTCTAAACAGAGTTATCAAGGTGTGCCTGCACTGAAATAACCAGAGGATGAACACATGCTCTGCAGCCACTATCCAATTTCAAGATTTGTTATTGCCCACATATGTCACGCCCCTGATGGGCCAGAGTGGAGGGCTGCAAGGAGCAGTGACAAGCCTGTGCTTTGGACAACCTTGCTTTCAACAGCTTGCCCTAAACACAAAAGGGTGCAAGCAGCTTTGTTTTTTGAGCTCTATGTAATCAAGACATTACAGGATGCTCTACTGAAATATCCCTGTGTTTTAGAGCATTGGACCTGTTTCTTTGAGGGGTGATGCATGCTTCTGATGGCCCTCCAATGGGGACCTCCTCCTCCTAGTGTCACTGCTCAGAGTCGCTGCCTGAAGTGGTGTTTGTTGGCAGTGGTGCTAAAACTGGGACCAGACCAATTGGTCTGAAGACTTACGAACCAAAACTAATGTACTTCCATTTCTGAAATCCAAATGGGCAGCAACCTGTGTGTCAGCACCTCTCTATAGGCAGCTGCTCATTTGGGTTTTCTGAAACAGATATACATTCAGGAGAAGTTGCAGAAATTTCTTGTGTCCTGGTGGAATAAATTCTGATTTGCTAAGGAGGTGCTGCCTGACTTCTACCACAATCCCCATCAGCAGGATCAGGCATGCCCTTCTGTAATCAGAGTTTAATGGCTTACAGTTTGTGAGTTGAGCTCTGGTGATTGACTGACTAGAGCCGTTATCTCCTTGCAAATGCAAGGGAAAACCCCTTTCCCTAAAACTTGGTTAAAGGAAGTTTTATTTGGCATGTGTTAGCCCACACTTGCAAAGCTGAAGGCTGTATACGCAGTCAGTTAGCACAGGTCATTTGAAGTATAGTCAACAACTATGTTAGGATTAATGGAATTGACTGAATTCAGTGATAGAAACACCTATAGGTGAACTTCATTAGATCCACACCTGCAAATTAGAAACCCTTCTACCCCGGTTGGGGTTTGTTATCTTTAGTGCTCACCATGAAAGGTGGAACAGCTGTAAGAGCTATTATTCAAGCTGATGTATAATCATTGCAAAAAAACCAGGTAGGGTACTTAGATGATATAAAGAACAGATTTGTGAGAGGATCATTAAATTCATGTTCCTCTGAGCTCTAGGAGCAGGCATGCATTGAAAGGAAGGGTGTGAGTGAGATCCTCAAGCCCACTGATGTTGATGTTCATAGGAATATCTTGTAGGTTGTCATTGCAGTGCCCGTCAGAGGAGGGACTGGGGTGAGCAGGAGAGTGGAGAACAGCTTTCCCCTACAAAGGGAAGTAATCTACAAAGGTGTCCTCAGAAGCGCCATTATGTATTTCAGTGGTTTCCAAGAGAAGTAACATCCTTACTGAGGAGAACAGTAACGGCTTCAGTTGTTTGGGAGGCACTTGGTGCCAGGTTGGTCCTCAGTCTGGAGGAGGCTGATGCTGGGGGACTCTGCTGTCAGCAGAGACGTCAGAGCACAGCGTGAGGGATGTCAGTGCCAGGTGCATCAGTGCCTTGGGTCTGGCAGAGGCGCAGCTCATCATGCCAGCAGTTATTCTGGGTTTGGTGACCAGCCAGTCTTGAGATAAATGACAATTTTTGCCTGGCCTCTAGCTTGAGAGGGGCAAGAAGCAGCCGAGTGCTAATGGAGCATCTCTTCTGAAAGCCCCAGTCCTGGGGAGGGACAGCTGTCCTGCCATCACAGGGCTGCTCTTCACCCAAAGGTTTGCTGGTCCTGTCTTAGCTGAGCTGTTCCTCCTGACTCAGGGGCCAGGACAAGGGGTTGGTGACTCCCAGGGACTGCGCAGCTCTGCAGAACATCAGCAGAGAGAGGCACAGCACAGAGAGGTGATTTTTTCCTCCCCTAGCTCTGGTGAGGACTGTAGGGATTGTTTGGGGGTAAAAAAGTTTTCCTTGCTTTCAGCTCCATGTAGGAAAACAGTCACTTTATCAACCATTTGGCACATGTGCTTCAGCGAGGCAGAGGAGGCATGCGGAGCCTCTGTAATTAACACCAACGACTTTCTCAGAGGAGGGGATAAAACCTGAGCCCTGGAAACTTAGATTCCCTTCTGGTGCGGAGGGGAGGGAAATAAGGGAGGTATTATTAGAAAGCATTTCTTTTATTTAACAGATGTTAAATAGCACTATACCACTATATCAATCTGTCAATTACACTAATAGGAAACAGTGTATAGAAAAGTTGAGCGATGCGAATCGTACAGGGAAATAATCGCTCCCCTTCTGTAGGATCCCTGGTTTGGGGCTGGGCACGGCCCCAGCCAACGGCGCGGAGCGCAAGGAGCAGCCACACATATGCTGGGCACATGTGGATGAAAAGGGGAAGGAATAGCTGTGGACCGTCAGAGAAAGAACTTGTTGCAGCTGGACAGGTTCTCTCCCACCCTGTCCTGGTTGTTGTGCTCAAGAGGACTAAAAAAACCCTTTAAAGCAGAGACCATCTTTGGTGTTTTTTTACACTATGTATATATATCATGCTATAGCTTTCAGTGGTGTTAATCAGCATTTTCAGAACCTAGGTGGACTAAAGTCTTGGAGGGGAGAAAGAAACCTCTAATAGATGACGAAAGAATGAAAAGCAAGTTTGGCTTTGCAGTAGTGTGCATTGGTCCCAAGTCAGACCCAGTGCTGTAAAAAGAGACACCGGTGGTGTTTTCCTCTTGGGCACAGTGTTGCTTCCTTAAAATTGTCCTGGTGATCCCCAGCCCCTGCAGCCAGCCAAGTTTGGTACGGCTTTATTAACATAGCTGCATGGAGCCCAAGGTTAAGTGATGGGAATTTCAAAACAAAACAAAACAATAAATTAATAAAATGAACATGTCACCAGCTGATCCTCTTCTGACCACCATCTGTCCCCGGATCATGTGATGTCTCCCAGCTGGCCACCCAAGAGACAAACCATGCAAGATCATCATCACAACATATGCTGCTATTTACACATTTTTAAAGGTAATAGTTGCTAGGCTGTCATATTAGTAGTTAAAAGTAGTTATTTGGAAGCTAAGGGCTTCTTTCTTTCTTTCTTTTTTTTTTTTTTTGAGGAAGCCAGTGACTCAGCAGGTATGTTGGTGACAGAGACACGCTCAGGTTGGAGCCATGGAAGTTCCTATGTACAGTTTGCGTGATCCCCCCCCACCCCCCTTCTTCTATGGTATGCCGTTGTGCCTTTTGTAATAAACAATAGAATAAATAAAACAGAAAAAAGGCAACGATACTACAAATTTTACTAGTGCACCTTTTAGGAACATTATGTGCTCTCTTTGCCATCCCCAGGATGCAAATCAAGCTGTGCATTTTTAAACTATTGTTAAGATCAAGGATGTGGTTATGAGAAGACTTACAATTTATAGGATACTTAAGCATTAAGGATTGAGGCACAGAACATTTCCTGGGGATTAACGACTGACTGGGTGAGCCTCAGGCCGTTAACCCCTGCCTGCCATTAATCTTCAGGAAATGCCCTGCAGTGAGGTCGTTATTGCTGTTATATGCTGAAACAGAAAATAATAATAATAAAGGTCCGTGGTTTGTTTATTTATATTTTACATAACACGGTTGTATTGGGACTGTAGGAAATTAACATCTTTCTCTTTAGCTGCTCATACTGCTTGAATTAATGCAGTTCCTGCATCTTGCTGTTTTGTGAAAGATTATTGTCAGATTGCACGAGTGTAAGTGGGGGCAGAATTTGGCCCACTGCTTGTGATGCACAGTACGTAATACAATTAATAAGCAGTGCTCCTCTGGTATAACTGCTGGCAGAATTTAGCCCTATATAGAAGCCAGCTCAAAATGCTTGTTTTACAGCAAAGCAATTTATTCACAGTTCTAAGCATCTCGCAGCCTTTTTTTAACTCATTGAATAATCCTTTTAGGTTCCCCATAAAGCAGGTGAAATGCTTCTGCTGCAGTCCTAAGGCAGAACACAGGCTGCATAAATAGCATCTAAATTACAAGGAATACAAAATACACATACAGTAATACATACCTACAAAGGCAAATTCATACTGGCAGGACTGCAGTGTGTGCTTATCAGCAGCAAAACATCTCGGGGAAAAAAAAGTGGCTTTATATTGAAATTGTATATGCATCTCTATATTTAAACACTTAAATACTATTTTGTGCATGTTCTTAAACCCAGATGCGGGCTCCTTTTTAATGAGCCTGCCTGCTTAAACATTTATTAGGTTAGAGATGTATAGTTTTCCTAAAGCTGGCTGAAGCTTTTTGCAGAATATCTTTGCAAAAAAAGGCTTTTTTTTTTTTTGTGTACATGGCCTCAGTCCTTGCAACCTCCTAGAGAGTCTGTCAAGGCGCAACTTAAAAGCTCGTTCAGGCGACCATGACCCCCTGCTAGCAGATTGTCTGCCTAGAAGGTAAGGGAAAGCTAAAAAAGAAGTAGAAACTTAAAAGTAGCTTCTCAAAGGCTGCATAGATCTTTTTTTTGTTAAACCTAAAGTGTTTAAAAGCTTTAATATTGATGGCCTGTCAACTTTGTCCTGATTCTTTGGCTTTCAGTTAAAAGGTTTTTGTTGTTGTAGCTTATGCAGTTGCTCTGTTGCTATGGAAACGTGACATCAAAATGACGTTTCTCTGTTTAAAAGCTTTTAACTAAATTCCTGCCTGTCAGATGTAGGCCCCATTTTGTGCACTCAAGCTTCAAGCTGTTGCAAAAAGGTTTCATATGTTCTGTTGTCATTCAAATTCTTTATCCACATATGCATGTCTTGCACTACAAAAAACCTAAACTAAAAACTCAATCTATATTAAGTGTCCTCTTTTAAAACCCTTTTAGGTCAGTCAGCAATGGCTGCAGCAGAAATTCCCAGTTACATTGTCTCTTCTCAGACTGAGAAACACAGAAGGGCCAGAAACTGGACTGATGCAGAAATGAGAGGTTTAATGCTGGTTTGGGAAGAATTTTTTGATGAGCTGAAACAAACTAAAAGGAATGCCAAAGTTTATGAGAAAATGGCTAACAAACTCTTTGAAATGACTGGAGAAATTCGCCACGGAGAGGAAATAAAGATAAAAATTACAAATATGACATTCCAGTACAGGTAAGCTTCAGTTAATTCTTTTTATTTTAAGAGATTTTAGCAGAGACAACGCAGTGATTTTTGCCTTTCAGAAAGAAGTCTCCTAGAGGAAATCTGTCGATAAAAGATTAAAGATTGTTCATATCGCTTTTAAAATTCTCTCTTGCCAGTGCTGTTACGTCATTGTTAATTTTTTCCCCCATTTCATGTCAAACTCTGGGACAACTTTGTTTCTTTATAATTAGCTAGCATTGTTATGATGCAGAGGGATGGAAACGTATTTAGTGGGAAAAGAGATTTATTTTTTTTTTTCTCTCTTTGCTGAGGGGACTGATTGTGTTAGCTTGGCAGCAGTTCCTTGCAGTGAAACTCCTGCAGTTTGAAGTGGCCAGTGAGAATCGGTATTGCAAGGCAAAGTTTTTAAAAAAAAATACAGAATAATGTTTGGGGGGGCTGAAGCTCCTAGATTCTGTTCTTGTGAGTTGAAGGGTTACACTTCACGGGGCCAAAAATAATTGAACGTCTTATTACTGAGTGTCACACATTGCTATAATTATAAGCAGCAGCAGCAGCGAAAGAACTATTGTATCTGCAGAGAGAGAATCAATGTGCACCGTCAATACTGCTCCAAAGGAGTCGGGGGGAGGGCGGAGGTGTCTACAAGGGGATGATAAAGAACAGGCAGCGTCAGTCAGGAGGGGAAGTTGGCTTTAGAAAATGTGAGGCATTTGTGTATTTGTTGTTTGCAGGGGGAAAAATAATTAGAACTTAACAGAAATATTTGCATAATTTCCCCCCCCCCCCCTCTTTTTTTAAAATTCTTATCTCTGTGAGGCACAAACTGCCTCATACTGGAAATCCTGAGTGGTGATTTTAGCTATGTGCTTGTAATGCAAGAAAATCAAATATGTGACTCTCTTATTTAATCTCTCCTCAAAGCTCATATTAATAATAAAAAAGGTTATTACAGCAGGCAACCATGTTAAAACTGCTCGGTTTTCTGTAAGGCGCCTTTACTGTATTTAATGCAGGTACTACTCATCAAACAGAAAACTAGGCAAAATCCTGTAAACCCCTTAACTTTGAATGTCCTTCTACCTTTGTATGATCCACAAGCATAATCTTTAACATCATATCCCATAATATTAAACTTGATGTTTTGTAGCAAATGATAATGTCTCCAAAACATTGTACTAACCCTGCTGTAATCCTTACAATTTTCTTCATCCAGACTGTAAATGATAGAGCTGGAAGTAAGATAAATTTTTGCCTAGCATCACCCAGCAATTCACACTCGGATGCAGATTTAGAAGTCGGGAGTTGTTGGCTACCAGGCCTTTGCTTAGTCTGCTAAATCTGCAGCCCTCCCTGCTGAGAAATACATCTCGTGGCACCGAGATTTTACAGGTGTCTAGCAACACTGCATGATATTTAAGTGCCGTAATTGCCAAGTGGAATAGGTTGTTTCTGTCAGCCTTTGTTCTAAATTTTCAGTGTTCTCATCAATCAGACTGTCTCAGTTTTTCTGATTAATGTTTTTACTTTAAAGTTGCATTGGGGGAAGGGAAGAAATAAAATAACTCGTGTATATGCACTGGGGTGAGGGGTGGGTGGGAAATGCAGCACCTTTTTTTCTAAAAAAATTTCTTCCTTATTTTCCCGTGAACTTCTAAGATTGCTTCTGATGCACACTGTCATGCTGCTTTTCTAATTTGCAGTGCATTGCAGCTCCCTGCTTATTGATTAAGATGCTAATTTAGGAGAGTTAGAAAGCTGCCTTGCACTGTCACAGTGCTGCTTCATTTTGTACTCTTGAATATGAAATGCATCTTTCTTATTGTTTGTTCTTTTCCAAAGCATGCCCGTGTGCTTTTGCTTTCAAGGCGAGGTGATAGAGAGAACAGGGTAAACAAAAGCCACGACTTACAATTTCTAGTTTTCTGGGTACTTTTTGTTGGTGTGTGAGGATGGGAAATGCTGTGATGAAACTCCAAATGATGTGAGTTGCCACCGACTGCTGGCTTTGCTGTGAGGCAGCTGAGTTTTCATCCACATTTTGGTGCCTGGAGGACACTTTAGGAAGATGCTTTCCCTCGGTGTATTTCTGCACATCATTGCTGCACTGTGGCATAAACTGAAAAAGAAGATCCTGAGAGTGGGAAAATGCTCTCTCTGAGATAATATTTTGCAATGATTACGTAGGGGTATTAAGCATGACATGGGAGAACGTAGCACCAGCAGCAGGAATGAGGGGGCTGTTCTGAGCACCCAAGTGGTTGTTTCTTCACACTACTTCAGGACCCTTTACTTTTTTATGCAACTGTTTCTAGTGTTGCAAAGATGCTATGGTCTGTAGCCTTACTTTGATAGTCAGAAATTAACTGGATTGGAAGATTTAATCAGATAATTGTATTATTTAGCGATGCGCCACAATTTCATAAAGGAAAATAAAATTTCTGTCCCACAAATTGCTATACATACGTATATGCATATATACATATATTTTTTCTATAAAAGAAAAAGCAGTACTTGAATATTTCTACTAGTCCTTTTAACCAAGTTCAGTGTTAAAAGTGGCATGTCTTATCTTGGGACAACTCTTGAAAGAGCTATTAAAGATCTGATGCATTAAAGGATCTAAAACAGAAAACGGTGAACACATTTATAATGGTGCTTTCCAGTCTGAGGATTCCATAGCATTTTAAGACATAGTTCTGTAAATACTGTTTTGCTTATTTTGCTCAGTGAAAGCCATTATTTGTTGTGCAGAAGGAGTCAAAGTCAGCCAAACGTATACATAGGTAGGGGAGGGCTATTTCTTAGCCAGTAATTATTGCAGTTGCTGCAGCGAATACAACTGCGTGCGTGCTTAGGGTGGCACGGAGCTCAGTACAGGCTAACAGCCCAAGTATTCACCCTGCTTATGGGTACGTTTGGAGCCTATGTGGAATTTTTTGCTGCCAGATAAAGTTAGTTCAGGTGTAATTCAGTGCACATGAGCATCTGTCACAAAAGCAATTTTAGGGTGATTGTATCCCATTCCTTCACATCTGAGGTAAAAACGTTATTGAAATGTTAAAGTGCCATTATATAAATCTATTTTATGTCATTATTTCCTCCTTGAATTCTTCTGTTTATTTCTGTCTGCCCTGTATTTCAAGGAGGTGACAAGAGAATTAGAAGATGTTTAGAAAACACAATTAGGGTGAGATGTGGAAAGCTTCCTTTATTAAGAGAAATGGAAAAGTTTGTGACTCGCTTGGAACGAAGGCAAAGAAATATAAAGGACTTATAAAGGTGCATAAAATATACAGTACTGTTTTTCAGAATATAAAGCAGATATTTCTTTTGCTGTAATACAAGAAGTTATTTATTGGAATTGCAAGGCAAGAAACGTAAGACTGGTTAAAGTCATATAAATTTGTATTACACTGCATAATAAGCATGTGGAACTCATTACCACTGAAAATCATTGACACCAAGAGACCGGTAGGTTGTTTTATTATTATTATTTTTACTAAAGATTAGATTTATTAAATAAAAATCCAGACATTGTTTGTCTTCAAATTAGATAGAGTTACAAAAGACAACAGGTTTCAGGATATTACTAGCTGTTGATAGAAAAGCAAACAAGTGTCTTTATGGGTGAATGGCCCCCCCCGACAATAATTCTGGAAGTATTTAGCACTGACCTTTGTCAGAAGTGAGGCAGCGGGACCATGGGCTGATCTGGGAGCCATTCCTGTATTCCTCTGCATTACCATAGTCCAAGTACATTTGGAGGAAACTATTCAGGGAAAAATATACCATGACCTTAGGTAATTCTTACTGGAGTCTCACTATGTTAAAGGACCATTTAATCCACTGTGGAAATTGCCTGGGAAGTTCTGCATGGCACCATAGGTGGAAGGAAAATTTTTTGCAGGTGCATTTGAGTAAAATTCTGCTTTTAAGAATTGCAGTAGAACCTGAAATGTCTGCTGTGTATAGATCAGCCAGCAGGCTTTTAATATGCAGTTTTAGAGACAACTGTGCGGTGAGCTCCTTGAACCTCCTTATTTATCTGTCTTGGAAGGAGGAAGGGCTGAGTCAAACCTGCTGGAATTAAAGTTAAGCTTTCTGATGTGTTGATCATCAGAAGTTTTGCTGAGATTAGCATGCCGGCTCTTGCAGTTTAGCATCACTTGGACTATGTGCTGAATTCTTTCTACTATGTAGGCTACTTGGGGCATTCAGCACATATAAACCTATAACCAGTCCTTCTAAAAGAAAGCACTGTCCTGCCAACGCTAATATGCTGATCTTGATGTGTAACAGTGCACAGTACCTGTTGCTATATTTCCACTGACATAATATGCATGGGCTTATAAAAAGGAAGCGGGGTTTGTAAAGCTTGCACAGTGGTCCACAATTTTGACTGATTCCTTCTGATGTTTAAAAATAAGAACTCTGTGAAAGCAAATTTATTATTTTCAAAAACACCACCTTCCCCAAAGCCTAGGAAACAGGATGCAGCTGTTGCTTTTTGATTTGAATTGCAGTCAATTAATGTTAATGATTGGTAAATTTGAATTTGTCTCATGATTTGAATAAAATATTAGTCTAATTTTTTATTTTCGTGTGTATATGATAGCAATTAAACATTGTTGCTTATGTAATCCGTTGCTATACTCCATGACATTAAGCAACTGGAATATTTGACCTCTGCTACAGCAAATGATAAAATGTAAGTGTAGCCAAATTACTGCAGAAAGTTAAGTTTGAATATTTTACCAGCTTTCTCTTTAATTTCAATAATTTATAGCAGATGCACAACTTAGTACTGGACTTTCATACACCTTTCTTTTCCTCACCATTCATTGGTTCATGAACAGTTGCTATTTATTATTTATTTTGAAAGCTTTTCTCAGAAACCCCAGGAGACGGATCTTTTATCCATTCCTTAAGGCAAGTAGTAATATAAAATACTGTAATAATAATAAAAAAGCAATAGTGTTTTGAACAAAAAGTAAAAAAAAGCAAGTTATATATTGCTTGCTTTTTACTGACTAAATAATGATTAAAAAAATTCTCTAGAACATAATACTGTAATAATTTTATTTTAGAAGGTGGATTAATAGGCACACAGAATGATGTCTGAAGAAAGGTCAATGGCAGCACAAATTACTCAACTGGTGTCTCAGTCCATTCAGTGGAGCGTTTTGGCAGTAGGATCTCAAAGCCCATTAATTTATTCACTTCTCTGCAATAAGACAAGAAACCACCTTTCAGATTAACTGACTTGACAGTGTTTTTCATACTTCAGATATTTGTCCACTGGAACTTCGAATTTGATCCCGAGTTTTTGGAAAGAGTTCTCAGTTGCCTCTGCTCTCAGCTGGATTTTAATAGAGCCTCATGAAACAACAACAGGTCTAGATAAACTCAGCACGAATTTATTTTGCAAGATCTGCTGACTTTCTCATTTACCCATGTTTCTTACCTATTTTTTCTTCCTGGCTTGCTCACTCAGGCAGGGATTTGCCCAAGTTCAAAGTGTTGAATGTTTGGCTCATCTTCCTCCCTCATTCTTGGCCTATGGCATCCCAGCCTTGCTATTGTCCTGTTTCTTTTCATTTTTCATTAAAACAAGCAAACAAACCAACCAAAAGCGCAGAGAAACAAAATAAACCAACCCCCCTAACTTTACATTTTGGATGCAACTAAGACCTGCTGTGGTGAGTTACAGCAATGACTGACTTAGAGCAGTAAATTCATCTTTGCTTTAGACTTCAGTTCTGCCAGGGTTGTGCTTACCTTGATGCAGGCAAAAACTCTCGGCTGTCTCACTAGGTTTTCTGGACTTCTGGCAGTTGGAGAAAAACAAATATTTAAAAATTAGTGAATCCTGAAACTTGATGTTAATATTACCAAATTAGCTACTTGTTTTTACCAGAAAGCTAAACCATCACCACTCTTCCAGTGACTGTTCTCCCTGTTTGCCTCCACCTGCAGCGTTCCTACTTCTTTTCCGAACGACTGACACTCCCTTCCCCCTTATCTTCTCATCTCTCCATCTATTTCATCTTTTTTTCTTTATGTATGAGCCAGACTCCATACAGGTAGATGATTGCTGCTGGTGCTGCTTTTAAGCTAACGAATTTCTCTTGCCTGCCTCCTGGTAGTGATCACTTTTTTTAGCCAAGAGCTATGGTAAGCAGTCAGAATTGGAAGATTTAGTATCCATTCAGTGCCTTCAGAGAGAGAGAAATGCCTGGTTTTATATAGCTGCAACCCTAGAGCTGTGTAGGCAGATAGTAAACTACAGGTCTTCCTTCAAAATCATGACAGTTTTGTCAAAAATGGGGTCTGGATACGGAGCTGAGCTCAAATGTAAAAAACAAGGTAGTGACCTACTCAGGCAAAACACCTACTCCTGAAAAATTTGCTAAGGAGTAAAAGACTAAGCATGGAAGACGTGGGCCTGCTGGTGAATGGGGTGGGTGATTTAGTGACAGCAGATGCAAGGATTAAGTCTGAGGATACTTGGTGCCTTCTTTACCTTAGTCTTCACTTCCCAGGTCTCTCAGGCTGGTGTGCCTGGAGCAGGCTTAGAGGAAACATCAGTAGTGGAAAAGGGTTGAGTCAAGGATCATCTCTGAAAGTCTGAATAGTGAGGGAGGTCCCTGCTGACTGAAGAAAGGCCGCTCTTGGACCCATCTTCAGAAAGGGCAAGAAGAGGAATTAAAAGCTTCCCTTCAATCCCTAGGAAGATCACAGAGCAAGCCATCTTGGAAGCAACTTCCAGTCACATGAAGGAGAAGGTAGTGACTGGAAATAGCTAGGATGGATTTACTAAGACTGACCTGCTTGCTTTCTGTGATTAGATGACTAGATCTGCTGATGGGTGAAAAGCAATGGATGTTTTCTAGCTTGGCAGTAGAAAGTCGTTTGACATGGTCTCTAAGAACATCCTTTTATCCAAGTTGGGATGTTATATTCCAAATAGATGGACTGCCAGCTGGGTGAAAAACTGGCTGGATCACTGGGCTCAAAGAGTAGTGGTTAATGGCTTGTACTCTACCTAGAGGCTCATTACAAGTGGAGGATTGCAGGGTTTTGTACTGGGACAGGCCCTGTTTAATATCAACAACCCAAAGGAGGAGACGGTGGAGTGCAGGATTGCTATTTTGCAGATGATGCCAAACTGGGGGGCTGCAGCCTGCACGTGCGAGGGCTGCCACGCAGAGTGACCTAGACAGGCTGGAGGAATGGGCTGACAGGGTCCCCATGAAATCCAACAAGGACAAAATTTTTTACTATGAAGGTTGTGAAACACAGGCACAGGCTGCCCAGAGAGGTGGTAGATGCTCCATCCCTGGAAACATTCAAGGTCAGGTTGGACAGGGCTCTGAGCAACCTCATCAGGTTGAAGATGTCCCTGCTCACTGCAGGGGGGTTGGAGTAGATGACCTCTAAAGGTCCCTTCCAACCCAAACCATTCTATGATTCTATGACAAATGCAAAGTCCTGCAGATGGTCAAATCCCCTGCACTCATACAGACTGGGGATGGACTGGCTGGGCATTAGCTCTGTTGGTGAGGACTTGGGGGTCCTGGCTAATGCTAGGCTAAACACAGGTCTGCCCCCAGAGCAGAGTCAGCAGAACACCAGCTCTCAGCTTTTCCTGTCCTTTTTGGCACAATGTTTTGTAACCCTCAAGGCTCAAACTGTGTATGGTGAAGTCTTAATGCAGCTGCTGGACTTTGCAGTGGCATGGCTGGGACGTGCTCACGCATGGCTTTTTGCTGTCTCACCCGAGGGGATGACCAACTGTGGAGAATGCATTGCTATGAGCAGATGGTAATATATTAAACCCCATTGCTTGAATATATTGGGGGTTTCAACATGGGCAAACAAATGTGGAATGTAGACTTGGCTAGTAGCTTACACTGGTTTAATTGATATGTTTTTCATGCAAATAGCCTAAACAATTGAACTAAAAATAATCAATATCAAGTGATGGTTGTTGTCAGCCCTGTATTTAGCTATATTGTATCTGTGCTTGATGGATATGCATGTATTTGTAGGTTGTGCTAGACATTCTGACTATGAAATTGCAGCAGCAGGTTGTGAAACATGTATGAAATTAAAATTTTGAATGCATAGAGGGCATAAAAATATGGATGGTTGTGGAGGCTTTGCTGTGCAGGACTATGATACGCATTTCTAAATAGCTGGAAAAGCTCATCAGACCTTGCAAGGATGAAAAAAAAAGTAGAATCCTTAAATGGCTTTAAAATCTAAGCAAATCTTTCTGCCTTCTTTCCTCACTGGTGGATTTCCCCTTACCCTAGGCTGAGAGCTATTTAAAAGGAAGAACTTCAAGTTCCCACTTTTAAGTTTGGCACCATTTTTATCATGTTTACATGTTATTAAATTCTATCCTTCGCAGGACCGGTGTGGGCAGGATGGATTTTGAGGAGGAAAAACCTGAAAAGCTTCAAGAAAAGGGGATGGGCCAGGTGTCCAGGAATAGTTTTTATCCTTTTTTCTGCAAATGGAAGCCTCTTGCTAGCTGAGAGAATCAGATTTGTTTCCGCTATTTGTTCATTTGAATGAAATCTGGTTTATGAAAATGGAGCATTTGTCAGTGGTCTTGCCTTTCCTGTTGTGTTCCCTTGCTGCGTTTTGATTTAGAGTTTAGAGTAACAAGATCCCAACTGGGAAAGGCAAATGGAAAGGAAAAGTTTGGGACCCTAGCTGGGCACTGGAGTTTCTGAGGTGTATAATTCATCTATACACCTCAGTTTTATATTTTTCAGTAAAAGCAAATAAAATGACAGTAGGTGCTGAATGGGATAACAGTGAACTTTTTGTTAGGACTGAATAATAAATCTTGTGATAAGATGCATGTGAAAGACAAAGTCATGGTTGATAGTCCTTACAATGTAATGCTTTTGTGCATGCTGTTTATAATGCATTATTAACTTTTTTTTTTTTAAATAATGGCATTCTATACTTCTTCCTACACTGATCTTTGTTCTGTAACAAATGAACAGATGTCTACATCTCATGGTTGTTACTAGGATGTTTATGTGGGCAATTGAGAGGTTTTAGGCAATATTAGGAAGAGGATATGAATGATAGCTATAGCCACTTGTATTCATCATGGAAAATAAATATTCTTCCTTCAAAGCATGGGAGGACAGGGCTGGCTGTAGTTTGGTAAAGGCTGCAGTGTGTTGCCTACTCTAGTTGTCAGATTGGCTAGTCTGGCACTCTGTAATGGGAAGAAAATTTATTCTACAACCATCATAGTACTGTTTCCATTAGAAGTTGCAATGTTTTTTTTTTGTATTGAATTTCATTTGGGGTTTACATGCAACTTTTAATCACAAGTCAAAACTAGGAAAAGAAACTGAATGGCTTCATTGGAGATTAAAAGAAAAAAGTGTCTAATTTTATTCTTATTAAAAGCATTCAGTTCGACTCCTAAATGTGGCCAGAAGAAATGCTTTGAGATAGAAGATCTGTATGAGAAGTATTTTTACAGGAAAACAAGCTTTAACGTTGTATGCCTTTTCTTACAGGAAATTAAAATGCATGACTGACAGTGAAACTGTTGCACCTGACTGGCCTTACTACAAAACCATTGATAGGATCTTATCCAAAGTGACAGACCACAGTGATGTGAAAATGCATGAAAATCAGCAACCAGGTCCTTCTACGTCTCAGACGGAGGCTTCGCAGTCTCCATCAGCTAAGTCTACACCTCTGTATTTGCCATATAACCAGTTTACATATGAAGGAAGGGAAGAGTGCTTTGAAGATGAACATTCAGAGAGCTCATCAAGCTTACTTTCTTACAAGCTGAGGTAGCATCTGTTTCTCCCCCTTTCTTGTATTTCACAGAATGAACCAGTTCTGCTACGTAAAGGGGACACCCTAGCACAATTTTCTGTAACAGCTGTTGCATCTTGTCTGTAAATCACAAATGAGATCTGTTCCCCAGCCTCAGCCACTTTGCTGAATTAGGGCATTTTCTTTATTCCTTTTATGAGAGACTGGAAGAGAGTGAGAGGACTGGGAAAAAAGTAGTAGGATGTTGCCAAAACTCAGCATGCATGTCACTGCTCACATGAGGTAGAGTGTTTGTAATAGGAGTATAGGCATGTTCAAGAGAGTCCTGCCGTGCAACCACAGATATAACATACTGCTTAGATGATTCTTGGCTTGCTCTAGTTTTGCTTTTGGTACGAGTGTTAAATTTCTCTGGCTTCATCTATTATTAAAATGATGAAAAGATGCAAACTAAGTATTTCTATGGACACTGAAATGCTACCCATGCAGTTTGAAAGTACATTGCAACATTTTAAATACAATTCAGAATGTCACTTTTTCAAAGTAGATGCTAGTTTGAGAATGCAAACATGTGTTTCCTTTTTTGATAAGATTGGAGTTCTCTGGAAAGCAGCATTTTAACAAAAGGCAGGGTTGTACACTTGATACGAATTTTAGGCTTTACTGGCCTCATTTTTCATCCAGAGTGGTGTGAAATAACAGTTGATTACAGTTTTCTGGCAGCAAAAAGATTTGATCCTAGAGATCCTTATCATGAGTCTGTGAGGCTTTAACTATAACAGTAAAATTATCTGTCAGTCATGCAACTGAGAAGGTGTTGAGCTGGAAGCGGAACCAAGCTAACAAGTCTGGATTATTGTTTCTTGGGCTGCTCTTGGATGGATAAAACTAGGGTAGATTCACTCAATAATTCAAGAAAATAGCCCTTGAATAGCTGATTGTTTTTAAAAAACTTTATTTTTTGCAGTTAAATATAGATTATGGTGTATAATTCTGGAACCGTAGCAACATTTTTGTTCACAAGCAGCAAGTTTTTTCATCATAGTTCATTGTAGGTAGTTGACAAATCTGGTACACAGTCTCTGCAGACTCCAAGGTCATGTTTCTGATGCAGTAACTTTTTTCCCAATTCATAATTTGATTTCCAACAATATAATTTAGTATCTAATTAGAAGGTCACTTTTCCACAAACATGAGTCTGGTTTATTCACTAGACTATTTGATAGTCAGCCTTTGTAAAAATGCCAGATGTTAAGTTTCTTCGGCTTAGGGGCAACTCCAGGACAGCACAGATTTTGTACTCTGGGTGACTGGTAGGGGAGGACAGAGGTCTTCACACCAGGTTTCATTACAGAGTGTAGACAAGTCGTCACAGAAGTCAAGCTAATCAACCACAACTGTGCATCTGTCGTGCTCACCGTTCACATGTGGACTCCCACTCTCATGTAGACAGTTTCATTCACAGCTAAAGTGGACTTAAGCCACTCTATTCTATCTGAATTATTTCCATAGTGATATGTTCTGGAAAATTTAGGCTACAATGCTTCATGTTCAGTGGTTTTTTTTAACTTTATCCAAGGTAATTACCTAACCAGTTTTAGTTAAAAATATTTTAACTTTACTTGGCCAATTTAGAAACTGCAGATCATTTAAATCTAGCCTTCAATGGCACAGGCTGTCTTTCAACTGGCTGCAAGTCTGTATGGCAGGTAAGGATGCTTTGTCCTTGCAGTAGCTCAAGTTGCAGTGCTGCTGTTGCCTGCTAAACATGGCTGTGCATCAGGGTTTGGGAGCTGGAGGGGACAGCAGGTCAGCTGTCAGTGTGGTAGCACCTCCATAATACACAACTTCCAAACTTACGAATGTAGCCACATTCTCATAGTCTCTACCATAAAAAAAAAAATTGTGCAATATAATATTGTGCATATCATTTAACAGCAAGATACATACATTTTCACAAGTTAAAATTTGCTATGTTTAAAAAAAGAAACAGTTAAGCGGTAGATACCATCTAAGAGATTAGTATAATGTTTCAGGTGAGCATTGTGAGTGGATTGAAAATTAGAAGGCACTTGTGATATTAATGAGGCATGTATCGGGAAGGAGGAAAAGTGGTATTACAATAGACATAGGGGGATTTGAAAAGTTCGTACAGCTTTGACCTCTTTAGTTTAGCCTGATGAATGAGAGAAGAGTAGGAAACCCTTTTTCAGCCAGAAGGAAATACAGTGCTTGCTAATGATATCAGATGGGTTAAAATCCCTTACAGCTGCCATGGTAAGACAAGGAAGATAATTCTTTTGGAGTTACTAATGGAAAATTATGAACTGAGAAGCCATTTTCAGCTTAAGCAATTAGTGTGTCATTTTATATTTGAAAAACACTTCAAAATAGCCAGCAAGAGAGAAAGGAATTAGCGTACAAAATCTGGGTCCATCTTGGCTTTTTTGTAAATGCCCTTGCCTCTAAATGGTACACAGTTGATCTAACAAATTCAAATAAAGGAACTAAAGACAACACTGGGATTTGAAATTAAAAGAATAGTTCAGGTCCTCAATTTCCCTCTCAATTTTTGTACTTCACAGCTATGCAAAACAATTACTTTGAAACATGTTTTGAAAGATATATACACACCTACCTATATGTAAAATATAGATGCATTTTAGAGCTGTATATTTTACAACTGTATATTCTTTATTTTTCTGTGAAGCAAGCTATACGCAGTCAAGTATGCAAAGTAAGCTTATGCTGTTGGATTTTTGTCTTCCGTAATAAAAGTCATGATGTTATGGCAACAACAGAGAGTCAAAAACCCCTCAAACAGTAACTTTTAAGACCACTTTTAAACTTCTGAAAACTTTACTATTATTCCCTTAAATCCTCAATCAGCTTTTGAGTGACAGCTTTGTATTTTCCACAGTATCCTTGAACATAGCAGGAGGCTACTCGGCTATATAAACTACAACTTTAAATTACAGAACTTAATTTTAGCTTTCATGATAGAGAAAAATGTCAAGATTTATGCTTCAGTCAATACATATACAGTCTCAGGCTAAAAATACTTTAAACTGTTTTTGTTTTTCTTTCATTTTATTTGAAATTCCTTGAGTTTGGGACCTTCTTACAAAAACAAATATTGCTAGTTAGAGATATACAATTAACATGCAATGAAATGAATTTTTATTTTTGTTGCAATTTGCAGAGGAGAAAAACAGTTGGCATCCCAATTTCCCTTTAATTGGATGCCTGCTATTTGTTTAGTATTGTTCTAACACTGCTCTTGGGCTGCAACAAACCTTGTATTATACTGCAATGACCATAAAACATCTGATAATAACAGAATTATTCTAGTATGGTGGAGTCACCATCCACCTCTAAAAAAACGTGTAGATGTGGCTCTTCGGGACATGGTTTAGGAGGCAAGGTGGTGTCGGGTTTATGGTTGGACTTGATGATCTTAGAGGTCTTTTCCAACCTTAATGACTTTATGATTCTATGGTCAGATAATATAATGCAATGTGGTGGAGTCTTGTACTGCAGCTTAAACTTTTAAAATCAAAATTCCTAACACCCCTATACATGACTTTTTATCTAATTGAAAACAGTGGGTTTTTTCACCCTGTGGATTAATTTATAGTCTTTGTCATTACTTTAACAATGAAAATAGACTGTGAATGTGGTTCAGACTTCATCTGTTCTGCCATTTCTATTGTAGTAAAAATGGGGATGAAAGAGGTACTTTAATAGACCATAAAATCCCCACCACGTTATCTAGTCTGGCTTCCTGTTAAATCCCATCCATGTATTTAAATTCAGTTATTCTGGTGTGGAGCCCAGAAATGTTACGGAGGGAGTTCTGTGACATGCTTCCCCTCAACAGAGGACTACTGCACTCAGGAGCCCCATGTCTCTGTTGTCCTCCACTTCTTTGTTCATATGATTCATTTGACTCTTGGAAATTTTTTACTAGATATCCAGTCTAGATCTGATACATTCAGAAGACGGAGAATTCAGTCTTCCCTACAGGGATCTGTTCCAGTGATTAATCCCCTGCTTAAACCTGTGTCTTTTTTCTGATGTGAATATAGTGAACTAAACTTCCAGACGTTAGTTCTGTTTATCTTTCTTTTCACTATACTGGAGACTCTTCCAGTATTTTTCACTTTTTGCCTCAGGGCAGTTGAGGCAAACTATACCACCTTCGATCATACTGTCTTTGGTATTCTTTGGTTTTAAAATGTAGATTAAATAATTTGGTACAGAAGGTTTACACACCGAGTAAGAGTAAGAATTGGTAACGTGAATTAACCAAGATATGAATTCTTTAAAAGAAGTGCATTAAAACCTGGTGAGGATGCTAATTCAGGAAATAACAGTTTTGGCAAAGCCTTTAATCTTTCTAAAATTATGCCATGGCTGTTTAAAATCTGAATCAGCAGCATCTACAAAGAAGTTTGAGCTTTAGGCTATGCGCATTATGTAGTGCATCTTAACTCATTATGCAGACTTGTTATCATAGCAAGATGCTTTGCCCAGCCTCCAAGCCGTTTCTGTGGGTTTTTTCTACACTTCAAGGATAAGCCTCATTAATTCCTGAATGCATTTGGCTGTATTTGAATGAGCCTAGTTTACCAGAAGATTCAGGTTGCCTGATCCTCAGTCCTCAAACTCTGAAGATCTTTGTGCCATCTCTAACATTACTATTACTTATTTCTAGATCATTGTTGATTATTTTCCATAACGATATGAGTTATGGAGGTCTACTCAGATTTGTACTTTGCTAAAATAGCACAACCAAGTCAGAAACAGCTGTTAGTTGTTGACAGCCATAAATTCCAGAAACTGATGGTACTGGAGACCCATTTTCCATGAAGCAGTCAGAAAGAAAGAACAGTTTTTATGATTTTGTGGAGGTAACACATTCTGGTAGACAGATTACTCTTTGTACTTAACCCCTGCTTCATTAATTATTCACACACATCCCTGAAATGAGCCTTATTGGGTGAGTGTAGGCAATCAATCAAGGAACTTTTAATTGAACAGTGAATTAAATTGATCTCAGATAGGTGGACAGCAAATGCATTTGAGATTTGCCTAATACCTTGCCTCATTATATCAGGAGCTTTTGCTTTGTTCCCTCTGTCCCCAACGCATACTGTCATTTCTGCTCAGCCTCCTAGATGACAGGGAATATTTTCTTTCTTTTGGTTTGCTTCATTTGAACCCTGCCTGTCTGTTTTGGAGCATAGTGTAGAAAAAGCTTTGCAAGATTCTGCTTGGAACATGGTGCCAGTGCCAGAGATCTTCCACTCTTCCATTGTGTTGTCCGGGGAAAACCAGTGCCAATTCTCTTGGAGGATCCCTGCTGTTGATGCTGGAGGCCCAAGAATATCAGCAGATTATATTTGAGGTCCTAGATTTCCTAGACCCCTCTTTCATTCAGATTTCAAAATTTACCTTCAGAGACTAGTCTTGGCAAAGAGTGGAGATGCTTCTTTGGTGCAGAGGCTGTGGACGCTGTCAGGATCTGTTACACCCCTGTTGTTACAGAGGTGGTGGCTGCACAGGAGTGCAACGTGGAGAATCAGCAGCAGGAACCGATTGGTGTTTGCTACCAGAAACACAAATTATTTCTTATGCTCATGCCTATAGACTGCCAAACTAGACATACTTCTAGCTGAAACTGACCCACCAGCAACAGTATCCTCAGCCCATACTCCTATCACTGCTTCCCTCTTGACTTTCTGTTATAAAAAAGTTTTTGACACATTGTCCCTGGCATGCTACCTAGAAGACCTAGAACTTCTCAAGAAAGATGCCTCAGTATCTGAAGAAACACTTCAGTATTCAAATAACTCCTTCAGGCATCACTGGACATTTTACATTGTTTCATGCTGCTGAGGGTTCTTTATTCGTAAATTAGATTCTTTAGATCCTCCTTTTGTAGATGCCTTCTCAAGAGCTCACCTTCAGGGGCTATTCTGCAAGAAGAGAGACTTGTAAATTCCAAGTCCTTACTATGGACTTGTGAGTGATCATAAAACCCTCTCATTGATAGTCCCTGTGGCTGGAAAGGAGATTGAGAACACCACCAAAGCTAGGGGTGTCCGAAATAAGTATTTCTTTTCAGTTAAGGCTTTCTAATTACCAAGTCTTGTTTGTTAATTGTAAACAAACATAGAGAGTACTTAGCAGACCTTGAAGAATCCTTGTGTCCTGGCTTTTGGGGGAACTTCTCTGCCTGATTTTGAGCAAGCGCTTGTCAGTGGATACCTTCACAGTTATTAGCAGACTGCAGATACTGCTGATACAGTTCCCCAGGTAGCTCCCAACAGACCTTTTGCCTTTCTTCCTCTCTGGAGCTGCACAAGACAGTTATTGTCTTGGATGTATGGTCATATGTCATACAGGTTTTTGATGGGACCACATTTGTTTAACTGAAAAATAAATAAAATCCTGTACAGGCTCTAGGACAACACTTCAAACACTTTTTTTTTTTCTCTTAAAAATAAGGCTAATTTTAGATCTTTCAATCCAAATCACACCATCTCCTTTTTTCATTTTTTTTTCTGTCCCGATTGAAATTAAAATCCAAATGGCAGCTACAACTGCCAAGTCATGCAATACTCGATGCAGCCCAGTACCGTTGACATGCTTCAGATTTTCTCTCTCATTCCTTATTAAGGACCATTCTCACCTGTGCTTACTTCGACAAGACTCAAGCCCTCTTGTGGCTCTAGGAGCCAATTCTTACTTGTTTCAGACGAGACCTTACCATAGGTACTTTCTGATACTGCATAGGGAAGAGGGTAGAGATCCATCGCTTTTTCAATAATTAAATCCTCTGTGAAGACAAGTTTAAGTTTAAAAGGTGACTTTGGCTTAGATAATAACATCATTTCAGAAAGCTTCTTGCTCTGCCTACGGGGAAGAATGCATTCTTTGTGAATGTGAGTGCAGTGATGGGAACCTTGGAATAACAGCTTAAGTGTTGTCCTTAGACTGTTGTAGACCTTTTCCACTTGCTTGGCCTCTTTGAGAACAGCATTTCAAATCATTTTGGCCCTTAGAATTAATGGGGGCAAACAGAATTTACTGTCAGCCAATACCCATTCTTGCAGGATTGTCTGGCTGTGGTAATGTCATGGTGATCAGCTGCAAGCTTGACCCACAGTTTGAGCAGAGCAGCATGTATTTATTTTATGAACATTTATTTGATGCCCAGAATCTAATATGATACATAGAATCTGCAAAGGTGAGTTTATTTTGTATACCTTCCGAAGTTTTGTTTAGCGTAAAGATGATAATGTCTCCTTCCACTTAGCATCATCTCAGCAGTGTAATGGTGATAAAGCCCTATGAATTGTACAGGTAACTTTAAATTCTTAGGCAATCTGAAAACCGATGGTCTTTGTTCACCATGTTAGTGTACATTTATAGTGGAAGATTGTTGTTCTTTCTTACCCGTGCAGGGGGGACAGCACATGTAAATGACAGTACTCAAACAGTTTCCCTCAAGATCAATTTGATTTTTTTTTGGTCTAAGAATTTTAATGGCTTTTAATTTAATCCACTTGTTTATTTTCATAGACCTCACCCTTTTTGGATGATTGCACTCTTAAATGTCAAGGGGACTGTGTCTTTTTGTTATATTTGCATTAAGTCTTTCAGGTGCTTAGGATTGTTTATTTCTCTTGCTGAGAGATCTGAATGTCACAGTCACTGTTGCACAAAGCCTGTCAAGTAGGATAAGAACGTGAATGGAATTATACAAATCTGCCACAGCTGAGTGACCTTCCTCCCCAACTCCTCTTCTCCACATTAATAAAACCACATTCCTCAGGATTTCAAGTTATCCTTATTCAAGGATATCTTGAGATCTGCAAGGTGTTGACATACCATACTACTCACAACTGTGCTATCTCATTACTGCATTTCACCTAGAAAGCATACTGCGTTTGGCAGAACACGATGGAGATCGCTGTTTGTGTGAAGGGACTTCAAGACCCATCATCAGATAAATTTGATGTTGGGCACTCCAGTCCGGAGTTACAAAAAGTGTAAATGACCACATGGACCATCACATTAAGTTAGAAAAGAAGTTATCCAGCTGTAACTGGGTTCTTAAGATATATAGTTGACTTGCATATTTGCCTTCTACTTGCCTTTCTTCCTCCTTCACAGTCCAGCACACTTCTTCCTTAGATTACAGGTTAAGAGAAACAGATCTCTGTTTGTTCCGACTTGTATGTCGAGTAGACTGGTTATGAATTCATGTGTTGCACTGTCACCCCAAGTTAGGACGGCCATGTGAACTACACATCCTGAGACTGCTATCTTTATTGCTAGGTTTATGTCTCTTCCAAAACAGAAACTCAGCATGATCCAGCGTAGAGGAAATTCTTAATATTACCCAAACTGCACGTGGCAGTTCCACAGATTTCAGCTGAAGGTGTGCAATTTGCTACATGCTTGTCTAAATTTTATACCGTGAGATTTTAGAGATGTTCTGCTAGAGGAACATGACTGGATACACAGACAGCCTTGGATTTGGCTATCTGGTGTTCTCCAAGGGATACAAATACTCTTTGAATTGCAGATTTTTTAAAAATCCAAATAGCAGTTAATTGCTATATCCAATACAGAGTCTTGCCTTTATATTATGATGAAAACAAAACTATAGGCAGAGGGTTATAGCGTGCTTGAAATTTTTGTTAAAATATTAGGAGTTTGAAGGGAAGTATGGTTTGTTTTGTTAGCTATCCTACTCGATAAAACTTGTCATTAACCTAAAGATGAGAAGAAGGTAGGCATAGTATCCTGTGTTTGTGACAAATACATTTAATTAAAAAAAATCTTAAAGTGCAGCTGGCAAATGCCTCTAAAAGCAAACATGAAATGTGATCAATCTGTGCCCTGTAAGAAAAGAGGGAATCTTGTAAGCTGTATCCTGCTTAATTTTAATACTGTTTATAATGTTTTTGTGGTGGAATATATAAGTAAGTGGTCAGTGCAACTGCTGTGTCTCAGTGCAAGGGCAAGTTCTGAGACTAGTATGCTGTAGTGGGATCAGCCTTACTAATGTGATGCTTTAAAAAATTAGCTGTAAATTACCACCACACATAACAGTGCAGCACTTTCTCCAGCTGGGATGAGTGTTGCAGCTTTAGAATTAGCGTTTTAAAGGCCAGATGAGCAAAATGTCTCTCCCAATACAGTTTATAAATTCAATGTGTAAGAAGTGTCATGATTAAAAAAAACCCCAAAACAAGCCTGTATTCTGCACAGAAAATTCTCATTAAAAACAATGAGATTTAAAATCTTTTTTTACAGTCTGTAACACCATGACATAATACAGTAAATACTTATGTTTTGGCATGAACTTGAGAGGGAATTTATTGGAGAACACAGCAGGATTTAAAAATAGGACTAGGTTGTATCTTGGCCAAGAATGTAGTATAGAATTTTAGATTCTAGCATGTTTTTTTTTTATAAATATGAGTTTAACTGTTAACAAATATTCACATTTCAGAGCTGAAGAAAGACCAGTTAAGAAAAGAAAAATGCAAAGCTGCAGCTTCCAAAAGAAAAAGCTAAAATTAATGGAAGCCATGTTGGAAGAACAAAAGAAGTTGAGTAGAGCTATGGAAGAAACCTGTAGAGAAGTGCGCAGGATTCTGGACCAGCAGAACATCATTCAAGTTCAAAGCCTGCAGCTACAGGAGCGGATGATGAATCTACTGGAGAAAATGATCTCCAAATCTAATGTGTAGTTTCCTTTGTGAATGCCTCTGAGATCACTATTGATATTATAGACATCCCTTTATTGCACACCTTATGTGTGTCTGTCGCCCTATTCCCAGGTTTTCCATGGAAATTAAAACCCTAGTGTAATCTTAGTTAAGCAAAGAGAACAGAAAATGCAGGTTGAGAGCTATCCAGTATGATAAAATTAGTGCAATATATGCCTAAGTTGAATTATTTTTATACCGAAAAGTTAAGGGATGAACAGCTCTGGGAACTTCAGTACTATTTATGCCTAGGTCAGGTATTGTTTTACAAACAGTGGTGTTGTATATTGTTTCACATCAAGGACTGCAGCTTGACCTGTTGTAGGAGAACGAAATAGTGCATTTCTAAACATGGTAATTGCATCTTGACTTTGCTGATGATTAAACCCTGTTTTGAAACATATGCCGTGATTGTACAAGTGACCTATGGTTCTCGTGAAGAGCTAGTTGGGACCATGAGATACATAATTTTAAACTCCATGCCTGATCTGAATAGTACTCTAAAGTATTAGGGTAAAAATATTCTATTCAAATACATTTTTGATATACAAAGAAAACCCGAAACCCACCTTACTATATACTGAATACTAAAATGTATAGAAGATACTTGAAGTTGCTTTTGATATTAAATGTTTAATTTTTTTCCATTAAGGGGAATCTGTTGACTTAATGAACAACCAGCAATGAAAACTCTCATTTATTCTCTATCACAAAAGAAAAATATTGTACTGTGTGTATATACATATATATATATAATCTATCAAATGAAATAAAGAAAAGGAAGAAACTTATTTATTATTGCTGGGCAGATAGTATGCTTTGGGACAGTGAAAAATACTGGGAGAGATAATAATGGTCAAAGCTTTTTAATTCTTAATTGCAGTGTAAAGATCTCCTATACTGATGCCCAAAATACAGAGATGGAGGTCATGAAGAACACTGAACACCTCTACAGGAGTATTCACCCATGGCACAGCTTCGGTGTGCAATGTTTTAAGGTCCACACCTTAAAACTGTGAGGCACATCGGCCTTGATACACCACAAGAGGGAGCCGGAGGCATAAAGGACTGTGTTTAAGTCGTTAAGGTGAAGTACCAGCGTTTGGCTCTTTAATGAAATATGACATTGAAATAACCTTTAACATAAATTCAAAAATTCGTCAGCTGAATTTCCTATATACCGCTTCTTTTTGCGTTGTCCTTGGAAAAACATATTTCTGCTGCTTTCACTGCACTTGCAAGACTGAAGGTTAGATTCAGATATAGAAGTATAGAAAGTGAAGAATTAACGTTAGTGCTAGGAACTCAGGCCACTTTCCATTCCCACTATTAAACAATGTCCCCTCTTGAAACTTTGTTTTTGAAGTTGCTTGCATTTTCCTATATAATTTAACGTATTGTTGCCTAAGCTAATGTTAGATAAACTATTTTAAAACCCAGACCCAACCAATTGATCTGTAATTATGCTTGGTGAATGGGATGAAGGTTATACTCACCAAGCAAATTAATAAGATGTGGAAATACTTCTTAGAAGATTCTGCAGGTTTGAAGATTAAGAGTGATTAAGTATGTAAATGTGACCCATTCCTACAGAGTTTAATTCATGGTAACAGGATAATGCAAATGTAGTAGAAGACTGAACCTGCAGAAAATGGTGGCAGCTGAAGTGAAATCTTTCCTTTGCTCCACCTTTACTGCAGTGTTTGGGTGACTGGAGAAAGGGAGAGCGTCTGGTGTGATTCTGCAAAGACAGGGTGATAGCTGACACTTAGCAAAAGTGAAATTCCAAATACTCTTGTGTATGTAAATTGAATTAGTCATATCAGAAAGAGAACCGTGAAACCTTATTACATCTCTGCCTGCAGGACTACTGGTAAAAGCAGGACCGTTCCTAACATCATGTAGGTCATCAGAATATTTGCAAGAGCGTTGCCATACAGGCATATGAGAGAGAGGTAGTGTATGTTCTGTGCTTTGTCATAGTTTTGCACATTCCAGATATAGATCTGTCACAGATTCAGGTGGGCTGATGTATATCTACATTGTAGTGCTTCCTGACATTCTAACTTGTTTACAGTAAGATATAAAGAAACTCTCCCCGACTCTATGGGAATTAATAATATTTACTGACACTATATACTTGAAATATATAGCAATTAAATCCAATTAATGAGCAATAACAATGGCAGCATATCTGAACCTTGTATTGTAGAGTAGGTAGCCCACCTCCTTACGTGCTATGAGAATTATAACTCCAGAGCTGCAGGAACACAGGAATGGAGGAAATCCAGATTCCTTCCTACTACCACAAGCAACCATGTAATATAATCCCTTTTGTAAACGTGTGGACCTGTATCTTGAAACGAATTAAGTGCTTTGTCCCCAGAATTGTAAGAAGAGCTCATTACAGGTGAGTAAGCTGCAATTTAGAAGATTATTTCTGGTCAATTTATACTAGTTTCTTCCTATATCAACACTGTGATTTTGCCACTTTCTGTAGCATTTACGCTTGAGAGTCAGAGGTCATGTGCCATGCAGCCCTTCTTCAGAAGAATAAAACTTTTTTATAAGGTGGGGATTATTCTGATGACTGCTTTGCTAATTTTGCTCTTTGAGTTCATCCTTTTTAAAGATGAATGTCCAGAATGACATACAGCATTCTAGATGAGACTGAACATTGTCTTACATAACTGCATTAAAGGAAGTGGCGTTTTCTGGAGGTAGTGAGGTTTTATTTCTATATAAAACATTTTTTTTTTAGTTAAATTTAGAAGTTCAATTTTAAAACCTCATCTCTTTAATAAAAGGCTTTATTCCTACCCTTCCAGATTATCTATGTTCTAGCCCTGTTTTTGTCCAGAGAGTGAACACAGCACTGCTGTGAACAAATATAACTAGTTTCATATATGACAGGATTATTCTAATGCTATTTTGCTAACAGGTTGAAAATTCTTCACCTATCCATAGTTTCTTTTTGCTGCTGTTTCATTTGTTTTAGTAAAGACTGAACATTTACTTGAAAAGATAGGTTGAGTGATTTTTCTGGTTTTTTTTTTTTTTTTTTTTTTTTTTTTAGGTAGGCACAGATTTCTCATCTATATGGGACAGTTAGCTGCAGGTAAAGATATTTGAATGTTTGAGCTATTCAGACTAATTATAACTTGAAAGACTTGCCTAGAATTAAAATGCTTGGTAGAATTCCTGGTTTTGCACAACTGAGACGCTGCTTCTGTATCTGTATGAGCTGGGATGAGAGTGTAGTAAATATTCAAGGAGAGCAGATCAGGGGTTACTCAGGTTTATCATTGTAACAATGACATTAAAGGAACTCCCTCGTGGCTTCTAGAAGTGAAATCAACAAATAAACTGTAGCACAGGAAAACAAATTTCTTATTTTCAGGACAGTAACGGGGTCAACACAGCATGGTATCACTTTCACTAAGTGAAGTGCCTGTACTACATATACACACACAGATGGTGCAAATGGAAGAGAGAAATAGGGGAGGAAATACACTGCCTGGAGGCAGGTGACTTTGAAAGTGATGTAAAAATAGAAAGAAAAGGAACCTGAGGAGGCAGATGAGAAAACAAGACGTTGAGAAACACGCAAGCAATTGAGAAGTGGATTGTGATGAAAGGAAAGATGGGGAAAAGTAAATGCCTCCAAACTAAGCTAGTAATAACAGGGAAGTGAGGGAACACATTATTTCAAAAGTCAGGAAGGTGAAAATGGAAGAAAACCAAAATGTTGAAGGAGAAAAGTTATGGTATGAATATGAAGATCTTACACTAGTGAAATTCTGTATATTTTGAATCGACAGCTCATACAGATAACTTAGTCAAGTTATAAATAGCATAAAGCGACTAGTGACATTTTTTTCCCACCAGAGAAAAATAAGTCTCTGGATAAATATTTTGAAGCAAAAATATTTTTCACAAACTAGAGAGGTTAAGTAATTTGTACGAGGATCCCATAATTAAACAGCATTTTCTCATGTCGGTAGTAACATTTTGCTGGTTAAAATAGTTTGCAAGTTTTTTTTTTTTTGCCTTAACTTCAAATTTGAGAAGCAATTTAAGATTTCAGTTTATTTCAGGTCTTGCCAAGTTTAACAGTTTTCCACAAAACCAGGCAATATATTTATGGACAAGGAACATCTTTTATTATTTCCTCCATAAATGGCTATCTCTTTTGCAAAGTACAAAACCAGCAGAAAAACACATATACAGAATTTAAAAATTATTTTTTCCAGACTTATTCTGTCCAATCCAGTGCAGGCAAAAAGAGTTCACAACTCTGTAGACTTACCCTAAGCTGACAGCCTGGTTCTGTGAATAGTCTCTTGTACTAAAGTTAATGGGACTATTCAGATGAGTAAATTTATTGAACTCTGTACATATATACTTGCAGGATCAGTTCCTACACTGATAATGTAATGTGAAAGGCAAATTTGAAGAAGAAATTTAGGAACATTTGGTAGTGTTATGTCAGCAAGTAAATACTAACCATCTGGTCTCTAGGATTGCTAATCTCTTTCCCCTGATTTTATGGGTAGCATACTTCCTGTGTGTGCAAACTTGAGACTACATCATTAAACTTTTGTATTGATCTTTTTTTTTTAGTGTTTTAACATCAACATTTAAATTACTTTGCCATTTTGGGGGTGAAATTTTGTTTTGTGCAAAATTTTTCTGGTTGGAAATTTTTTCATTCTCCTCCAGTTTATTTTAAGGTGTTTTATCGAAACACATTTCTAATAAGCATGAATAATTTCAGGTATGTTCTTTGAAAAACAGATCAGTCATCTGCAGTGAATGACATCCAGTTATCTAGAGCTGACTAATTAATCATAGAATCATAGAATCGTTAAGGTTGGAAAAGACCCTTATTACTACAGATAGGATCTCAGTTTGATCCTGGTTGAAAGTTATGTCTTTGTAAAATATTTGCAATGTAGTGAAGGGTGTTGCTTGTATTCCAAACCTCTTTTTCAGTACTAAAGTATTTTTTTAAAGAAAGTCACTCATATAAAAATATCCTTCAAAGTAGTTGCCTTCAGTCATCTGAAAATTAATCCTTTTATAACTCTGTTTTCTTCAACTGTGCTTCTTCCATCAGGTTCTAAGAATTTGGCAAATAATGTTTAAAATGCTCAACCATATTTATCTGAATTTGGATTTGTAAATGTATTGATAACATTTTCAACAAAAGTCTAACTTCCTGACTCTATGTTGTTATCTTAGGGGTAAGTTCTGGGTTGCTATGCATTGCAAGAAAAAAATTAATTGGTGCATACTATTAAGGGTATAAAATTTGCTACATACTTAAATGTTGAGAAGTACTTATCACAGCTTGAGGAAGGCTTGTGTCACTGAGGGAAGCTATAGGAATATCAATTTTCTATGAACTGCAAAGTAAACATATTTAGAAAATTAATTAAAACTACTTTAAAAACTCTCCATGATCCTCATTCTTCCCCCTGCAGGTTTAACTCTAATTTGTCTTTATATCAATATAATTAGAACAAATGCAGTCTCCTTTATGGATGCATAAAACCTTGCCCACGTGAGCTTGTGTAGTGTTAACTATAACAGTATACTTTCTTTAAACTTTTACGAATAAGATTTTATATACTTCTTTTTCAGTTAGCTTAACTTGGAATGTCACTAGATGTAGATGAAATACACCACTGTTAAATCTGTCACAAAAATACAACTGTCCACATAGGGTTTATATCTACATGTGACCTGTATTCAAGGACTTAAGCCTATTTAGAGCTCGTTCACATTGGTTAACATTCAGTAAAAACTATGACTGAATTTCATCCCAGTTGAAACAGCCTAATACAGATCGCACCAGAAATATGCACTGGTTTCATGCCTCCTTGCTGGGAAGAATTTGATTTGGTTTATGCATTCTCATGTGAATAAGCCACGAGCTTATTTTAGGAAGGTGGTTAAAGAAGGTACAATACGCACTGAAGAACTTTATTCTTAACTAGACTTTCCTTCTGTGTGACTGACTGTACGTGCTCATTTGTGTGATGAAAAACTCCATGCAACACCCCATGTGCATTGTAGTTCATTTACAAAGGGGTACTAGCTTCTTCAGTTGAAGATAGTTTCTGTTTCAGATGAAATTAGGATGTTATCCTACGCAATAACTTGGAGTAAGCCAATTATCAAAGAAAGGATGTTTAGGGAGGATAAGCCATAATCACTGGGATTTCAGCAGGAACTGCCTGGGTGACCTGGCTCATGAAACTGCCATCACAAATGTTATATCCTTAAAAAGGCGAAAGATGAAGTTGGCTGCCACAGGTTCAAGGAAATAAATCGTCAACATTCAACTTTTACCATGGAACATAATTTTAGTAGGAAGCAAGACCTTAACCTAGTTCTGACAGGAACCTTAAGAAGTGATGGTGAGGGCACTGAGAAGACTTCCACACATGCTCTCAAGGCCAAAATGACTCTTAACAAATGCACCTAATGAAGAAAGCAGTTTCTTTTTGTTCCAAAAGGTCATTTAGAGTAACTGCAAGGCTAGTCTTCAGTGAAACCAAAGTTTTGGTGGAGCACAAAGAAATTATTCTACTTTATGTAGGTATATCTTGATGAGTTTGCATACTAATAGTAATGATAATTTTTACCCAGAATGAGCAGGTATCTTCTAATCTTAAAAGCCATTCAGAATCTAGTTATGAGGTGGAGGAAGATGAAGTCAGCCAGGGCAGAATCCTGTCATTCTGTGCTATTAGGCATGGAAGCTGTTTGCACCAAAACCACCTCGGCCGAGGTGGACCTAAGCATCACTGCGGTCATGTGAACTTCAGGAGAAGAGATTACCACAAGCAGAGCAGTGCCTCTGCAGGTATCCTAAAGACAGACTAAACTTGGTCCAAAAGGACCTTCTGTCTTCTCCAAAGTTTGGAGATAAAAAGTTTGGATGAGGAAATGGGAAAATGCTCTGACTTGACTTTGTCACATCCCAAGTGGAGAGGTGGTAAAACACCTGCTCTGATTCCAGAGTTAAATACTGGGAGTAGAGGATCCCTCCTCCTCACTTTAATGCTGCATTTTGTCCTGGAGCCAGGATCTTTTATCAGGGGAATTACATTAAATAGGAATATGCAAAGTTACTTTCTCTGGCTGTTACTCATGTCACCTCTTCAGTGCCTCAGGTTCTCATTTTCACTCAGTTTCTTTTCATGGAATCATGTGTGAGCATGGGGAACTCTTAGCATGTTTTTCCTGAGGTTTAGGGATACGAGTGGCACTTTTATACTGACATCTGTGCCTCATCACTTAGGAAATGTGTGTAGCAATAAACCTACCCAGCAGAGTCCTGGTACATCACCCTTGTATGGTGTGTGAACCTAAGCGCCGCACTGAAAATGACCTCAAAGAGGAAAAACAGGGAGATGGGAGTAGAGCACTGGAAGATGTCACTCTTGCTCCTAACTCAGCTGGCTGTTTAGATGCAAGGATGGCGCTTGCTTGCTCTGTGAGAAGATATTGCTGAATATGATAATGACTTTTTTGTCATGGTACTTAGAGCCACAAGGGATACCTCCCTGAGATATCCCTTTTCCTTACAGCACAAAAAATATACAGTGCGTCTCCAGAACATGTAAATTCAGCTACCAGATGATACACATTTTTAAGCCCGATGGGACCGAAGACACTCTGCTTAAATGAACCCAATGGGACAGAAGACACAGCTTAAATGCAGCAGCAAGGCCATGGCAGGCTAATTAGTCAGGCCATTTTGAATTTCAAGATTAAAGCTCTGAGGCTTAAAAAAAACCACCCACCAAAACCCAAATCCAACAAACCTTCCAGTAATGTCTCAGAAATATCCTTTCAGAGCAAAAAAATAGAATTAAATATGTGAGAAAATGAATTTTTTAAATTTTTGTTTATGAGTTTTAACAATATCAGAAGGTGTCCATGACACCATATGAAATTAAAAGTTTAAAATAATTCAGTTTAAAAATCAATCAGGGTTGCTCATCAGCATTGGAGGTTTGCTGTGACACAACCTTAATCTCATGTAGTCATAGGTAAGGGAAGAAAAATGGAGGTCAATGAGCAATAATTTATGTCTTCAGGTTTTGTATAGAACAACATTCTTAATTTGATTTACATTAGTGAATTTGGGAAAATAAGTATAGCGCATTCCACTGTAGGGAAATAAATTTTCTTAAGATACTAAATAATGTTATTTATATTGCAGTGCTATCCAAAGGAGCAGGCAGGACCATGGCCTTGCTGTGCCTGTTTTCACACTGAGAAAGATGTTCCAGACCATTTACCTTGTAAACCTTCAAATATGCAAATGGTACCATTCACATATTTAAGAGCAATTGCACACATGACCCTTTCAACACAAAAACTATTTAACTATATTTTAATGTTTAATCAAATAACAGAGTAGGTAAGGATACAATTACAAAGCTAAGTAGATGCACTAGGTACATAGATCAATCCTTTTATGTCTAAGCAGGATTTGGAGAGGATGTGTCTTCTATTGGCCAGTCAAGATTTAACAAGATCAGTGTCCCTGTTTAGTTCTACTACTAGCCAGCTCCTTGTAAAGGTTTTTTTTCACCTTGGTGTGCTACGGTGGGAAACACTATCATCCAAACCAAAATGCTTTTATATAAAAATACTTTTTTTCTTTTCCCACCGCCAAGAGTCTCTCCCACTAGGCAGAAGACTATGTTTAAAATAATCTAATTTTTAGAAAAACCTTTTCATTTAACTAGGAAACCAAGGTAGATATTGATGGCTGCGTTCATCTTGCAGTCCTCAGTGTGGAAAACTTGATCTTCACTGATCCTTTGGGTTGGATGTTGATGGTTCACTGAAGGAGGACGAGTTTTTGGAATTTAAGAAATAAGTTCTCTGATGAGGATTTTGCTCCCAACTACATATTAACTGGCCAACATAAGCTAACTGTAATGTATATGATAGATAATCATCCCTGATGTTCAGAGCAAAATGAAGCTAGGAAAATTGGAATGAAGTTTGTATACTGAAGACCATTTAATGCTGACAATTATACAAAATTTTATTATTTTGAACATGTTGAAAGCATTAAATGAGAAAATTGACATTTATGTGAGGATATTTCTGGATGTCTAAAATCCTTTTTGGAGCAACCCACGCTTTCATGCCTTTAACCAAGGTAATTAAACAATGGTAATTAAAACCATAGACTTTGCATCAGATGCTGGACTAGTTTTATTTTTCTGACTTCTCATCTGGTGTTTGTACAGCAATAATCACACTTCATTACAGTATGCGTTGTAAACCTCTCCAGATCAAATCTGACAAGTTGTTTAGTGACAGCCACCCTTGGTGTGATTGAGATGTCTGTATACCCAACACTAAGCTACTTAGGTTTATAAGCCAAAGCTTTTACAGCCCCAAAGCCACAAATCCTTATCACTTTGTTTCATACCCTGTCTTCCTTTATTGTCTCCAACAGTGGTGAAAACAGTAAGAGACCCTGTGTGGATTTGTGAGGGGCCATTCATCACCTTGTTGAAGATTCTCACATAAAGTCTTAATCACCATTTCCAAAAACACGGAAGAAAAGCACTAAATTCATTCACGATGAGTTAAGTATTTCAGTATTTTCTGCCTGCAAGTAGGCTGTGTGAGCACACTTGTTTCCATGCCAGCCTAGGTGTTCAGTTCTTCCTTGCTGAGCAATACTCATGTAGGAAATTCTGATCTGCTACAGAGAAGCCTTCTGTGACGTTGTACTAATTACATACTGCTGTGCTATTACAAACAGCCAATCAGTTCTCTTGGCTATCAGAAATAGGACAGGTTCAGTATCTGTGGAAGAAGTAATCTGGCATTGCCATGAAATAATTATTTCATAGTTAGTAAACGCTGGCACCATTTCTAGCATCCCTCCTCTTTGAAACAAAATACAGCATAATTTCTTTTTATTGACGTCATAAAGGCTCAGTGGGACACCTGAAAACACCTCTATGGAATAATTACAAGTCCCCTTGTCACTTTCAAAGAGATTTTCTTCTGTTACATTTGTTTACAAGGTCAGACTGTTAGAAATACACAGTTCCCACATCTTCCCTTCCATAGGCAAGGAGGTAATGCAAGCAAATGCCAGATGAGCTGAGGTAGTACATGCAGCAGAAACAGTGGCAAAAGACATATAGTCTTGATGGCCTTATGGAAGTTGGAAGCAATTAGGCTATTAAGGGATAGCAATCCATAACAAAACCTTTTGTTTGTGGAACAGAATTTTTGTCCCTGTGAAATCTTCCCAGTCAAAGGGATAACTAAGGACTTGTTTGGGCAAATTTAGATCTCTAGAGTATTTTTAAAAATTACTGTACTACACCTGAAAGAACCAATCACACCTGAAGTTTAAAATCAGTCAATTTTCGTGTTTATAGTTTGAATTTTTAGTCTCCCTAAAGGATTAAAAATTACTTTTATAGGACACAGTATGTCTGGAGAAGTTAGGAGGACTAACATCTTGTAATTTTATGCTGAGCTGCCAAGATGTGTTCTGTGAGGCTGAAAAAAAGAAATGCATACTTTATTCAGTTACTTTCCCCTTCATAAGCTTTTTCCATAAAACTCGGTGAGATAACAAAATTGGGGTTTAACCTGATCCCAAATGTTTCATGTTGGTAGAAATCTCCTTGGGATGCAGTGACAAAGAAAAAAAACCAGCAGAATGAGAAGGTAGAGGTAAGACTGGAGGAGCAGGATCCACTATTTTTCCAAAGAGCATTTCAGAAAGGCAAGGAGGTATTACGAAAACATGTCCTAGACTGGATAAAAATTAAATTAATGAAGCTAAACCATCAAGCCACACTTTTAAAGTTTAAAAGTTTTCTTGCAGACCTAACAGCAGCAGTGAGATGTGGGATATATATCCTGCTCTGGAGATTGAAAGAAACCTAAAGACAAGGTAAGCATTCTTCTTCACCTTGTGACTGGTAGGTTCTGTTCCATTTCAGGTTCCAGTGCATAGATAGACTTTGAAGAAATCCCCTACGTACAAATAATTTCTGCCAGTCCTTATTCACAATTAAAGATCAGAGTCTTCTGCAAAGAGCACAAAATCTTTTCAGGTTCTGTAGGAAAGTGAAATATATTTGTTCAATTCTCCCTTTGTTCTGGACCTTACATTAGGGACATGGTTTAGGAGGCAAGGTGGTGTTGGGTTGACAGTTGGACTTGATGATCTTAGAGGTCTTTTGCAACCTTAATGATTCTATGATTCCTTGGGAATCACTTAGTTGGTGTTCACTTTTGCGTGTGCCATCTTCCCCTCTTCCTATTTCTCCTCTTTAAAACCAGATTTTCTAGTACTGCCCTTTTGAAATAAAGTGCTGTCCCCAACGTATTTTGGGAACTTGTTGCCTGAGACCTGCTCCATCTGGGTGGGAAAACTTCCCCTTTACAGATACTCTGGCCCTTTGGATGCCTCGCCCACCTCCTCGCCCTCATCAGATGGCTTAACGGTTGAGCTCAGTGCCACCCTGCTCGCTCCCACTTTCACCTTTACCTTCCAGGGCCTGTCTCACTTTCTTCCTGGGCTCCTGAGGCAGGGCATACCTGTTTGATGCACCTCCGAACGCCTCCCAGCCTGTCCTCCCTGACCCACCTGCCCCTTCCCTCAGCACCGCTCCAGAGCTGCAGGTTATCCTAGCAAGCCAGATAACGCCGTAGAGCTGTTTCTGTGAGGAGCGGCTCCACTTTGCCCTCCCGACTCCGAGAGGACCGAAAAAGTTGTCGCTACTGTGCGATATAGATCGTTTAATTCCTCCCCTCGGTTTCGGCCGCGGGACCACCCCTCCCCGCCTCAGCCCCACAGGCGCCGGCGCTGCCCCGTTCGAAAGAGCGCCGGCAGCCCGCGCCTGCGCACTGCCCTCCCCGCCGGAGGAGCGCCCTGCTCGGGAAGCATCAAGAACTACGATTCCCGGCATGCCCCGCGCGGCCCGCTGCCCACGGCCGCGGATAGCTGGCCGCTCGCAAGGCACGCCGGGAGCTGTAGTTCTTTGGCGCCGGGTATTGTCTCTCCCCTTTCTCTGTCCGGGAACCCGACCGCCACCCCTGCCGGGTGAGTGCGGTGACTGACAGATCCCTGCAGCCAGTGGCCGAGGCGCTGTGCGGTGGAGCCCGGCGCCCGTCTCCCCGGTGACCGGGGGAGCTGGTGCCTCAGCAGAGTAGCCGGAGCCTTGGGGGACGGAGGTGAGTGAGAGGGGGAGCGACCGCCCCTCGCCGCCGAGCGCCTGGCTCGGGACCCCGCTCGGGGTAGGGTGGGAGGCGGCGTGAGGTGAGCCGGGGGGAGGGGAGCGGGGGGGGTGGGAGGGCAGCGCCCCCTCTGCGCGCCCCTCAGGCGGCGGCGCTGCCCGCGACCCCCGCCGGCGGCGCGGACGGGGCGGGGGGGGTCCCTGCTCTCCGTCGTTTTACCGCTCGGTGTTTCAAACCGTGCCCGCGGCGGGTTCAGGTGCCGCCGCTCCCCTCCCCGCAGCTCCACCCTCCCGGGAAGCGGCTGCCCCCCGGGGCGGTTACCGTGTGACCCCGTGGACCGTTGCTCGAGGCGGGGAGCGGCAGCGCTGACCCGCAGCCCGGCTCCGCGCCGCCCGGGCCTGCCGGTCGCCCTCCGCCCGCGGGTGCCCCCGCGCCCCGCGGAAGGCAGCGCCCGGCCGGGGCCGGAGCCCCCCTGGCAGGCGGGCAGCGGCCGGGGCGCTTGTGCCGCCGGAGGAGCCGGCGGGGCGAACTTTGAGCGGCTCCCCCCAGGCTAGGGGCGGGAGTCGGACGTTACCCTCCTGGCTCTCGCCTTTGCCTGGAAGCGCCGGGGCTGCGAACCCTCCCGAGCCTTTCCCGACCGCCTTTAATCCTGAGCGGAGCAGATCTCGCCTGTCGCTGCTTCAGTCTGAAATGCTGCCCCTTCTCCCGGCGTCCCAACAGTTCTGGAATGTATTTGCAAGAAAAGAAGGGGACAAAAATGCCAAACTACCAGCAAAACCTTTTCGCGTTCTTAAATACAATAAATAAATTAATGAGGTGCAAGCACGTGACTGTTTATACGGCAGCTTTAGAAAACTTTGTCCTTAGTCGCAGGAGTCCTGTCAGACAAAACAGCAAATGTCATGTTTGTGCTCTTCGTACACTGGCTTCAGTGTGAGGAGAGTTTCTATTAACAACTATTTTTTTAGCCTGCTGTTACTAATTAAAGTCAGTGTTTTTTGAATGATCGTGCTAGGTACACCTAATTGTTTTCTGGGGAAGCAGTTGCTGCTTATACAGGAAACATAATGGTATGTTTTGCCAGTTGTGAAGTGCTGATAAAATGTTTTATTAAAATATTGTCCCACCCAAGTTCTCAAACAACTGGTAGCTGTCTTCTACAGGTTGTGCTGTTATATTTCTCGTGTAACTTGTCTATAAACATGTACCACATTTGAATAGTGAGTGGAATTCAAATTTTATAACTTCATTTGATCTTTGTAGTGGCATCATTTGTGAAAGTCAGCTCTGCCTTAATGAGCGGCACCCATGCTGAGGAGTCTTTTGCAATACTTCAAGACGTGTGTGAGGGATGAGGGAACAGTCTCTCTCCTCTATGTGCTTCCACTTTGCACACTTTATCCTCTTACAGTCTCACTATTGAGAAACAAAATGAAGCCAACCAGTTCTCTGCTCTTCAAGAAAAAAAAGCAAGCACATTAACATGGATGCTGTAGAGCTGAGTATCAGCTCGATTCCACAGGCTTTTCAGAATGAACTGGTGGTCAGTAATTTAGTCTTAAACTTCACATGCGCCCTGACTGCCCTCTGTAACTGTTAAGGATATGGTCTAACATAGACTTTAACAGAATGCGTCCCGTTTGTTTGCTCTTCTTGTTGCTATGAGTTAACAAAAGCAGAAGCAGGAAACAAACCACCTCTTTCCCTTGAAAGTAAGCAAATAAGTATAATTTTCTCTGTAGTAGGGGGTTTGAAAATGACATGAAAAGCTAGCATGGTTATGTAAAAACATTACATAAAGAAATGTGGTGTTTGTGGGATAAAGTACAGTTCAACCATACCTGGTATTTTTGGAGTTTTATACCCCAAAAATAATTGATTGAAATGGTAGGCCAGAACGTATACGGGCAGAAGGCTCCAATGTTTATTTTTGTTTTGCAGTTCTGTGACAAAGCTGATGTATATGGGCAGATTATGTTATTTCACATACTTGAACAACGCTTAATTTGTATATGTTAGTGTTTCTGTCTGAAATGTCCTGTGAGATATTTTGTAGTTATTAAACTGTATTTGCTTTGTGTCATATTACCAAGTTGTGTTGGTACAAATTTTGCTGAACTTTCTGAAATCATAGTAGTAATTTTATATTTGCAGTGTTTTTCAAATGATAGTAGGAGTTCTTTATTTTCAGCGTTTTTAATGACTACATTGAAATGTCACAAACCTATGTAATTTGCTTAGGATTTAGTTGCTATGTATTACAAATTATTCTGCTTTTATAGTTGAGTGTTCTCCTACAAAAGGCACATATCCTCCCAGCTAATACTCACTAATGTGTTTTGGTATTGTATGGACTCTTTTCTTTAAGGCTTACTTTATCATATTTAGTGAAAGTCAAAGTGAGCTTGGACATGTGTAATATTGTGGTGTAACCATTTTTCTGACCTACTGTATATGACTGAATGTAGTTATGCTATCAAATCCATAAAATTCAGTGCCATAATTATTAGGAGTAATTACAGGAGTATATTTTTCGTAGACTCAGTAAGATTCAGTAATTATACTGAAAATCAAAAGCTCAAATAATCTTATCTTTGGTTACTTGTGACAATTATCACAGGTTATATAGTTCACTAGTAATTTCATGCTTTAGTAAACATGCAGACACCTGCAAAGCTTTATATCAGTGCAACTAAAATGACGTATTTGTATCACTTGATACACTACATTTTGGAATCTGTGACAGGAAAAGGATATTCAGCCATATGATTACTTTGAAACTGTGGAAGTTTGTGCCATTTCTCCTTAGCTCCAGGTTTAAAATCTGCAAAGAAATTAAAAGAAAACCTAGGCAGTTAGGTAATTTGATAATTTAGTTTTGCACTAGTTTGTTAACAGTTTGTAACTCAACTAACCTCTGTCGGAATCTCTCTGGTTAAGTGAAACACTATTTTAGTAATTTTTCAATTTGCCTGCCATGCCATTGTTGCAGTAAAACATTTGAATGCTGAGTGTTCTTGCAGAAGAGCTACATTTGTCCTTTGTCTTGAAGTTTCCTTGATAAATTTTGTGAGATGTTATTTATCATGTGTGTAATTGGCACAAAAAATGCAAAAATATTTAGCTACTGGAGGAGGGAAGAGACGGCTTTTCTACTGATGTAACAGTTTTTTCTTTGTTTTGGGTTTGTTTTTTTTTTTCTTTTTAGTGTATACATTAATAGCAAAGAGCCCTTTAATGTTGAATTACGTCCTAACTTTCCACTCACAAAATTACACAAATTAAGAGCTAGAAGTCTTCACACGTCTGGAACTTCATCAGTAGAGAGAAGTAATGCATTAGCAGCCTTATGTTTTGTTTTTATAATGGTCAGGTTTTGGAATGATGTTCCCTTATCAGTGGCTATCATCTGGAATAAATGCTTGATGTGTAAGGGGCATAGGTTAGGAAGGCATATAGATAAATTGACTTGTGAATGGAGCTGAAAGGAATCCTGTCATAGCAAATCACAGAATCCCAGGTTGGAAGGGACCTCAGGGATCATCTAGTCCAACCTTTCTAGGAAGAGCACAGTCTAGACAAGATGGCCCAGCACCCTGTCCAGGCGACTCTTAAATGCGTCCGACGTGGCCGAGTCAACCACTTCCCTGGGGAGATTATCCCAATGGGTGACTGGCCTCACTGTGAAACATTTCCCTCTCGTGTCCAATCGGAATCTCCCCGAGAACAACTTGCGTCCATTCCCCCTTGTCCTCTCCATGGGACTCCGTGTAAAAAGGGAGTCTCCATCTTCTTTGTAACTACCCCTTAATTACTGGTACGTGGTGATGAGATCCCCTCTGAGCCTCCTTTTCTCAAGGCTGAACAAACCCAATTCTCCCAGCCTGTCCTCATATGGCAGCTTCCCAGTCCTTTGATCTTCTCGGTGCCCCTTCTCTGGACCCCTTCCAGCCTGTCCACATCCTTTTTGTACAGCGGGGACCAGAACTGCACACAGTACTCCAGGTGTGGCCTGACAAGCACTGAGTAGAGCAGGATAATGACTTCATCTCTGCTGGTGATGCCCTTTTTGATGCAACCCAGGATCCTGTTGACCTTCTTGGCCACAGCACACTGTTCGCTCATGTTGAGCTTTCTGTCCACCAGGACCCCCAGGTCCCTTTCCACAGAGCTGCTCTCCAGCCAGGTGGATCGCAGTCTGTACTGCACTCCTGGATTATGTTTTCCCAGATGCATGACCTTACACTTTTCCTTGTTGAACTTCATAAGGTTCTTGCTGGCCCGCACTTCCAGCCTATCCAGGTCTCCCTGCAGAGCATCTCTCCCTTCTGGAGTGTCTACTTCCCCACTGAACTTGGTGTCATCTGCAAACTTCATCAGGCTACGCTTGATCCCATTATCCAGATCACTTATAAAGATATTGTATAACACTGGGCCCAATATCGATCCCTGGGGGACTCCACTAGTGACAGGTTGCCACTTGGAAAAGGAGCTATTTACCACCACCCTTTGGGTGTGACCTGTCAGACAGTTCCCCACCCACTGCACAGACCACTCGTCTAGGCCGTAATGCATCAATTTCTTCAGGAGGAGACTATGGGGGACCGTATCAAAGGTCTTGGAGAAGTCCAGGTAGACAATGTCCACCGCCCACCCCATGTCAACCAGGCAAGTCACTTTGTCATAGAGGCCACCAGGTTTGTCAAGCACGATCTGCCTTTAGTGAAGCCATGTTGGCTTTTCCCAATCATGTGCTTCAATTGACTTGTGATGGCCCCCAGGAGGGTTCATCCATAACTTTCCCAGGGATTGAAGTAAGGCTGATGGGCCTATAGTTACCCGGATCCTCCCTCGACCTTTTCTTGTAGACAGTGGTAACATTTACCTTCTTCCAGTCCTCTGGGACATCCCCTGTTCTCCACAACTTCTCGATGTGGAATCATGATGTAAGAAAGACAGTGCTGGGGTTTGCTTCTTCCCAAGAGCAGCCTAACTACGTTTTCATTGTGTATATTTTTCATAGTTGCATGTAGGGTAACTTTTTATAGATTAGAAAGATAGTTGGAAAAATCTGTTGTTTCTTATCAACATTACAATATTGAACCTTAATTTTTTGTAACTACTGCTTCTTCTTATATTTTTATAAGATTATTTATAATCTAATACTCTTTCAATAGTTTATTTCTTGCAAGATAGTAGCACTTTTAGGTGCCACATACTACAGCGCTTTATGTTGACCAGGTTAGCAGCCCAGTTTTGGAGGGTACCCAAGGGCCACATTAGGCTATTCTCCAGACAGTCAAGAACAGAAATATTCACTGTAAGGCAAATTAAAACATGTATATATTTATGCTGCTAGATAGCAGTTTTTTATTGACTATTGGGCATTTGTTAGCTAGGTTTTTTTTTTGTTTGTTTAAAGAACTACATCTTGAAATGTTTAATGATTGTTCTTAGAAAGTACTAGACCTAATTAGAGATAGCTGAATGTACAGTGATCTCTTGGTTCACAAGTTTAGTCTCATCAGCAAAGGTCAGTCTATGTTTAAGGCACAAGACTGGATGCAAGTTGACAAGGCTGTTTTACAGCAACATGTGAGTTTGGTTAAATGTTTGCAAAGCATTTCTCATGTTATGATTTCCATTCAAAGGTTAAGTGTGAAGTTTCATGACTTCTTAAGGCTAAGTTATTTTCTCAAATTATAGGGGAACTGTTGTTATTGAAGCTACATAATTGCTATATTAAAACAATTTGCAAAAACCATACTACATTGAACAGTCACAGCTGCACCATGGAGCCATAAAAACATGATGTCCCTGTGTTCAAAAAAATACAAACTAAAACCCAAAAGTAAAGCCAAGTGAATGTCTTCTGTAGTATCTTGAAGGCTGTCCTATTTAGGATCTAGAAGGGTCCTAAGGGAATCACATCCTGTAGTTGAATATTAGCAGGAAATTCAAGAAACAGCAGTGGTTTTTAGAATTTGATCATCAAACAGCTCATATGTAGTTAAGTAGTTAAGACTTTGATCCTAAATTGTATTTTAGAGGTTTTTTGTTTGCTGGGTTTTGGTTTTTTTCCTTTGTGGAACTTTTTGAGACATGGCCCTTCTGCCGCTTCTATCCCAGGTAGAAATACTGTGTAAGTAGTGTGCTGTGGGTTGCATCACATTTTGAGTGTGCTTTTTGTTGTTATTTCTGTAGCTGAGAGCACTGTCAGAAGGATTTCTTGGTCATTTTGCTTCCATGCAAGTAGTGCAGGTTGGAGACCACTAATTTAACACTTTAGATACGATAAACAAATGCGTGTCTCAGTGTGTGTACATCTATCTATCTATCTATCTATAATGTGTATGTCTTTATCTAAAATGTTGTCTGCGTTTTTCCCACATATACCAGATACTTGCTTTCAAGTACTTTACACACTAACTATGTTAAAATGTGACCAAGTTATGAATAAGCCTCGGGACCAACTCCGAGAAGTAATTATTTTCAGATTAGTTCTCACTTGCTCAGACCGAGTTTATTGCAATTTCATGTAGCTGTACTCCTCCAGTTATTTCAGTCAGCAGTCCTCCAGACCTGTGGAAGTAAGAGTTCATATCATGCATCAAGGGGATAGTTTCAAAAGTTGAAAAAGTTTTCATTTCTATTCTATACATTAAAACATTTTAATACATTTTAACCTACTTAGTGGAGGAAACGTCCTTAAAACAATGGAATTTGCCTGAGTATAATTAGAACGAGATGAGTGTTGACTTCAGTGTCAGCACCAAAATGTACTGAAATCTACTTTTTCTTGCTGTTCATGTAAAGCTGCTTTATTTTCATTGTAAAGCCATGACTAAATTAATACTGGCAACATGTGGAGTTCCTTCTTTTTTCCTCTTTTTTTTGGAAGTTTTTATCTAAACTAAAACACATGGATGTTGGAATGACTGACTGAAATGCATTTTTAATTATTTGCTTTCTGACAAGTTATTTATGAGTAGATTAATTGGTGTAACAGAGTAAATCTGATTTTTGGATCCCTTTGGTCTAATACATGACTGAATGTCCATTTGTTGTTGCATAAGTAACTGAAATGTACATGTGAAAGTTGAAGTTTGAGATACTTAGTTTAAGCTGCCTTTACAGTCAGTGGAGAGATACAGGCAGCTCTAGAGGTAATTTATCTATCCTGTTTGACATGGATACTTTTGGTACCTGTTTCTGTATATTGAGTATAAAGGGTGGGTGGGCTATAGCTGAGTAGAAAGACTTAAGCTCTAATTTTTGGGTTGCTGGGAAAGGATAGGTGAACTTCATCCAGGATTTTCATTGTGCTGTAAAATGTGGTATTGCAATGGTGCAGTAAGCCAGAAGTTAACTGAATAGTAGGTAAAATGGTGGAGTTGGGGGAAGATGTAACATGCTGTAGTATCAAAACACTGGCTGTTCTTAGCTTTGCCATTCAGTTATTTTGCCATTTTGGCCAGCCACTTTATTTGCATTTGCTACTGCTTTCGCATCAGTAAAATGAAGACTGTGTACCTGTTCTTTTCAAATTATTTTTAGTGTTGTGTTTATTCTCTAGCAATAGCTTTTGGTAGAGTTCACTAGCAATATTTCTGAACAGTAAAGGGAAACAGGGTATTAAAATCCTGATATATGATTAAGAATTAAAATGTCTTTTTTTCTTTCTTTCTTTAGAGCTTCATCAGATAAAGGAGTGATACTGTGAAGCATGACAAAAAACTGGACTAATTAAAAGTTTTCCTATTTTAGGAAAAAACCTCAAAATGTATAGACCAGGGGAAACGGTCAAACGTCGACTCAACATGCATGCTCCTCCTCGGATAAGAAGCGTGGAAGTTGCTAGAGGAAGAGCAGGTTATGGGTTTACCCTTTCTGGACAAGCGCCTTGTGTTCTTAGTTGTGTTATGAAAGGAAGCCCTGCAGATTATGTTGGACTTAAAGCAGGAGATCAGATATTTGCAGTTAATGAAATCAATGTGAAAAAAGCCTCTCATGAAGATGTAGTGAAGCTTATAGGAAAATGTTCTGGAGTCCTGCACATGGTCATTGCTGAAGGGATTAGTCATATAGATTCATGTTCCAGTGATGAAGAAGTTGGTTTTTATGATGGAAAGGGGTGGCTGAAACCCAAACCTGACTCTAAAGCCCTGGGTATAAACAGAGCAGAGAAAGTTGTTGAAGAAATGCAGTCTGGTGGCATTTTCAACATGATCTTTGAGAACCCTACTCTTTGTGCTGGTAGCTCAGATAATTCTGTACCAAAACAAAGATCATTTTCAGATTCTGCTGCTATTAAATTTGAAACTGGAAATGAAAGTGTAAGCAATCCAAACCTACTGTCAAAGGAAGAAATATCCAAAGTCCTGAACGATGATTCGGTTTTTAGAATTGGACTGGAGAGTGCAGAAGACTTTGCATTAGATGCAAGCATTTTAAATGTTGCCATGATTGTAGGTTACCTAGGTTCAATTGAACTTCCTTCAACAACCTCAAATTTGGAAAATGAGAGTTTGCAGGCTATTCGTGGATGCATGAGACGCCTGCGGGCGGAACAAAAAATCCATTCACTAGTGATGATGAAGATAATGCATGACTGTATTCAGCTCTGCAGTGACAAATCAGGTGTAGTGGCAGAATATCCTGCAGAGAAACTGGCATTCAGTGCTGTTTGCCCGGATGATAGAAGATTCTTTGGACTTGTTACAATGCAGACAAACGATGATGCAAGCTTGGCTCAGGAAGATGAAGGGGTTCTGAGGACATCTTGCCATGTTTTTATGGTGGATCCAGAATTATTTCATCATAAAATTCACCAGGGCATAGCAAGACGTTTTGGGCTGGAATGTACAGCAGATCCAGACACAAATGGCTGTCTAGAGTTTCCAACATCATCTCTACCTGTTCTTCAGTTTATTTCTGTCCTGTATAGGGATATGGGGGAATTGATCGAGGGAATGCGTGCAAGGGCTTTTCTTGATGGCGATGCAGATGCTCATCAGAATAATAGCACAAGCAGTAACAGTGATAGTGGGATTGGAAATTTTAACCAAGAAGAAAAGAATAATAGAGTTCTGGTGGTTGATTTAGGGAGCAATCCGAGTAAGCACATTCCTAACAGCATATGGGAAAATCCAGTAGGAAGGGGACAAAATCAGCCTACTTCCCATCGGAATGGCTTCTGTCATGAACAAGAAGGAAACATTCCTTTAGAAGTAATTCAGAATGATAAGTCCCAAAATATTAGCAAACATTTAAGTCCTTCTGCTCGTATTGAAGTTCCACTGGTTTCCTCCCGAAATTCAGTACCCCCATCAAAGAAAAACGCTGCAGGCATAGGCAATCAAAGGTGGTTGCCGGTGCATGTTTTACAAGAATGGCAGCATGGAAATGCTAGCGACCAGGAGTCGTACACTGATTCTACGGATGGCTGGTCAAGTGTTAACTGTGGGACTCTTCCCCCACCAATGAATAAGATTCCAGCTGACAGATACAGAGTTGATGGCAGCTTTGGTCAGCCACAGTTAAAATCTCATAAAAATGAATGGTCAAAGAAGATGTTTTGCATGCAGAACAAATTTGGCCCTCCACACAGTATTAGGAAATCTAAAGAAGATAAAAAGGTAAGAATATGTTGATACTGGTTCCTAATAGACAAAAAAAACCCCAAACTCTAGAGCCTATGGTATTATTACACTATGATATTTGCATACTAAAATCTAAACATGTATTATATAATTTACAAAATTTTAGATGAAGACTATAATGTGGTTCTTTCTCCTTTGCAGAGGCTTTGCATATTCCTGTTTAATTGAGTGCAGCTCTGGAATTGTACTTCTGCTGGAATTGTTGTCTGTTAGAGCTTTCTCACATTTCTTCTTGTCTCTTCATTGTTTCCAAATGTTGCAGTGGCATTGCAATAAAAGGAGACATGACATTCTAGCAACTTCAGTTCCTTCTGACCTCCAGCAGCAAAAGAATGGAAACAGTCTAGTTCTTCAGTCTGATTCCTTTTTTTATAGAAGGCTGGCTTGCAAATGTTATTATTTTAGTGATACCTATTTTTATAAAGATGAAGTCTAATCATTAGTCAAAAGCTTGTATTGTACACTTTTAATTTTATTTTAAAAATTTATTCCAGCAAATTTCTCAATGCAAGCAGCGTTAAACCTACATCAAAGGATAGTTGTTAGTGGTGATTATAGTGTCCACTGTTAGGTCACAAATCTAACGTTCTGCCAGGAAGCGGTAATTCAAATTTTATTCCAAATTACTGCTTCATCTACTTGTTTTGTCTACTATTAGGCTTCTGTAAACCAAAGCAAGAAGATTGAAAAAAAAGTGTGGGAGGTGTATCCAACATCATTACATACCATTCCCTTTGTCACATACACGTTTTGCTCTTGAGGGAGCTGATCTCATGGGAGTCTTTTGTTGGTAACTGGGATTCTAGTAAGGTGGAACTCACTGGTCTTACACCAAAAGACTTAGTAGCAGGGTTGTACCTAAAACATTTGCTGACTCCAGCAAATACTGGAGTCCTTATACTCCAAATTAATCTTCAAGAAGCATTGTCCTCCCATGAAGAATTATTGCTTACAGGATTGATTCCAGTGTCCATCATGCTATCCAAATCTGATTTTGAAAAAAAGGGTTTTTTCACTGGATTAAAAATACCCACCTGCTGCTCAGGTAGATCACAGTAGAGATTCATTAGTTGTTTCACACTGTTATGAACAAAATCTTTGCATTGGTGTGACACTCTGACATAGACTTTATGGGGTTTGAATGCAGAACTTCAGAACATTTTGGTGGTGTTGTGGAAAGAGAAATTATTTTTTTGTTGCTTTTCTTGCACTGTGAAGCCAACAACTTTCACATACACTTTTGTACGCTTTTTGTTCTGAAAATAAAAACAAAATCCCCAGTACATGTAATAGTTACACACTAGTGTATTTTTAAGGTGAAGTGACTGCTACAGGCAGCAATGTTTTCCAGACTCAAAGTAACATATTAAATTTCAAGTGATCTTAAATACAAGGTGATTCACACTTTTGAAAAACCAAACAAATTATCCAAACAAACACTTCATGTGTAAACGTTGCCCACCCAAACCACCTAACAATCAATTCTGTCTGCTACCCTGAAGACTACATGCTTCATGATCTCTCTGCAGTTGGATCAGGAAAAGGCCTCACTACATGCCGCACCTGGTGCAGGTGCGTTATGGATGTTGGTGCCAAGTGCTTTTTAGGAACACAACCACCTGCATGGGATGCAGTTGAAATTTCTTTGGGGTCTCTGCAACTAGTTTGTCTGCAGTGTTGTCCATGATAGTAATGTGCCTTAGATTTTTTTTTTTTGAGTTTTAAAACTAGAAAATTATTTTTTAAATGTTTGAAACATTTATTTAATGGAAGTCAAGAATATACTAATGAAAATCTTAGAGTTTTTACACTTTAAGATGAAAGATGTTCTAGATGCAGGTAAACAGTAATAATATTTCTCTCGCATATACCAGAATATATGTTCCAACACTAAATACCTCAATCTTCCCTTTTTATTCTATTTACTAATAAAACAGTCATTCTGATCTTTGATTAATAACAAATTGTTTGCAAGATACATTTAAAATGTTCCTACATGGCTTTAGCATTTAGTGTTAATAAGGCTCTTTTGCATTTTAATTTTGTTTGTCAGTACCCCTGAAGACTATTGAAACTGATGAGAAAAGCTCACGAAAGTCTTGAACTCATCTGCAAGTGTGAGTTGCAAGCGCTTAGCATTATTCAGAGTAATTCATAAAGATGAAGTAGTACTATGTTCTTATCTTAGATCTTCAGTGAAAATAGTCAGGGGATGTTGTTATTGATGAACGTACCTCTGCTTTTTTAAGTACTGCAAAAATAGGGAAAAAAAAAATCTATGTTTTTGCATATTAGAGCACTAATACGCTTTCATAAGAGAATGATATTCAGACTCTATTTTTGCTTTGTGTGAAGAGGTAAGATTGTCTATTCCCAAACATTACTCAAGATGTGGTAGATGCTGTGTTCTAGAAAACCATGTGCCCTCAGCTTCCTGTGACCTTTTTAAGTAGTAAGGACTGATTTTACACAGCATGCTCAGTCACATTCCAGGCATGGAATAAAGTATATGAAGTGACCACATGGGATTAAGTTCATATTTTTACAACCTAGTGGCTTCATTTGGCAGAGTGGTCCTTAAATCGCTTTTTAATTAAGGTGGATTTTTTTGTGTTTTATATTAATACTGAAGGGTAATATATATCTTACAGGTGGGAGTGTGCAGAAGCCACTAGAGGAGAAAAGGCTACCAAAGCTAGAGTTTTTTTGTGATGCTCTCTGCACATCCATATTGCATACCATCTTCCTGGAGCTTTCATTACACACTGGGGAAAGGACATGAGTTCCTGGATGCAATTCTGATCTAGCAGAACTGCTATGCAGCTGAACAGCGATGATCACAGCATGTAATGCAGGAAAAATATGCTGTACTGTACAATGCTAGTGGGGGGTAAGAGGGGCATAAACTCCTGATTTTATAGCTGCACTGATAAAATATTTGTGAATTGTACAGAGCGCAAGAGCAGATGTGAGAAAGCTCTAGTGAACATATCTATTTAAAATTGCACTTTCAGAAATGGACCTGGGAAGTGTTTCTTGTGGGTAGGAATAGGTATGGCATTTCAGACCTTAGGTTACAAGGAAGAAGACATGTTTTCTGAGCTTTGCTTTCCCTTTAATGATGATGTTTTCAGCTCACAAATTAGAATTGTCGTTAATTTTGTAATAATTGGCAAAACAACTTTTGACATTAATTTTCTTCACACTGCTATAACACATTTTAAAGTTCAGTATAAGTGTGAATAGCTGAAAAAAGATAAAAATGCCTGATTTGATTGAATGCTACTGGATAGCATGAGTTTTTTTGTTTTGCTCTAAAATGTTACAAGGAATTTATCCCTAAATTACTGAACTCATACTTTCACAATTGCTGTATTTTTTCTTCTTTAATCTTTGGCTTTCAGAATGGTGGTTGTTCATGGGAAGAGGAGAACCAAATCAGGGATATTTTGGTTCTATTCCACCTCTTCTGACTGAGATTTACTGACAAGTATCTCTGGCCCTATGCACCTCTAAAATTGTTTCCTGTACGGAACTTCATGTTTCCCATGTTTCTTAAAAGTTCAGTGTGAATGGGTTTCTATTGAAGCATTTTATGAAACTTTTTTTTGGGTCTCCTTGCCTAGTGGAAGGCCTGATTAGGTGGCTGTAATTCACTGAATTGGAAGATCACAGAAGGTGGCTTTGAATCTCAGGATGATTAAGGATGATTTCTGGCAGCGAGAAGCTTCTCAATTGCTGTAAGACTGATACTGGGTAAGGGTATGTGGTCTCACCAGGTCTACAAGACTAGCAGATGAAGAGACTGGTTATGGTTTCAGTGGGAATGGAATAATTCCTGCTTTTTTTGTTATTCCTTTTGCACTGTACTGTCTTTGCTGTTGCATTGTTATTTTCACCTTCTTCAACATCCCACTAAGTTCCAGTCACTTACCTACTTACCCTTTTGCGTGATTTTGGGTTTCAGAAAAGAAAAGCACCATAAGCAATATGAAAACATCAGGGGATGTTGGGATTGGCAAAGGACTTAAGAAATTGCTGAACAGGGAAGCATTCCTTTCCCTCTAGACTAAATTAATATAATACGTTTGATTTTGTTCAACCCTCACTGTTTTCAGGCTAGCGCCTGGCCAAAAATATGTCTACCCATTACTGTTTTAAATTAAGTTTTACTGGGAAAATGCTCCTTTTTCCATTGGAAAGCCTCATAACAGTCCATTTAGTTTTTGTGTTTTCCCTCCATGAGGATAGAATCCTAGTCATTGACCTCTCACCTTTGTTGTTTTTTTTTTTTTTAGAAGAAAGTCTTTTAATAATTGTGGAGGCAGGTATAACATACATGATCAGAAGAGGTTTTACAACCCGAGCTTAATAACTAGTATTTGGGTTCTAGGTTTATTCCAAGTGAACATGACAAATTATTACAAAATAATTAAAATTTTTTAAATTTACCTTGAAAAGGTTGGGTGTTGATTTTTAGAACCCATTTGCTGCTTCAGATTTGTTGTAAGACTTCTATCTTGACCACATTATTGTTTGTGCTCATGAAGAATGTGAATTTGTAAACGGATCCTATTTGTGGATCTTAGAGGAAGTAAGATTAGATAATATAATTGTCTGAGACTCACTGTATTGCAAACACTGTCTTTTAAACCAAAAACATATCAACTGCTCTGTAACCTTAATGACCTAAGCTACTGAAAATATTGTAAAAATATAGAAGGGAGAAGACAGGTAAGCAATACAGTGGGGTTCACTAATGCATCTTCCCTTGCTAATATATTTTCTGGGTTACTGTTATTGTTACTTTGTTTTGATCAGAGGTTTAAGTGTAACTACTTCAGAGTTGTCTTTGTTTCCAAAGCAAGTATTACTGAAAAACATATGTTATTCAAGTTAAAAATGAAATAGTTTTTTTTTGGTGAAAATTTGTGATTTGCTTCAAATCCAGGAATTGCCGTTTTTAATGTTGGTAACTGGATGGTGAACTAACTGAAAAGCAGATATTTTAGATGCAAAGACAATATTGGCAAGGCTTGTGGTTCCCATATTTGGTTTTTGTTGTATAATTATATGTTTTTTTCCTTTTCCTCTACAATTCTGTTTGCTCACTAGTTTAAATTGTTCCACCCCAGCTGTTTATAAAGCAGAATTAATGGCAGCTGGATTGCTATTCTTTTACAGTGCAATTTAATGTTAACCTTTGGAATTATAGGGTTTGATCTGATTTGAGATGTACGTATATACCTTAAAGAGAACTCAACTGAAATCCCACACACCAAGCTGGATCTGAGAATGTGCTAATGTGAATTAATCTGCAAAGAGGCATTTGTATGAAATAGGTACTCTGATACATTTTGCTATGAGAAAATGAAAAGCAATTAAATGTTTAGTAATTTCATGCAGCCTTTTCATATGTATTGTAATCTTCTAACATAATGATTTGAAAAAATGGTCAGTTCTAGGACTCTAAAAATGTATAACAAGCCAAAATAATGCTGAGTGCTTTTCTCTGAAAAATAAATTGGATGAAATATGGACAGTTAATATCTGTAGAGCAATGTCGACTTCGTGAAATTTTCTCATTTCAAATTTATGTTTGAGATTTAGAATTTTTCAGTACACCTGAATTTAAATGTTCTCCAAATAAAGCGTAGGCTTGAACTCCAACTAAAATCATGACAATTGAGGGGATCTAAGTATTTCTGAGCTGGTTTTGAGTAGCAAAGTCCCAGGCAAAGGTAGCATCTTGAGAAATAAAGAGAAACAATGAAGAAAATAGCATGGAGAAAAGTCATTAGTACAGAATGAATTGAAATAGTGAAAAATGGCTTTATTTTAAGTTTAAAATGTAGAATCTTTGAGATAAGAGTTGATAAAATTGAAGTCTGAGCTTTCAGTTGTACAAAGATAGACCCCAATTCCTTGCAGTGGAGATCTAGAGAATAAAAGGAGCTGTAAAATACTAGTTCTTCACTGGGTAAGAAATAGATCAATATGGAATAAAGATCAGAATAAAGTCTTTTAATTAACAAAGATAAATATGGAATTGCTAAAACTTACCTGAAATGTCTAAACAGAAGCATGGAAAAAACAAAGCCTTGACTTGAAAATTCATCTCATCAATAAAATGGCCATTAAGGCATCAGTAAGTTTGCAGCGATAGTACCAGAGGATATAGTGCATCATCAAACCAAATTCTAGCTCTTTTAGGCAATCATGTATTATCATGCCTTCCATACACTTAGCAGCTGTAGCTTTGGAAAAAATGTGATTGCACCCTGCCTTCCCTTCCACCCCGCCTTCTACAGGAACAGTGTCCCATCACTAGTATGATGTTAGAAACTTTTTAAAATTTTCGAGTGTGAAATCTAGCCATGGTCACTTTATACCCATTTCTTGTGCTGCTAGTGTCTCCTTCAGTGACAGCGACTTTTTTTTTGGTGTTTACCTTTCTGTTTATGCATAGAAATCATGTTCTCTTTTGGCTTTCATTTTGCTTGATGTAAAGCACTTAGTCTTTTAGTCTTCTAGGATGTAAAGTTTTCATTCTCTGTATAACTTCAGTAGCCTTTTTCTGAAACTATTCTAGTTTAAATTCTTTTTTGGAGCGGAGTGACCAAAATTTTATGCTGATTTCCTCGTCAAATTTTTGTATAATTGTTGTTTTCCTGTCTCTATTATTAATACTTCATACAATACCTCTTCATATATGATTTACTTTTTTTCATAGCACGTAGCATTGATGGTTAATACTTACATTGTAGTCGATCACTAAAACCATGTATATATGCATCAGATGGCATATCCAATATTGAGGTCGGTATCCTATTTTGGACACCATCCAGGAGAAGCTGCTTAGAAAAACTATAGGAGAGCAATGAAAAATATATCCTTCTAATTTTCAGCAGCACGTGGTTTAGAGACTTTGCTCTGGTAGAGGCACCATCCACATCATTGTGCCTAATAACCTTTGTGAACCTTTGTTCTTGAAGTTGTTGTTTCTTAAACTCAGTTGTACTTTTGGCGTTCCTGGTATCACTTGGCTTACATATTCTGCAGTTTAATACCATGGGAAAAAAAGCCTGTACATAGTTGTACTTCCCATATAGTTTCATTTCATACCTGCTAATATTTGTCATGAGAAATACCGAACAATCTTACTCTCTATTTTCTCGTAGTAATTTTTTTCTGTCTTAAACCTCAGCCACCAATCACTTACTTTCCAAGCAGAAGTCAGCTTAGTCTCCTCCCATCGAAAAGTTTTTTCATAATTGTAATCTTCCTCCCTTAGTTTTGAGATGGGTTGACCAGAACTATAAGGAGTTTTTAAAATGTGTGGGCAGGCAATGTATTCATAAAGCTTATTTCTTGATTTCTTTTGCTTTTCTGATGATTCTTCATTTGCCTTTTTGATTGTTAGGGATTACTGGGCCATATGGACTTAATGTTCCCAGCTACTGCCTACCTAATGTTCAAGATGATTTGGAACCAATCGTTATGTGTGTACTTGTAATTTTCACCACGTTTTCCCCTAGCATAGTCAGGTCTTTCTGTTCCTCTGCAATTTCCAACTAATAGGCTTTCAACTTATACAAGATATTATTATCTAGTTGTACTGAGAAAATGATCTTACTATTCCATCTGCATTAATATCATCAACGTGTGGTTTTTTGTTTGAAGAGGGATTAGGATACCACTGAAATGTGGGTGGTCAGGGTTTTGTGCATAGTATCCTTAGTACAGGAGAGAAGTGATAAATTTCATTTACGTGGATGTCCAATGTGACAGGACAGCCTCTTTTCTATGTCTTCCCAGAGTGCTCTTCTTCCATTTCCTGCCCAGATTCTTTCATCTCTTTAAGGGTACTAGAGGCCCTAACCCAACATACCCCATTTTTCAACCCGTCCCATTCTCAGGGCCCATAGACTCTCACTTTACAAGTCCTGCAAGTCTGCACTGTCAGGTTTTGGGTGGAGTAGCATGTGATGCTGGCTGATAGGATGAGGGGTAAAGGGAGGTCATGGCCTACAGTCTTGCCTGTTCTGCATTGCTGTAGTCAGGTGATCGTTCAGCCTGCAGGACCCATAATCAGGAGAATGGGCACTTAGGGAGGGCAGTGGACAACAGAAGTTGTCCAGGCCAAATGGTCCAGAGCAGGGTTTGAGACTAATATTGGTGACAGAATGGTATTTGTATCAACTACTTTGTTCTATAATCCTCTAAGACTTACAGTATTTTTTGAGATTTTGTGCACTGACTATATTGGCATTACTGTGGCATCCCTGTTTTCCATCCCTTTTCAGAAGGGTCTAAATTAGGAACTTTCTTTCTGAAGTCTTAAACCTGCATTTTTTTGTAAAGATGAACTGCTGCTCCAGCCCGACCCATCTGCTGTTTCACATCTGAGAGTAAATTTGGCATGTTTTGAATATCCACAGAAGTTTCAAATTATATGAGCTGTGTATCTGGGTGCCGAAGTATTATATACTTTACCATACAAAGTCATAGAGTCAAACCTAAAAGCAGTGAGAGTTTTTAAAAGCTTCAATAGCTGGAAGTAGGAGTAGGACAAATTAAAATGTGATGATTTTATAGTTAGTATGATTAAGCTCTGATGCATGGAATGTAGCAAATTCTGTATTAGTTGAGCTTCTTAAATTTAGGCCTTATAAATGGTGCTGTTCCTTTTTTTTTTTTTTGGTGATAAAATTTGTGAATATAAGCATCTTCCTTTTGTTACTTTCTTTTTAGAGGCAATTAATCAGAAATCAGTACTCAAATTGACACTCAGAGACAGAGTTTTTGTTAAAAGAATCTAATTTATTGGACTTTTTAGTATAGGGAGATGCTTATCTGGAGAATTGACACTCTGAAGCAGAATGGCCAGTTTCTGTCTGGGTACTGATGGTTGTTTCTGTTGCAAGTGTGGCTTAGCTGGATTGTGTAAGACTTCACAAACTGTTGTTATGATGAATTTTTCTAATCCAGCTGGCAAGTGGTCCTATGTGACCATTCTAGCATGCACATAGTCCTTTTGTATTCTCTTAAATGCTCAGGACTGAGGCTACTACACTTGTTCCACCTGAAGAGGAGGAGGAAACAATTTCTATCAAAATTACTACATACCAGTAACTGTATTTTTGTTTTAGAGCTCTTATAACTTTGTTCATGACATTCAATTACTTATTTTTTTTCCTCAAACATTTTAAAGCACTATTCCACTCACGTACCTGTGAATCTTGTGAGATCAGCTATCATTGTGAAACAGTTTTGAGAGCACTTGAAAGCATCCTTCTGTAAATGTAGATGATCAGGCTTGTTAGTGGTTTTTTTTAACTTTTTGTATTAGTTCCCCTTCTTATATTTTGGCTTTCCCTCTTCCAGCAGCCAAAATCTCTGTCCCATAAGGTTCAGCCCCTTTAGTTTCCCCTCAAGGTCACAAACTGTAATGTGTTTTCCATGAAAAGATTAAATTTGCTACATGTTGCAAAGCTGGCCTAAGCCTCACAGTTTTTTTTTCTTCTTCCTCCCCCTTTCTGGATTCCTGCTGCCAGCTCCTTGCATTTTGTTGTTGTGAAGGAGCTTGAACATGTAGCAAAAATATCCCACTTCCTTAGCCTCTTGTACTCCAAGAGCCATCAGCGACATCTCCTTGCTACGTTCTTCCTGCTCCTCCAACTTTAAAACTATTGTACCAGAGGAGACGAATCTCATTGTTTCATTAGTTATGTCTAGATATTTGGATGAGAGGACAATATATGTTTAACTGTAGAGGGACACAGAGACTATATCATACAAAATGGAAATTTCAGGTTGTTATGTATAATAATTTGTTAAAAAGTTGTAATACTTGGTAAGTGCATTTGCTAGAATGTGAAAGAACATGATACAGCTCATGCTATAGCTCGGAATTTCTTTAAGCTAATTGAAGATGTGTTCTAAAGGTGTTTGGTTTCTTTGTGTTCTGAATAATTGATAAGGTTTCATCAAATTGCTTCTGTGCAGTCAAGCTCCAGGTTAGAGTATAGAATGGACCATCCTAGTTTCACATTGCATTTCTGTGCTAGTACCAACTTCAGGAATTCCTGTCATGCTCAGGCCGGAGTTGGCAGTGAGCATCATCAGTTGTGTTGGCATGACTGTCTGTGGATCTGTGTTAGAAACAGGGTTATTTCATTTTGTAAACTATAGTTTATTGTTAGCGGAGATGAGGGGGCAGCTTGCTGCAATTTGGGAGCTGGCATGAGTGGTCAGAGGTGCATGCAAAGTCCATAAGCTAGCACGGCTGCTGAAAATAATGTTATATGGAACTACTGCCTCACTTGTTGATCTTACCAGTTATTTTAACTGACTTGTTATCAGTTAAAATTACTTTTAAGAGCCCATCGTTTTTCTTTCTGTCTTTGAAGAACTAGATCAGTGCAAGTCACTTTGTATTGCATAATTTTTGTTCTTTCTGTCCCTCCGTTTGCAGTCTAACATGAGTCAAGTGCTTTTTCATACCCTCTGTCTTGCTGTTACATGAAGTACAACTTTTTCCACTGTCTTTTCTTGTACATCTTGTTATCAGACAGAAACTGTTCTCACTTGGACACATTCACAAACTGGTGCTATATCAGTCCTCTTCTGGTGACTTTTGTTTTTAATGCTGTTCTTTTCAAGTCGATTAGGATGTAACTCATCCACAAGGCCAAATAAGCAGGTTAAAAATTAAATTTAAGAAAATATTTAAAGGGAAAGAAAGACTGTAGTTTAATCAATGATTGGTGGTTATTTCAGGGGAATGTATTTGCACTTGCCATTTCCTGTTAGCCCAAGGAAAAGGTGTGATCTAGTCATATATATAAAAAAATTTATGCAGACCCATTCATTGTCCTGCTTTTCCTCTTACGATTATACATTTAACTGCTATTTCAATCTATGCTGGTTCATAATTTTTACTTTGTTGTAAGAATAGAAAAAGGAATGGACTTTTTAGTGCATCAGTGTATTAATTCCTTTAATCCTTTGTTGTTTTTCTTCTCCATCTGCCAGATTGTAACAGGATAAAGGCTTTTAGAGATATGTTCTTTCGTACTCTCACCATGATAGATAGCAGTAGCCCGGTTGTAAGTATCTGTGTTGCAAAATGCAGTGGATGGGCTGCTGTACCACATGCTTTTCACTAATCCACTAGTTTTCACAAATTGCTGTGTTTTTCTTTTTGTTTCTGGATTCCTAAAACAAAGACACTTAGTAAAGTATCAGATGGATTTTAGTTTCAAATACTGTTCTGTGATCGGGTTTCTTCAATTTTCTTGAATATCTAGATATTTTCAGAGTTTTCTTTTATAGATTCAGCAACACAGGGGTTCTAAAAGAGAATATTTAAGATATGATAGTAAATAGTCCTGTATTAAAAAAAAAACCCCACACAGCCCAATGCTCATGTAGCAAATTTCAGTGTTTTAGTTTGGCAGCTTAAAGTGAATGTAATAACATTTTGTTGGTCATGTAGTGTACTGTTTTGAAATTTATTTAGGTTCATTTAATATTTTTCAATATCTCTTTACTAGTATAATAAAGGCTTTTAGAAGTATGATGATTTCTTTATGCCTAACATTGCACTAGAAATCTCTTTGCTCAAATAACTGTGGATTTCTTTAGCCATGCTGATCAGTGCATTCTAGTTGCAATGGCTGTTCTCTTTTCAAGTCATGGATGCTTTTATTTCCAGCTCTTCAGAGCGCCATGGAAAACATTTGCCAAAATGTTGCTGCTACTTGCTTAAGCTATGTGGTTCTTTCTTTATTGGTGTGCGTGTGTGTATGCAAGGCAGTTTTTAAAATTGATTTGCAGAAGGAGGTCTGCCTTCATAGTCTGAATGTCTGGAATAGAGTCAAGAAAGGATGAAAAGGGAGACTGCTCAGCACCATTACCAGGAAATTAAATACTTTGTGAACTGCAGTCTTTTTTTTTAGCAATGTCTTCCTTAATTTCCTAGATTATTAATTTGATTCTTCAGAGAACGAAGAGGTTTTTGTCAGTTGAAAATGTTTTCCTAATTGCAGTTGTTATCCAAATGGGTTGGGGAAATGGTTAGCTCAGTGAATTCTTATCTTCTGTAATCGTTTCTTAAGCACTGTTTTATTCTCAGCGCCTTTTTTTTCCCTGCTCTTGTCTTTACCATTCCATCCCAGCCTCAGTCCATCCTGGGCTCAGTAGTGAGTTTTGTATAAGAATGTCAAAAACCGTAAACAAAATTTTTGATTGGGTACTAATTTACTATTCTCTTTTCTACTAACACACAATTTGCAAGCATTTTTTGCCCACTCTCGCTCTTTCTCTTTGTTATGTTTCTGAGCACAAATAGGTAAGCAGCATTTACTTCTAAAATGGGACATCTGGTGATAATTAATCTTATCTAGAATCTGCTTCTCAGTGGAATCTAATTAGATTTGTCTTCAGGCAGTTTGTTCCTCTTCCTTCAATTTGTAATGTTACCGTTTCAAAATTTGTTTGTGTGTATGTTCTCCGGTTGTATGTCTCAATCTCCCACAATCATATATGGCAATCTCTTCTATTTAAACATATACTGGACAGTTTATCTTCTTTTTGGACTGATTTAGAAAGAAAAGTGAAAATGTATTTGTTACTCAAAATAGGTAAGACTGCCATTGATAATTTTTTCCTTTGTTTCCTTTCACCAGTTTTGTTTTATGAAAGATGAAGTCTGCTGAGGGATGCATCTTGTTTTGAGAAATACATGAAAGACCATTAAGCAGAATTCATACTGTGTAACTGTTTCATTAGTTTCAAAATGCCAGTTGTACTCGCACTAATGATGTCATTAATTTCACTAGCCTTAGAATTAGCTGAGCTGTTTGTAGTCTGATAGGTTTTTCACTAATTCACAGATTAAAAATATAAAAATTACAAAAATAGTATGGTCATACATGACTACCGGTGAAACCTAGTAGTTGTACTCGCACATTCATGCTGCTTCAACAGAACATACTCACACAGGAGGAGCGTTGTTAAGTGTTTTGATATGTTGTGCAGTAATAGCAATGGATACTGCTGAATTTAGTCAGGGGTTAATGTAGAGTCCACTGATTGACACAGATTACTGCATTAGGTATAAACTTTCAGTTTGGACAGGAAAGATTTCTGTGACTCTTAAGGTATGAGCTGGGGTGAACCACCTCAGTTGCACCTGCCTGGGTGAACAGATGATTTTAAAAGTTGCTCAGAAAGACAGGAACTGTCCTTATTCCAGTGGGTGCTATCTGTGAACATTCACAGAGAGCAACTTTCCTGTCTTCACATTTAGTTGACCATTTTAGCAAACGCCATCCTAGCTTGTTTATACTGCGCTTGTAAAAGCTCACTTAAAAACCTTGGAAGCTAATCTCTGTTTGCCAGATTTCCAATTTTCCTTGGGAGAACCTCCCCAGTTTTCTTCTCAGCCAGTAAAAAAAAGCCCCTATAGTAAATTGAAAATTGTGAGGGAAGGAGATTTCATATAAAAGTAGGTCACTTTTAATACTGAATGAAGAAGCTGGAGTCTTAGCCTGTTGCAGTGATGAACCCTGCTACATGCTTTGGATCCGTATTGCTGTATGCTGTGTTATGTCTTGACATTTCTACGAGCTTGTAAACAGTCTGTTGTGAGTACTGGTGACAGTCAGAGCCCTGTTGCTAAAGAATAGTGTTGACTCCATAGGAATAAGCAGAGAGGCAGACATCTTCTGTTGACACCTTATCTTTTATTGCAGTAAGGAGGCTGTATAATATTGTCAATGCTCTTCTCTACTTTGTGTGAGTGGTTGTTAGCATGAGATTATAAGAATATGAAATTTATGGCTGTTCTTTTGCTTAACGTGATGTATATAGTCTTTCAAACAAGGGATCAAAGGGATATAAAAATATTTCAGATTTCAAGCACAGCAACTTACCCAAGGGAAGAAACAAATACAATCTAAAATGTAATATATATTACAAAGCTGCCAATAAGCAATCATACAAGTACTAACAGATATCTTTTTAAGCTTACTGTGATGAAGAAAGATGCAGAAATGAAATAGAAGAAAATTTACTCTGAATTAAACACTGTTATATTCTAAAGTGAAAAAGCTTCAGAAGACAGGGAGGAATTTTCCCCACATTGAGTGTTGCAGTGAAAGGAATCCAAAATTTCAGGCACATAATCACAGGTTTTCATAATGTAGTGAGTTTATGTACATCTGCTTAGCACCAGTCACTGACTCTGTACCTACTCTTAGGTTTAAGCTTCAAGTACGCCATTTGGCATATACTATATATGCACATGTTGAGCTGCTGTAGCTTAACTGACATCTGGTGACTTTTTAAGGAGAAAGAGTATGATTATGGGGAAAAGAGAAAGCCATTAGATTTAATTATTGCAGCACCAATTCTAGTCATGTAACATCCAAGTGAGGTAGTTTCTTTTCTCAGAACAAAGGTTCTTGCATTTTGTACCATGTGATTTAAAAAGTTGGACTTCACAGTAACAAGTCTTTAAAACAAAAAAGCAGTGAAAGTAAGATTTTTAAAAGTGTGGAGAAAGATTCCAACAGAAGCTGAGTGAGATGATTTCTAGGATGGTTTCTAGATGGTATCTAGGAATTTCCTGTAGAAAGAACAAATAGTTTGTCAATGTCAATATTTTCCAGTTAAGACAGTAAAGAGCTAAGATAGTCTTGCTTTTAATTAAGCTCTGTCTACTAATACTGACATGTGGCATATGTATACTTTAGCAACCTAACTGATGACTCATGTTTATACAGTAACTTAATGCTGAATATATTTGACTCGAGACTGGAAAACTCATAACTTTAATGATTTTAATACATAATTTTACAGGGGCATGGCAAGTGACCAACTTGTGTTGAAATTGTGGTCACGTTACTGGTTTGCAAATCCATCTCCTTGGAATTCTGTACCTACCAATGCTTGAAATTCAGATGCCATCACTATGATCAGCAATGTACTAAAATTAAAGAAGTAAACTAATAATATGTATTTTCTGTTTTGTTTAGGGTGCAAAATTTGGACGTCCAATGGGATTAAATCAGGCTCCTCCCCCGCGTTCTTCTGTTCGAAGATCATTCGGAAGATCTAAGCGATTTAGTATTACTCGTTCTCTAGATGACCTTGAGGTAATTAAGTTTTAAGTGAAACTTAGAAGTGAGTCCTAGAGAGGAACTTACAGTAGTTAATGCAGATCATTAATGAAAGTAAGTAATTTCTGTAGTGTAATAAAGTTACTAATTATCATATGACATTTATGTGAGAGGAATATAGATTACAGGTATCACCTGACTTTTTCAGTGTTTCTTTAATAGTTTACCCTCATGGCAGGAGTGGCCATTCTTTCTGTGGGGCATTTTGACTTTATTTTACCCGTCGCAGCTGGTCATGTAAGGCAAAATAATACAGTTTTGCTGATCAAAATGTTCATCATATCTTAGAAATCATTGTATCATGGTATCATATAAAAAATCAAATGCTTGTATTCTTTTTTTTATTCAGCTGATGATCATTGCATTGAGAAAATTTTGGGGGGGTTAAATTTTTTGAGGGCTCCTTAGATAAGTTCCTATGGAATGTAGTGTTCTGAGTATGGAACAGTTTTTTAAAAATACTTAAACAGGTTTTTGCTCCTTATAAATCAGTGGTTGAGAAAATTGAATTCCTAATCAACTTGGTGTTGTCATTGGTTATAGTGATTTTGGATCTTTCTGAATAAAATATAATAATGCTATTTCACATCTGGTGTAACATCAGCTGATGCCTGGGCCTCAGTGGCCAAACTTTATTGATTTTGGTGAAAACAAGGAATGAAAAGCCATCTGAATTAAAAAAGCTGCTCCTTCTGCTCAGCCGAGAGCTTCCCTCAACGAGGTGTAGGAGGATGGCTTCATTATATTTTCTCTTTTAGTCTGCTTCTTTGGGAAAACATGACCCATAGTGATGTGAAGGTGAAGGGAGAGATTTTTCCCTTAACCCTTTATCATGCTTATCTGGAAGAAAGTTTGTGGTTGGGGAGAAACAAAAATATGTGCAGAGCTCTTGGCACAGGAACTATGTAATATATTATAATGCTCTTCAGCATGGGAGGGAATGTGGCACACTGATTCCTCTCAATGGGAAGGAGGTGTTTAAAAAGTGTTTCAGATGGGAGGAGGAAAGAAAGAGATATTCTGAGTTTCCTGCTGTGGGAAAATGTAGGAAGAACGACGTTTCACTGACTCTAAAGGAGAGGGGATCTCAGTGCACTGGATTTTAGGGAACAGAACATATGGAAGGAACTTCTGGTGTGCTTAGGGAATGCAGGTAGGAAATGAAATTACTTAGTTCTCAGATGTTTTAAAGGACATTTTTCATGGTGGTTTATTTCTTTCTTGTTGTCTAAAGCTTTTAAGTGTCTTGCTTTTCTTTTTCTAGTCATGGAAAATACTTTTTCATTTCTTTGCACTCATAGCTTTAAGTGCATAACTTGAACACACAGAGCCAGATTCTCTGGATAAAGATGTTTGGGAACCGTCTAGCTACATCTTTCTTCATCAGAAAATGGTGATTCTTCTAAATTAAAAGAGCTGCCTCTATACATTACCAGTTTTGACAGAATTTCTGGTCACAGTAAGAGAGAATCCTCTCAGAATATCTAAGAGCCTAGTGCTAGTAATTCACGTGCAATAGGAAAAACATGGTTCACACCACGTTCTTCAAGATTGAAAGTTCATATAGATTTATGTGTACATCTCCTATTTTGACAGAGTGTTTTAAACACTAAAGATATAATTTAATTTCTGTTGTTGGAGTTGTTTTACATTGCATATTTATATATTAAAATAGGGACTTAGTACTTTCTGTTAATTTCAGAAAGATGTCATAGTTACTGGCCTAAAAAGTCAATTTTTCTCTCATTATGTCTTAGTTAACATTCATTAGTGTATATAAATTTAGTAGCACCAACAGGAGGGATTGAGAGGCTGTCTGGGTAACCCAATGCCCTAATTGTTAAAGCTGTTAGTTTGGATGGGGAAACTTATATTCTAGGTCACTATATGAATTGGACGAAGAAACAATCTGTATGAAAATCTGTGTTTGGATGAACGCCCTTACTACATGTAGCTATATGGGTGTGGACTGGTCTCTGTCAATTGCTTCTTTTCACTTTGAAATATCTTTTTTTCCCTCTGCATGCCATAAGAGAATGATGTCCTAGCCCCCAGGAGAAATACCAACCTAGAGAAGAGTTTAAAAAACTTCATGAGTCAAAATAAAATAGTTTTGAGGTGTTTTGATTTTGGTTCTAACTTTAACATTGCTACTGCAGCACTTTTCCCAAGTGCTGTTACGCTAAGTGTAGTAGAACACAATGTTGCTAGTACACATTTAGATTATTTCAGGCCATCTATTTAGAGTTGCTGGAAGAGGAAATAACAATACCAGGAAATTCTTAGAGTCTCCACCTTTGGAATAATGATCATGAACATATTATATAGGCTGCTTGGTTGCTTTTGTGTTCTTTCCAGTTATCTCAGCAGAATGGATAAGGTACTAACCCAAACATAAGGTTTGAAAATGAATATGCTTCTTTGAGCTTGTGGATTTGATTCCTGCGGGCATCATACTTAGTCTTCGAAACTGAGCAGTATAAGTAGGTTTCATGCAGTTTGTTTTATGGGTGGATGCTGGACACTGTTCATTCACTTATGGGTCTGAAGAAGGCTGTATCTGGGTGTTTTGGGAAAGTATGAACTTGTTCCTCTTGTCTTTGCAGCTGAAGTGTGTGAAATACCAGCCATCAGTTTTGCTGTCTTCTGCCATAAGGTGGCATGATTTCTTTGCAGTTTTTGTTTTTTGTTTTTAAAAATCTATCCAAGAATAAAACATTTTTATACATATATTATTTCAATAAATAGAAACATTGATTGCAAGAGAATATGTCACTATTTTAAATTGTTAGATTATGGCTGGCTATACATCACAGACAATATTCTTACATAATTAGAATTAGCTGTAATGACACAGTTGCCCCTCCTTAAAGCATTTTCCTCTCACCTGCAGAAGCTGTATTATACATAGAAGAGAACGGACAAGTTTGTAGGGTTAACCTGTAGGTGCTGTTTTTACTAATAAGAACCAGTATACAAGATTATTTTAAATCTATAGGGATCAAAAAAGGATGCAGTTATGCTACATCTGTGGTATACAAAATGTCTCAGAAAATAACACAATTTTATTTCTGCACTGTGGAAATTGTGCTTGTTCACACTAGAGATGAATATGATTATCTTGCACATTGGAACTGAATTCAGAAAATTAGTATGTCTAATATATGCCTTAATTTTGTTGTTTGCACAAGAAATGTATTTAGAACTTCATTCAATTACAATAAATCTGTTTTTGTTAACAAAATATTCCTATTTTATATGCAGTAATGAATTTTGCTATGTGAATAATTTGTCATTATGAAATAGTGTCCACTAACAACCATGTTAAAATTCTGTGATTTCCACCAGTTTTGCTTTATAGCATGTTTGCTGGTTCATATTTGCAAGGTGTTTCTTAAGCTAAATGGAATTGCTGTGATTTAGGATTATTTAATATTTGGACTAATGATAGAGCATGATCCTACATTTCTTCCTACTTTTCTTCCCTATAGGTAAGTGCCACTACTCTCATCGTCTTGCGTGATTCTTTCCTGGCAAAGACATTTTTTATAGATTTATAAACACATTAAAGGTGACTCTGAGAGACTGCAGAGACTAGAACAACAGTTTTGGAACCAGAGTCCGTAACACTTTCAACCATAGCTCATTCCATTTATATTTTAATTTTTCTTGAGGTCTGTAAAAATGGGGGTCCCTTGCAGTATTCCCCTGAAGTCAACAGATTTAGGTTCCTCCTTGCCAAGAAGAACATTCAAAGCTGTTGGGTTTCCTGAAAATTATTACGGCACTTGTTCTTTTGGTATTTCTCTGTTAAAAATAGGGTGGAATAGTATCATGAAAGACAAAATATCTTAGGCAAACAGGTGTCAAGCTTTTTGAGTATTGTTAAATAATCTTTTAATGTAGAGATCTTTTTAAAAGTCAGGACTATTTAATTCTTTTAACTAAGTATCAGGATAAAAGATGGCTGTTGCTGCTTCTTTTCTTGTCCTCATCCTGATTTGGAAGCCTTATATACCCTATATGAAAAAGAACATTTGTTCGATCAAAGTTCTAGAGTTTAGTAAAGTTTTCAGGGTTGGAATGTATCATATAGTCCTTTTAAAAATCAGTGTGAGGAATTTTGGTAGAATGTTCTATCTTAATTATAACCATTAATAATGTAGTATTACTAGCTGTTATTTTAGATAATAATGCTTGATTTTTTGATGTTTTGTTAATTCCACTGAAGCAACTTTTTTGCATTTCATCTGCTAATTGAAAGCATACAACACACCTCTTTGGTATGAGGTTTTTATACTAATGAATGACATGTCGCTGCTGGATATTAGCTTTGGCATCTGTGGGTGGCAAAACCCCCTAAATGCTCATTTGACTTAATAATGAGTTTTTAAGTGGGTACCTGTCTTTGTTTGACTGATTTAAATAATCAGCCAAGGCTTACACAGGGAGATAATAGCTTATGTTAGACCAACTAGTATACTAGGAAAATCAGACAAGAAGGGCTAAACATGCCCCAAACTCTTCCCACCCTGTCAGCTGAGCTAAGAGAAAATATTCACTTTCCCTGCAGAGCTTCTCTGATGTTCACCATGGCCACAACGCCACCAATATGGCGAGTATAATTACAAGATTTAAATCAAGAGGCCTCTTCATTCTCAGCTTATAATTGTGAATTTGAAAATTGAAAAGAATGTATATTTTTGTCTTAGGTTTCACCAGTTTTTTTAATGTATGATAATTTGCCATGGGCTGCCAATATACACAGGTTCCACTTAGTACTACCTTGAAGTATTGCATCTTTCTGCATGTATTTTGTCCTAATTTTTATCTAAGGTGTAATTAACCAATTGGCAGTTTTGCTGTCTGCTTTCATGAAGGTGGAGAAAAGGCCAGTTGGGAAATAAAACTACATGCAAGAATAAAACATATTTTTTTTTGTATGTAAAAGGTAGTTCTGTATTTTTAGCATGCTCAGAATAGAGTTGTTAAAGGGCTACTCCTGTCTCATACATAGGAAGTCTGAATGCTGACACAGTGTAGCTCCTAACACCTCTGTTTTGGAAGCCTGATGGATCTGTGATCGCAGCCTACATTTTTTGTTTCGCTTTTCCCTTTGCTAGAACCTGTCTCTTGTTCCTCGGTGGAGTAGCAATGACAGATCCTGTTTCTTGGAGTGTGCCACCAGGGGTCAGCTTTTAGATCAGTGTGCTTAGGGATTTTAGAGTCTTTTGCTATAGTAGCTCAAACCCTCTTGCTGAACTGTAATATATAGCTTTAAATAGTGTCAGTTAGTCATGACATTAAACATTGATTTCTTTACCTTGAATTACTGTAACATATGCAGTCATGGAGCTGATCAGTGAGGCTTTGAAAGCATCCAGTGGTTTCTGCGAGGCATTCTGCTCTGTTCAGACCTTTGACTGTTACAGTCCTGGCTGGAGTTGTTTACCTGCTGTGTTGCATAGTGGCTGCACAGCTGTGCTGGTAAATGAAAGAGTGCCAGAACACAGGGGCAGGTAGGGGATTGCAGGGTTTGTACTGTCACATTGTTAGAATTGTCATTTATTTGGCTTCGTCCTGGGCCAACTAGTGTATTTTCTGAAATGATTTTGCACATGTTTTAGAAGTTAGCCCTAATAGTTAGCATCACGGTGCCCAGCAGGCAGTTTGGCTGCAACCAACTTGATTGATAGGAGGACTGGGAGAGCTTGGTGGTGTGACTGGCCAGAAAGCACCAGCTGTCTTTGGAACTACACAATAGCCTATGGTGCTATTTATTTGACTAGTACAGGTATAGCCAGTATGTCTGTAGGTTACCATAATCTCATTCTGGATGATGCTTATGGTATCTCTTAGATGTTTTTTTGGCTGTCATCGTTCTTAGTATGTCTTAAAAGAGCATCATGTTTTCACATTTGGTTCTCTAGCCTGCTCTATAAAGAATTTCAAACTCTCTTCAGTTACTCTAGACAATCTTCTTCAGGCTTTTACTTTGGCATGTGTGATCGTATCAGGTGCTTTTGGTACATCCATTGTTACCCCCTAAAGAAGGAAAACATCATGCTAGCAGTATACATTTATTTTTTCCACAGATTGTGCACTACACATTTACACGGTGACATAAAGTTATGGTGCCTCATCAGCACTCTTTAGTGGCGTATGTAGGATTTCACTGCAGATCCAATATATGCTCTAAGTTTTCCTTACATTTATGGACTTAATTATGGAACTTTCTTATGCTCTTCACACTGCTTTGTAAAGTATCTGACAAAGCTGGGTTGATCAACAGATGAGTACAGTTGTGTGTAACCTCTTTATTGTGAATTGGAGATACTTCTTTGTAGGCACAATCCAGAATGTTAAACTGTGTGTTTTTTTTTTTCTAGACACTGAGAATAATGGGTTTTCTGTTACTGCAGTTGGTAAAATGACCATACTGCAGTAATTTTACTGTTTACTGTTTCCTCCTTCTTTGGGGTTATTTTCTTTATTTTGAATTCTGGAGAAATTTGCCATGTAAATTTCCATGTAAAAAGCAGGGTAGTCACAGAATGTGCTGAGAGCTGGATCTCATCTCTGCTTTCTTTGTGAGGTGCATATGGCAGTGCTCACTGAGGCAGCGCTCATACCGTACTTTGGTGCCTGAGAAGAAACCAACAATGTTGCCTAGGATGGATTCCACAGGGAATTCAGTCCCCATATGTGCAAAGACAGTTGGCACTGTATGGAGAAATTTCTCCCTGAGGAAGTAATCAGTACATTGTCCGACCCTGCCACTCAAGTGCTGTCCAAGCCTTATTGCCTCAGGGCTTGGCTCTCCAACACAAGCCAGTTTCTGCCACAGAACCAGAGGCACAGTATGTGCTTTCAGGGACTACATATGAACTTGTATTCTACATAAATCCTCAGGCAGCAGGCCTTACTTCTTGTCAGTAGCCAGTACCCCCATTCTTGAGATGTGTGATTAAATGGACGCAAGTGAATCTATGAACTGTCAACATCTCTGATGCAGTCATGTTTGTGGAACTACAAGTATCAGCCAGGGTCAACAAGTTAAAGTAACCACCTGAAGCTACGGAGGGGTCATATCCCTTAGTTCAGCAATATAAGGTATCAGACTTTGGTTTTGGCTCCATTCTTTTGGTACTGGTTTCCTTGAGTAGTGACAAAAGAGTTGTCACAGAACTAGGACTCTTGGTAGGTGGGCAACCTCTCAGGGGTGTCTTTCTCTGTAACCTTTGGTACCTACCATTTTTTTTAAATCTAAAATTTTGAATTCTCTTTGAACTGAAACTGTTCACTCTTCTGGGTCTTATTCATGAGGCACTTGACATTAAGGCAGAATAATTAGCTTATTGCACCGGGGTCTGTTATTGAAACTCAGAATTATTTGCCACTTAAGGTTGGCCCTTGCTTCAGTTCCTTATGTTACACTTGTTGATTCAAGAGCATCTTTAAGGCTCCTCCCATGAAGGTGAGCAGTAAGGTGAAGTTACTCAGGGTAATAAGGACAAGAGCAGTCTCTGAAGATGAGGGCAGGCTGCTTTTATAAGACTGAGTGACTGGACAACAAAATGGCCGATGAAAATGTATGCAGATAAATGTAAAGCAATGCAAACGAGGCAAAATAGCCCTAGCTTCATATATCAAATGATATATATGTCTCTGAGCTGACTGTTTCTTCTCAGAAGTGAGGTTTTTGAGTTAACAAGGGAGAGTTGCATGAAAACATCAGCTCAGTACAGTAGCAATGAAACAAAATCCTGCATTATGAATTATTAGGGAAGGAATAGAGGAAAAGAACCCACATAATGATTCCAGTGTATACATCTGTAATTTTTCCACACCTGGTCTCTATTTCAAAAATGTTGCGATATATTAGAAGTAGAAAAGATTCAGAAAGGCACAAGAAGGTACAAAAATCATGAGTGGCATAGAAGAAGTAGTTGGGATTGACTGCTCACTGTCTCCTTAGGGACAATAAGTCGGCACCATTAATTAAAGGTAGCTGGAGCCAGGAGCAAAATGATTGTTCATGTAGGAGGTGAGTTGGTTTGTGGGACGCCTCACCACTGAGTGCTGTGGATGCAAGAAATTTGCATGTCCTGGGGGTAAAGTGGACAAGTATTTGGAATAGAGAGCCACTGGGGATTACTAAGGAGACAAGCCATGCCAGGTTCAGGAAATCTCCTGAACTAAAAAAAACCCTGGAGTCTGGGAGAATGTAATCAGGGAAATGTCCAGTACATCGCCCTGTGCTACTTGTTGGTAAACATCCATGTGTGGGCCACTACTGGAAACATAATACTGGGTTTGGTAAAACTGTGTTCTGAACTGGTTATGTCCTTAGTCTAAAGGATGGACATTGCTTCTCCTTAACTGTGGGTTTATGGATTGTACTCTTGGCACAGGAAGCTGCGTTACCTTTCACTTGGTGTCAGCTTGTTTGTTTGTAAAGTAAAGGGCTTGCTGACCATAGCATCTACTAGTTCAGTGTAACTGCTGGCTATGGCCTCTGGGAGCATTTGCTGCTTGTGCTACAGCTGTCTGAAGGAGAGGACACCTGCAGATTTCCTGGTTAGAGCTTCTGCTGCAAAACAGATTGCCAATGCATCTCCTGTGTGGGAATGAGGAACTGGGTGACTGGTTTCATGCCTCTCTCTTCCTGCCCTCCCTTGGCTGCTCTTCCTGTTACCTGGTACGTCTTTTTGTTGTATCATGCGCTAATGAGGGTAAGGAGGGGTTTTTGCTCTGTGAGACCTGGTTAATGTTAGGGAAAGAGTTAAGGCCTTGCTGAATTAACTGAACTGGTATTTATAAAGTATAACCACAGAATACATATGGCACAAATGGTAGCACTGTAGCTATCCATGAATTGTTTCTGACCCTGCCTCCATGCTTAAATGCTGGGATTTTGGCTAGGAGTTGGTACCATTTAATTTTCACTGTTGGTATGGATTTGTCAGTCCAGTGAAGTTTCAGGAGAATAAAAAAAAAAAGAGTTACCTGTGGAGCTTCTACAAGATGAGCTACTGCTTTTTATTCAATATTAAATCACCACAACATTTGATCTGTTCTTCTGATACTTATAAAAATACAGTAAAAATCCCATCCTCTACTTTCCTCTGAACCAAGGAACTGCAGAAGGATGGTATTTAAGCATTATTTGTTGGGCAGAAAGTGTGTGCATTTCTTTCTGAAAATACACAGATATTGCTGGTCTGTCTGGAGAGTAGGTGTGGTATTGAAAATTATGAGGATCATGTTTCACTTGGAACGCGATCCTTCTAAATGCCAATGCCCTGCTTACTCAAAAGAACACGGAGCATTTTGGTAGGATGAGATAGATTGCATAATATGCATACATGCGATTGTAATCACACTGAGACATGTACCTACATGCCAGAAACTGAAAGAAATTTGCCGAGAGTCGTACAAGTTTTAACAATTTTTTTAAAAAAAATACTTTTAGATTATATTTTAGGTATTTTTAATAGGGTTTGATGACCTAGTTCATTCAGATAATATACTCGTCAAAGGGGAATGTATTAAAAAAGAGAATACTTTGGAGGAGAAAACGATGTTGACTCAATGCTTAAACAAGTTTGGACAAACGTTTAAGACAAGAGTCCTGTAGGCCCTTACCAAATGCATTTTGCAGTAACAGATTCCTCAGCAGCATGCTGTTGTCTTTACAGAAGCTTTATTGTTACACAGGACCTGCCTAAACACCATTTTAAAAGCTGCCTGTTCCTTTTGATGAGAAGATACAGAACCAGTATTGAGGGCGGAGAATGTGCTGGGGAGGGAGGAGAATGGGAGAGGTGTTGATAGGGCAACAGACAGAGAAGCTTCATTTTTTTACTGGACTCTGGAAGAAGTAAATATGTGTTCAGAAAGAGCATAATAAGTTGAAGGGACTGTTTCTTAATAATGAGCTGTTAAACTATTTATACATGGAGAAAACTTTTACTGATAGTCAAGTGTCTGTAAGTATAAAGTTTTGTTTGTCTAAAGCGAACAGAAAGCAGGAATATGGTTTAATGAATAGCCTTCCAAGCTAAGAAATCTTGCAGTGAAATATGATAAATAATGCTTCTAAGGATTCAATGAGGTTTTAAAGAGGCAAAGTTCGTAAGTATAAGTATTTAAGTTGACTTTGTATGTAAGCTTTATTATGAAATTAAGAATACACCATTTTTATAGACATGTTTTAAATCTCTCCTTAGCATTGTATTGTTTTTAAAATGTGGAGTGAGTTTAGTAGCTATACAGATACTTAAGGGATTTTTTAAAATGTTTCTGTTAATTTTCATTATACTTGCACATGCTTCTGTAAAGAATGAATGTCATGTTAAAGTTATAAGTCACCTTCAAATTGTTACAGCGTTTTTTTAAGGTATACAGCTAAAGCGATTTTTTTGTTTTACTTCCAGCTGTTTTTTATCTTATAAAACAGAATCCAGGTGGTATGAGTTATTAAAAAACCTGAAAATAAATGAAAACTATTTATAGAATACAAAATTTGTAAAGTGTAAAGACTTCAGACCAGTTTTAGCTTCTTGTTGCTCAGAAAACACATAGTAAGTAAAGGTCCTAGCTGTATTATCAAATTTTGACATCATAGTCTTATACTCTGAGATATATAGACATAAATAATTGTCTTTAATGCTAAAGGTATAGCAGCAAAACTATCAGCTTTTAAAATGAAAAGGGAAAGAAACAATCACAAGGTTCAGGAAGATATATATGCAATTGTTGTCTTAAAAATTAGTAGTTTTCATGCTCTGTTTTATATTGATTTCCTCAAAATCTATCGATTCTTAGAGGTTCCATCTGCAGTAGTAGGAAATTCAGAAGTGGCTTAATGTTTTTCAGCAATCTGTCACTTAATCATATCCTCCTTAATATGTAATTTAATTTTAATTTAATATTGGGCTGCAGGTCACCTTCCATGTGGATGTGGATGTTATGCTGTTTCTGCATGTTCTTATTAGCAGAGAGAATTCAGTTTTCTTAATGTTGATCAACAGAAGTTAAAAATAGTAATTTAAGAAATGTTTTTGAAAAAGTGGTTTTCCTATTATCAGTTTACAGTTGGGCTCTACAGAAGTATTTTTCAAAGTTTACAGTACAGCTTTCAAAACCAAATATTTGTTTTTAGAGTTGATTTCTGGATGGCAAATCTTCCTGAACTGAACCCTTTAAAGTGTGTACCTGTCTCAGCAGGGCAGGCAGTCAGCAGGGGGCACTCGGAACAGCACTTTGCATCCAGTCTCTTTACTTCACTGAATTTATAGCGTGGGAAGTCTTGGTATTTAACAAGGTGGCTTGTATTTCAGTTATTTTTACACAAACAAATTCCAGATAGTTTGGCTTGAAAATATTTTTTTTAATACTGTCTTGGAATAGGAAGGACGTTTCTCTTTAAAATTGTTAGAGGAAAACCCCAGTGTTGCAAATGAGAGTATCTTCCGTCTTTTGCTTTTAATAGCACATATGGGGTCTGTTTATTGTTGAATAGCTGACAAAGCATTGACAAAAGTATATCTAGACAGATTATAGAGAATTGGGAGAATTAGGAAGAAAACACTGTTTTATTTTATAGCAAAGATTTCTTAATTTGTCTGTAGGCTTTGTGATACTGCTGCTTTTTATTTCAGTACCTAGGGTCAGTGAGCTGAATCATGTTCTTAGCAGATATTTTTTTCTCCAATTTTAATGCAAGTAGCTGTTACTTTCTTTAATATGAGATAAAAGAAATACTTGATATTGATGAGATTTAAGATTTTTGATGATGCATTCTGCCAATGTTAACTTTACTTTAGGAATTTGTGTGACTAGGAGCTGGTCCAGGGGATTGCCTCTTTCTAGTTGCCTGGCATTTTTTGTGTGCGTTTTCTTCTTTTAGGAGTTGGGGATATATTAAATCCTATTCATCTTTTGACAAGTTAAAACTTATCCAGGCTTCCAGTCATTCTGATCTCTCTTCAGCTTTTTTTTTTCCTCAGAAAACAAATGTACAAAAGAAAATATGAGCAGGAAGTGGAGGGAGGGTAACAGGGAAAAACAGATCAACCATATCTGGGGTCTCTACCCCTTCCCACAGTTCAGTTTCTAAGCAGATGGATGTGGGTTTACAACTGTCGTCTTTAGTATATCTGAATAAAGTTTTTAAAGCTGTTGTGTCATATTTTAACACTTTCCATTAATAGCTTTGCAAATTAGCATTCCTTCTGCTTTTGACCTTTGAACTTTGAGTTGCTGGCCTGGTTTACAAATATGGTACACAAAATCACAAGATTTTGAATCTGGCAGCTTCTGAAATAACCTGTGAAAATGTAGAGGGATATGAATTTTTTAAAGGGCTTTAAGAATCACATGACATTTCATAGGCATTATCACTAACTGGTACTGTCTACTTGGTAGCGCTCATTTGTGGTGCTAGTAGAGTCACTGTATGGAAAAAATGTGGACGTGCAATGCTTAGTTCAATGGCATAAAGTCAACAGCTCTAAAGGTCTGTTTAAACTAAGGGATTATTAGGTTTATAACACCAAGTATGAGTGCCTAGAATGTATAAAACATTGCCCACACACAGTGTTCCTAACAATGTTCATACAGTTGCTGCTGTGAACTGCTAGTCTTGCAGCTACATCCCATTGCATGTGGGGTCATTTTTCTCCTAATCATTCTTGTGTTCTTGTGGGTAACATTTGGTCTTTCTAGGTGACTCCTAGAGGACTTTGACCATGAAGTAGAGACTATTGATAAAATCCTGTCTTGTGTTACCGCAAAGAGGTGTTCACAGGGAAGTTCTCTAGGCATTCCTGATCCATTTGTGCTTTTTATGTATCCAATGTAAGGATTATTATGCACCTCATCACTTGCATATTTGTAATGGTGTTGCTGTTTGGTTAAGGTATTGGCAGTGAAAATACATTCTGCATCCCATTTAGTTTAGTGTCAAGAAAAATGCAGTATTTAAACAGCTCCATTTGGCATTTTTTCTTTATACAGTTATAATTTTTAATACTTAACCACACATAGTAAAACTGCTCTTCTGTGTAAGTTTCATGGGACATTTTCATCTTAAGTCCTAAAATAATGGAGGGTGTAATTTGTAAAACACATTGCTTCCTGTCTACCCACCCATTGATATCCATTGCATTTCTTCATGGTATTAAATGCTTGTAGAAGACAGCATTCAAAAGTGCAGTAGTGTGCTTATTCAAAAAAGTAATCAATCATAAAAAGAACTTCATCCATTGCAGCAGTTTGCATATCTGCCTGGAATGCTTGTTAAAGTATGCTTCCTCCATTTTCATCTGCAATTAGCTTAAGGTTTCTTCTCTCATCAGTCTAAATTAAATTGAGAAGATTGAGTTAACCAAGTCTCTTAATCTTGAATCCAGAAATGGGAAGATGTGAAGACTTGGACTGTCTTTTGCAAGCCACTCTTACTGTGAGATCTTGAGTAAAGGCTCTTAACTTCTTTTTGCCTCAGTTACTCTAAGTTGAGAGTAATATTTGCCTTCTTCATAGGATTGTTTTTATATTGGGGGCTTAACCTAGGAACTGTATGGCTGTGGGGAATTTCACATGCTGCATTGAACAAGGGAGAAGATTCCTCTTTCCTAAACCACTGCTAGTAGGTCCACCTGGGCTTTAAGGACATCCCACTAGCATAAAAATGCCCACTAATAATTTCCAGTTTGCAATTCTGGTGTTTATTTTTAGCAGAAAATTATATTCTGATCACTTAAAAAATAACAGCAATGAATGGTTTAGGTACTATCGCTATTTACTTGTCAATAGCAGCAAACTTTATGAAATCCTATACTTTCCATATCCAGTCTCTTGAAGACACTGCTGTCACTGGCAAGTTAATAGCACTTCCCTCTTACATTACAAGTAGCCTATTTTACTCTCTGTTCTTAAAGTGCTGTGCACAGACCTCTCTTGACATCAGTTGAGCACAGACTCGGGTAGTGAGGAAGGAAGGGCAGAATATCAGCTGGTTTCTGAAAGGACAATTTTGTCTTTAGTGGCAATGGGCAGCTCCTAGGTTTAACCAAATATGCCAAGTTTCCTTGTACTGTGGATTTTTACATGAAAGTTATAGTGTTAACCACTGAGAAGTTAAGCAGAATAGACCGTTTGAGGTCCTACTTTATTCTGGCTTGCATTATGTAAACCTCTGAAAATAGTGGTTTACTATGTAAATGTTTCTGTAACTAATGTTAGGGTGATTAATGTTTTTCTGAAAACTGTCTTGGAGATCTGTTTTATTGAATACAGGACTATCACACAATTCAATGTCATTTTATTTTCCTGATTTGTTATAGGAAACGTTTTAGAATACAATCAACATGATTTATATAAAGTGATCTAGCTTTTCTGGTGAGAGATAATTGAGATCTAATCTGAATCCCTGACGAACCACAGCTTCCTGCATTGGCCTGTTGCTATGGGTAACATAAAGGGAGTAAAATAGAACTTCATATGAAATGCCTTTAAAGTTTACTGGCATGTACAGGCATGGAACAGGATTGAATTTTTTAGTTTAATCTTTCAGAAGCTGATGTGTTAAGGAAATGCTTTTTTCATATTAAGTGAAGATGAATTTAGGAAGAGTGCTGTTAGGAAAAATAACTGCTGTTTCTTACGAAGAACGGGTAAGTGATATGAATTATATTTAGCTAAGGCATTGTTGCAGTGAGAAATTAGAGGAGGCTATTGTTATTGGCAAGTAATTAGAGAAGAATGTTATCAGCTTCAGAAAGCTTTTTGCTTAGCCTTTAAGCTTTTTTACTTTAAAGTATTTGAGTTAAAATTCCATTGTAAATGCAAACATTGGGTTTTATTATCAGAAGAGTAAAGGGAATCTTATTGTACAGCTAATATTCAGATTTTGAGATGTATTTATGAACTGTGCCCAATGTGTGTAAAGCTAAAAAATCAGTGTGTTTATAATCTGTGCCTATTTTTTAATTCTGTGCAATGTATTTTGTATATGCTTTCTGTACCATTATATCAATGTTATATCTTTAGGTATAACTGTATATATTTTATATATATCTTTATAAAAATAATTTTAGGGGTGGATTTGGCATTTAAGGCACTGTGTTTATACGTGATAAGATTGGTTTTGTTTGGGGTAAAAAAGTGAAGATTTGTTTCTTAAAGGAATTCCAAATGCCACATCATTTACCGTTCTTTTTATTTATTACTGTTCATTATTTTTGTTTTTATAGATTCAAATATTTGATAAAAATATTTAACCTTCAGAGAAGAATGTATTCAGTAAAATTATTGTACAGTAGTTTTACTGTATTGTTTTCTTTAGGAATTCTTACATCTATAATACTTCTATATTAACTATTAACTTCTTTGGTGGTAGAGAATTGAAAAGACAAATTATGTAGTAATCCCCCTTTAGTGGCATTCTGAAGGAGCATCCTTCTCGTAGAATTCTAAATCATGAAATTAATTGCAATAATATTTTGAAATGAGGATAAAAATACTATAATATTACTCTAATATTTAGGTGAGAAGTACATTTGAGATTATTTATTTATTAGAAGGAAAATCTAGCACTAAATTTTAAGTAATATGGCTCTATTTTTTATTTAAAATGTTAGAACAATATATACCATATTTTGAGACATGATCTCCCTCCCACAGATCATTGGAGTTGATGGCATTTATGCAATGTTAATGCTGTAATGTATTTAAAAGGATAAATATATGTAATGTAAGTCCAGGAGTGATGTGACTGAATATCTAGGGTCCTGATCATAATTCATACCTTGGCAAAAGGAGAAGTTGCTTCAGGTGATGTGATAAGGAGTTTGAATAAAGCTGGATGCAAGCAGACAGTCGACTAAGTGATAGGCTTTCCCTGAGCTAAGTGACAGAATGTTTGAAAGTTGGCTATTTGTATTCACTCTTTAAATCTTCAGTGCTTCATCTCTTAAAGAACATGACAACTTTCCCAAACTTATTTTGTGTATTGAAATCATATGAGAAAATCTGTTTAGAAAGTTGGTGGAGCTAGGTATGCTTTATTAGAGGGGCTTTTGTAAAATAGCATGTAGTTAAATATTGTACTAGGTAAGTCCAACAGATTCTGAAGGCAGCAGTCAGAGAATTCTTTGGCTGCAATGAAAAGCCGATGCCTGTATTGTGAGAAAGTGTACTTTAGGAAGGACACAGAGAGAGGTCATTTTTAATCCCATTTTCTCTGAATCTTTCTGGATGCCCAGGAAAGAAATAGATGTTTCTGTTTAGTCTGTGATTTTGTCATTGCTAAGGTAGGAGAGAGGAATATGTCTTCACTCTCCTTATAGATTTTATCCCTCTGCATCTCAGAAGGAGTTGGAAATAGATGTATTTTTTGACTCAGGAAGGCACTCACCCACATTCTATTAGCACAGATGATTTCATGCTGCTCTATTTTATTGCTACGGCCTGGCATTTCCTAGTATGTGTCACCCCTCCCTTTCCCATCTTTCCCTTTGTTCTACTCAAGTACTTGTGCATGAGTTTGACTTGAATGACAAATCTTGAGGTGGAGAAAAAGAACATTTTTGTATTGTGGTATCTGGGTAGTCTGTACACATGGATTTATTTGCTCAGTTATTTGTCTGGGATATGGGTAGGATATTTTTAGGTTTTCTGCGTCATGGTATTATGGCAAACTTTGGCAGTACTTAGTTTCCTGGGACCTGATCCATGTAAAATGGAACGTGTAAAATGGAACTAAGTGGATTTTCTGGATAAAAGTTTCTGTCAACTGAAAGATGTCACCAGACTGGTTTCTTGCAGTGGCGTACATATCTAGCAGGTCATAGACCATGAAAGCTAAAAGATATATGCTGTTTCAACCTTATGAATTATTCTCCTTTATGCTCTCTCTCCCTTTTCACCCTGTTGTTTGTGCAAGATACTATGTTGTCTATTTCCATTCTGGGAAAAAAAAAATGTACCCACAAAGTAATTTTCTCCTCATTAATTAATGTAAGCTAATACTCTCTTAGATCTGTTGCAAGCACATCCTGAACGTGACATTAAAAACTCATGGGCCCTTCTGTTTTTTCCAACTAGGAAAGAGAGATGATACAAAGAGAAATTTTACATGTTTTCTCTTAGTCAGAACTTTATGCTATCTAATACATGCTGAAGCAGTTGCCAGTTTACAGAGGCCTTGAACATCTTTTGTGGTGTGTGATAACTGGGAAGCCACTGTTGAGCTTGCTGGCCCTGGCACTGAGCTCCTCACTTGGATCACAGGCATCAAGATCTTGCCCTGAATTCTAGGGAAGAGAGTTGCATCCTCCACCTTTGCAGGGTGTATGTTTGTCTGTATACCTCAGCTGCTAAACCAGCTAGATGAGCAAGTAGGGTTCTCATGAAAAGATATACTGGAAGGCATTTTAGTTTTCTTAGACTAGATTTATTTTTAAAATTTTGTTGATTAGTTACCATCAGACTCCTGGCATATACCATGGGACTTTTCCTAAACCAATTTGGAAGTCAGGGTAGTTTGAAGAAGTAATTTCAGTTCCTATCGGGTTGTGAGAGAGTTGAGGGTTGAGTGCAATTGGATTTTTATCTCTGGGTGATAGTTCATATGTACAATCACAAAATTAATACACATATGTCCTGTCATTTAGAATGAAACACTTCAATACTTCTTTGTTAATCTTGACATTCACCCTAACTGGCACAGCGTCATACCCTATCCTTCCTCATCTTTCAGAAATGGCTATGTACAGGAAATATTCCATTTGATAGCTTGTTAATACATATATTTTTAATAGGTAGGTATTAATATGTGTGTGGTAAGTGTTAAATTTAATCAAATAATCAAACTTTATAGTAAATCAGATTTTGTCCTGAAGAGCCTCCAGTGGTGTAAGTGTGAGCACTGAAGAATGAAAAGCAGACCCCAACATATAGTGAATTTTTAAAATTAGATCATCATAGTCTTTAAAAAATCTAGTCTTGCAACTTATGCCTTTGGACAAATCTAGACAAGTTTTGGCTGAACAGTTTAGAAGAGAAACTGCTTTGTCTAAATGTGGACTGCATGCAATTTCTGACAGGTTTATATTAAGAGTTCTAAGTACTCATAAACATGTTTTGAACATATTACTGTGAATTCTTACACAATAATTACAAGCTTTAGTTTCTAGCCGATTTTGTTGAATTAAGTGGATTTGGTTCAGTAACACAGATAAATTTAAAGAAATGTTTTTAAAATAAATGTTATTCTGTGATCTACAGAAGTAAACTGATAATGCTTGGAACATGCTGGATAGTTTTTGTGACACTATAATGTAAAAAAACCCACCATATAGTTGGACTACGTCAAAACCAAAGGGAACTTTGAAATATCTTAATAGCATAGAAATAGGTGGTTGATATTTGATAAGAAGTTTTTTTTATTCCTATGGGTACTTTTTTTTTTTTTTTAATGCTTCAACATAATAATTACTGAAGACCTTGCTTGGAGAGATTTTAAGATATTGATACATGTAATGTAACATGTGTTAGCCAAAGCATTTAAAATAAACACACAAAACGAACCCATGGTGTGTAGAAAGCTTATGCTAAATGGATTGAGGTAAAACTGTATCTCATTGCCCATAGAACTTCATGAAGGGTATTATTGCTCTGATGTTTGAGTTTGCTATGAAATCATACCACTTTTCGTTTAAAGTGATATTTTTCAATTGTTAACTTCCCAGTTTTTTAAAAAAAGTAGAGGACATGGAGAGGACAAGGGGGAACGGAAACAAGTTGCTTTTGAGGAGATTCCGATTGGACACCAGAGGAAAATGTTTCACAGTGAGGACAGTCACCCATTGGAATAATCTCCCCAGGGAAGTGGTTGACTCGGCCACGTTGGACACATTTAAGAGTCGCCTGGACAGGGTGCTGGGCCATTTTGTCTAGACTGTGCTCTTCCTAGAAAGGTTGGACTAGATGATCCCTGAGGTCCCTTCCAACCTGTGATTCTGTGATTCTGTGAAATATTCTTTTTACTATCATGAGAATCTGATTAATTTTATTTGATACCTTTCAAAAACACGATGGACAATTGCGCTTGCTGTTTGAATCAAGATTCATGCAAGCTGCCAAATGACCATTCCTAAAACGTATATATTATGAAAGTATTTTTATTATTTTCTAATGTGTAAGCTGATACTATTACTTTACTTTGAGCCATCCTTTTCTTCATTCTGTGAGAAATGACATAGAAATTGTTTGTTCATTAGCTGTTCTGTACAGTGTGTAAGAATTTAGAAGCAATCATGTTTATAAAACAGATATCAGTAATGTAGATTAAATTTTCTAAATTACAAACATGAATTAAGTTATGGCTTGTGAAAGCGTAATATGCTTGCTAGACTTAAGTGCAAAATAGAATTGGAAAAGATATCCTAACCCTCACTGAAGAACTGTACCCAAAACAAAAGTACTTTTTTGATAGCTGAAACAGTGTTAATGAAAAAAGTGAGAGACCTGGATACACTTTTGATTATATTATTACGCTTCCCAGGTTCAGAAGCATTTATTTTTTTGTATAGTTAAACAAGAAGTGCCATCATTTTTTGATCTTTTCCATGAAAGATGTGTTTATCTGAAATAGCACCAGAGGAATAATGTCAACACAGACTAGTTTCAATTTTGAAAGTTCCAGAATACTTGTATTGAAAACCAGATCAAATTGTGGGCTACTGATGTGAATGGTGAGGCCACAACAGTTTATACAAGTGATATGTTGTATCACTGTCTTCAGATAGTGTTAACAGCAGTGTGAGATCCTGCAGTGAAATAGAAAAAGAGAAAGGAAGCAGAAGATATTATTCTTTTAATGTTTAGTAAAAGTTTTGGGGGATTTTGAAGGAGAGTGGTAATTTATGTTGCCAAGGCTGGAAAAAAACAAACTATGGAGAGACAGCTTTTCTCTTGAGCTGTGTTAATACATACGTTTTTTTCTTCTCTATGTTTTCCATCCTGAAGAAATTGCAAATATAGGGCATTCTTTCCTAGCTTTTTAAAGAGCAGTACGAAATAAGAGAGTTTCTTTTTAACTATTTAGAAAGTTACTTAATAGTTCAAGGACACTTTAAATGACCAAGAAAAGATACCCCAAACTAAAATAATAATGGTTTTTAATGATAAGTAAAAATCAATACAAACTTACATCTAAAAATCAGCTGTCCTTTCAGTCTTTCACTCACCTGAGTGTCAAGGTGCAAGCACTGGAGTACATGTTTGGGAAATGGTCGTCTACTTGGTTTTACGGAAATGTTAGCTGCCTTGAGGTAATTTGTGATCAAAGGTGAGAAGCTATGGGCAGATAGGTACATAAACATCAACATTTCACTAGAAGACTAATTGTCCTTGAAAATTTGATGTAAAATACTAGTAGAGATGGTGAGGTGTTTTTACCTAGCTTATTGGAAATACTCTTAACATCCTTTTGGCTCCGTGGAAGTCAGAAGCGGTCAGCAGGGGAAGTTGTCTGAGTCATCTGATGGACAAAATAGCGAATTTTGATTTTGGTTCCACATATCTGCAGATACTGCAGCAAAATAAAGCATATGAGGTGTTGTTTTCATTTTAAGTCTTTGCAGGTTAGTTTTAAGGTATCTGCTTTCTCACATACACCAGCCGGTTGACTCTATTAATCTAAGAAGGACTGTTGGAAGCAGTGTAGCTGCTCACAGCAGGAAGTACTTCATCCAGTAAATACTAGTGGGATCAAGTTCCAGGACAGTGGTTAAAAACCCTGGGGTGAATTTCATGGTGGGGAAGAAACACCTGTGAGAAACAAACAGCTGGTTTCTTTCGATTTTCCTCTCTCATGTTATCTGATAATAAGATGATAAAAAAGTAGCTAACACTTCAAATATGTAAAGCTCTGAGATTTCAAATACTTACAATGAAACTGAAATAACACTTATTTTTCTCTTTCTTATTGCAGTCAGCAACTGTTTCTGATGGAGGTAAGCTGAAGCTTGTTTTTACTTTTATAATGAAAAAGAATACATTTTCCAAATTAAGCAACATAATATGTGGTAATTAAGGTGATATATTATAAGATGTGAGCCCAAAGTGGTGCAGAACTGTGTGACCTCTTTGGGAGCTCTGCCAATGAAAATATCGCAGGATTATGTTCACATACTTTCACTGATTCATTTGCATAGATTTTTTTGTGGCACATGTCTCTGTATATGCATGTTTTTATTATAACTGGGCTTCTTCATTTATAATAATAAAGAGGCCGAGCTGGTAGACTTTCATATAACTGGATGGTAGTTAAAATCTTGTCCTCTGTTTTATTGTCCTTTACATACCCTACTTGCTTTTGAAGAGAGATGCTCTAGCTCCTAAGTTGTAAGCTGTGTTGGTACATTTGTTGAGGTTGACATTTCTTTACAGTGTGATGCATTTTGAGAAGGGGGTAAGTAATCTGATGTTTGTAAAATCCCAGCATGGAGCTTTTGCAGTCCTGGAGTACTTCTAAGTAAACTCCTCTTTATGTCACGTAAGCTTGTTTGTTTTGATTTTACCAGGGCTTTAATGTTTTAAAGGACGTCCACTCTTTGTTAAACATTAGAAGATGATTTCTCTGAACCTTTGAAGTTAATTGAAACAGTATAAGTACGCTTAGAATGGAATCAGGGAATTTGTATAGTTTAGGGTATACAAGAGATGGCTTTTCTCACTTGTCTTGCTTGGCAGGAGTTGGTTCACTTGATCCTGCTGAGAAACTCACGTACATATTGTTACGTTTGCTATTCTTTGGCAACAGTACAAGACAATTTTATTAAGTAAAAAGGGGACAAACTGTGTTACTCTAGTTAGCGCAGTGAAATTGAAGAAATATTTTGAATGCTAAGGATAATTTTTTAAATTTTTTTTATTATTTATTTTTTAATTTTTTATATTGCGTGCAAAAATAAATGCAAAATTAGCAATACTATTCACAAAACTCCATTGTGTCCTAATTTCTGATTCTTTGCAAAACTAGAACTACAGTGGAGAGAAACATTACTGGTTTGGTCCTCTTGACAGAGCCATTTTCCAATGGCTGGCTGACTTTGTCAGGTATTTTCTTTTTCTACTGCTGACACAGTCTAATGCTGTAACAGTACTTCTGCCTAGATGGGAAGATAGACACTATATTGTACCTGTCTTGTCTGCAAAGTGACAAAGGAAGGAAACAGAAAATAATTGTGTCTATCCTGCTTTCTATTTCTAAAATGTAGCCTATGTTTTTGTGAGAAAAGTATGTATTTTTTCCCCTGGATGTTACCTGCTTTATATATAACAATCAAGACAAAGCACAGTTTTGTTTTTTTTTTGTTTGTGTATGTAATTGAATTAAGTTCCAGATGCTGAGGGGCAAAAAATTTGATTGATCTTTTTTAGCTAAAATGGAATGTACTTATGTCTTGTCTCCATGAGGGTTCTTGTTCCATGTTAATGAAAATTATTTTACTTCTGTTGCCTATCCAAACTTGGAGATCCCTGTGGTAGTACTTATGATAGTAATTTCAAGCTTTTTATGCTTCCAGCTGAGAATTTATTTTAAAGATCTGACTTATTTTTAGTTCTTCCAATATCACTTTTGTATTTCATTCCAATTCTGTAAGTAATTGTGTTTTCACAGTTGATTCTGTGCAGTTTTGTGAAGTAATGAAATCTAAGGGCCATTAGGTTGCAGAGGTGAAAGAACAGGCAATAAGTTATATGCATTTTTCTGCTGAGTTGCATGACCTATTTTTCAGCTAGTGCTGAAGATTTAACATGGACCCTCTCTTCATTGTTACATGCTTCTTAAGGGGGGGGCTGTGTAATTTTTGTAAAAAGCGATAGTCGAACTATGCTGAGTAATACTGAATCAATGCTTAAATACCTAGAAAGTGGATTGGAAAAATAAGAACCAGAGAGACTGTAACCAGAAAAAGTGAAATGAAATAAAACCCTAATTCAGTTCATTTAGAGCTGCATTGAGTAAAAAGCTTATTCATGTCTGAATTACATTTTCAGGCTTTCACTTTTATTGAATATGTCACAGTTCTGAAATTTTTCCAATCTTCTCTAATTCACTAATTCATTAACAGATCCACAGATTTACACATTTTAGGGCATGTCTAGATTAGAGAGATTTTCACTAGTGTAACCATTAGTATAGCTGTGCGTATTTCCCTTCCTATAGACTGAATCTTAGTATTTGTATATGTAACTACATACTATAAATACTGTTGTTAAGCTTTAGTCTGGGAAGGAAAATTTATGTGTAAAAAGTTATGTGTTTATATACATTGCTTCATTATAATAGGAGGCATGACAGCTCTCTGTACATTTTCTTTCCAAGGTCAATGAAGCGTCATGTCATATGGCTTTTATGACATTAGAGCCAGGCACTGGAAACCGTCTACCCCTTGTTGCATTTATTTTACGTGGTCACTCAGTTTGTGCAAGGCTGGGATGTTCTCATCAGCTGAAACTGTGCACATGGGCTTTGCAAGATAGGTAACATGTAAAAGATATAGGTACTTGAATTAGTGTTGCTTTCAGAGATGCTGACCAGTAGCAACTCTTACCTATAATTGATTTGCATACTGAATTGCAAACTGTAACAATGCTTAGATGCAAATCACTGCTATACATCAATTAATCTGCAGCACTTATGCTCTAGGAATAGCAGAAACCATTTTATGTTACAACAAAGACCTGTAATTAGCAGATTTCTCCTACTTCCCACCTCAGAAGCTGTCCATTCCTGCTGACTGTAGGAATAGTGAGAATGCGTACGGAGCATGCAGGCTATGGATGATGTTTTGAGCACTGTGACATCTAAATCCTCTCAGGGATGATCGATATTCGCCAACTACAGTCTGACTTTGACTATTGATACCTAGATGGCACTTTACAAAGGGAAAACCTTAAGGACAAAAGACATTCAATAGAAGTACATCATCATTCATCTCCCAGACAGTTCTACAAAGCTGGTCTATTATTTCCAAATACTTACGCATAACAGATATTACTTTGCTGTAGTTTCTGCTGATTTTTGTTTTTAGTGTTCATCACCTAGAAAGAATTTTCATAAGGAAAAGCATTCTTAAAGACTTTTCGAAAAGGAATCTGATGTTTACATTAATAAATAATGTAAAACTGTATTTTAAGAACTAACTAAAGAAGGTAGAACAAAAAATCTGCAATGAAGTCCAAAACAAAACAAAACATTGTTCTTGCTTTTACACTATAAATACAGATGGATTGTTTCCTCCAACAGGTATATGACTTACTTGTCAGTTACATTGGCAGTGCATGCTTGCTGTAGCTGTGTTCCACTGTAACATAAATAATTCAAGTTCCTTTAGCAGCAGTGGCAAAAGGTCTTCCCTTTAAATTATTTATGTGGCATTTTATAATGCTTTCTGTTAAGTATACTATTGCTTTCCTCTGCTTGAAGCCATGAGGGTAAAGAATCAATTTGTTTAGAATGATGCTAGACGCTACCAGAAATTGCTGGCGGGAAATGCGTTAGCTTCCTTTATCCCAAAGTGGCAGAGGAACAATGTGCCGTACAGTAAGACTAATCTGCATCCAATGGCTTCCGGGACGTTACAGCTGAAATTGGTATGGATTCAGAAGGATGGCTTTCAGTGAATGGCTTGAAGTATTTGATTAAGTGGCACCACAGTGGTTCTTACCAGCTTTATCCAGGTAATGTACTTAGTGATTAACTGGAACATCTTAATTTTATGAACTCATGCATTTCGATGATTTCAAGGAATACGTGTAGCTTTTCACAATAATAAAAAGTATTTGTAGGTCAAAAAATACATACGGATTTCACGAACAAATGCATACAAAAGCATCCTTAATTGTATTCAGACTTACTGCTTTATATTATTTAAGTCAAAACTTTTGAAGCCATCTTATCCCCTATACTTTCAAGATTTTAGCTGATTAAATGCCTGCATTTTCTTACATGATGATGGTTTTGTAAAACAAAACCAAGAACCTCCACAGAATTTGTAAATACAAAAGGTGGAAAAGATTGTTTTTCTGCAGTTTTTAGAAAACATTCTGTGTCAGTTCTCTATTTAAAGAAGGTAATAAATGAAACTGAATGAGTTTGCACAGAAAATGGTGCTTCCTTGCAAGGTACAGTGGTTCTTGAATAGAACAGAAATAAAATTAGATCCCTGGGATTCATGATGCTTGGGTAAGGAGCTTGCTTTTACAGGTAATGCAAGATGAGTTGGTGCTTCCACACAGTAAGAAAAAAGGAAGGCGGGCGTTAGGCAGCTTCACAACACCGTGAAGTCTTCTGCGCACCTGAGTCGGAGTTTTCACAGTAAACTGCTTTTGCATCCTGAGGTTCCCAAGAGCTAATCTTTTTTTAAACGCTTAGCAAGAAGGAGGAGGCCACTTTGCACAACAGCCTTGCAGTTGAAATACTTCAGGGTGGGGATCAGGGCTTTACATTTCCTGATCATTGCAGTGTGATCATTAGACAAAATATGTGACTCGGTTAGAAAGTTTCTCCATTCCTGCTCTCCAAGGTGGGCTGCATGTACCTAGGAATGCACAAGTTGTGAGAGTTGGGAAACCTGACACTGAAGTTTTGCATTGGAAACATTCCTCTGCAAGGGGAGTGGAGCAGGGGTTACTACTTATACCGTCTTCATTTAAGCATGATTTGGATAAATTGTGTACTAGTGTTATAGGTGGTGGGGTTTTTTTTCTTCCTGTCTGACCTTCCTTTTTCTCTGATTCTAAAAGGCATACCTGCACTAGGTTGTAACTGTTTTAATTGCAACTGTTGATACATGTGATAAACTAGAATAACCAAGCCTTTTCTGCAAAACCATCTTGTTCTGTGTTGTTTTCAGGTTGACAGGTACCCCAGCAGAAATCTGTACAGATTTTTAAAAGCAAACTGACTGCACTTTTGTTTTAAGGGAAAACAATGCAGTGTCAGGGCTAAGTATGAATTCAAATTGTTCTTTCTGAAAAAATCTGAAATAGCTAAATAAAATCCACCAGAACAGAGACAGTTTACTGTGAATGAGTAATCCCTTAGTGCTGCTTTAACACTTTGGAGGACCTGTGCCAGTAGGTCTCAAAGTTGTTAAAAATGCAGTCTTATTTGGTTCGTTTGTTTTCATGGGACCTCCAGAGTCGGCAGCATATCAGAGGAACGAGAACCCGGTGTAGTTTAGAGCAAGCGTAACTCTGACAAGCTGGAGAGAGCAAGCAGCTGCTAGCAATTATATGTAGTTAGCAGTCACCCACTGGTGTAAACACTCAGAGACTGTAATTGCAGTTTGGTCTTCCTGCCTGCCATAGGGAAATTGAACAGCCATCACTTAGAGGGAGGAAGGCAAAGCTGACCTGCTAATGACTGCTGTGCCTACCATTCTGCAATCCATTCTGAGTCCTAAGGTGCTCTGACTTGTGGATTTAGAGTTGAGGAATTTGTGTGGCTACTCTCTAATTTCCCTCTGTCAACCAAGTAGGTTTAAATGGTTTGGTATGTGGGATGAGTTTACCTTTCTGATTTTGCCTGAAAGGAACTAGGAAATTTTCATCATTCATCACTGAAGAACACTGGGGATTGAACCCTCTAGGATTGAAGCAGTATCTGAAACTGTTCCAGATATATCAAGAAGTGGGTGTCTATTTATATCCTGGACTGTAAAATAAAATGTATCCACCTGCAGAGTTAAAGCAAAATACTTCAGATAATAAATTTAGATACAGTTCTCTTCAGACTCTCATTAGCTTCTTTCACAATAGTTTCATTGTGGTGACAGGTATTCTCTAATGAAGCTAACAGTTGACTTGGTTATGTGTTTTCATATGTCTTAAAGGAAAAAGTGAATAAATACTTCTTATAAGAAAATTAGTGTTATTTGCTGAGTGTTTTTAATTAGCTTTGATTAATACGATAATTAGGCAAAGAAAAATATTTGTATACCTAATGTGGTGTTATAGTCCTTAAATATTATCCTTGTTGAAAATATAAAGCTACATTTTCATTCCTTCCTAATCTAATTCTGTTTGTCTTGTTTTATTTTATTTTTGTCTTAAACAATAGCTTTGCTTACAGAAGTTTGCCATAGTTAATTGTTACACCTTAGTAAATACTTCTAAGCTACAGAAGCTGCATTTAAAAATGAAGTTTCAGAACTATTTATTTTCTTTAGTTTTTCTTATCTTTATGACTATCTTTATAACTTTTTCTTATGTTCATAACTATCTTTGAATGGTCCTTTTTTTCAAACTTCATACTTCCAGGGAGGAACAGCAACGTTTTATAACATAGAGTTTGGAAGTGCAAAGTGCTTGGAAATACATATATAATAGAAAAGGAGAACTTGGGAGAACTTTGGTGAAATTACTCCTTGCTTTAGTTAGTCCAGGCAATTAACTGAGGAAAACAAATGACAGTTAAAATGTCTCTGTGAAGAATAGGCCATTTCTTACCGGTTGTGAATTCAGTTTTCTCAGTTTATAACGAGCTGTATATTTGCTTTTCCACTTGGCATAGAATTATTGAAAATAATATTTTATTTGAGGGTGTTATTTTCTCACATTTATTACTGCTAATTTTTCAAAGAATTCAATATGTGCTTTTGTATTTTTTTTAGTCCCTTCATCTCAGAACCATTCATTTTGGCGTCTCTCTAGTGTAACCTCCTGCTAAAAACAGGGTCTGTTATGAGATCAGACGAGGTAGCTCAGGGCTTTCTTCAGTTGTGTCTTCACAACTAATCAAACCTCAGATCACTGCTGTGAAGTGGGTGTCTGAGTACTACTATACCAATTTTACATTTGTGTAAACAGGTGAAGAGAGTGGTGAGTTGTAAAGGGCATACAACAAATAAATGACAGGTTTGTGAATAGGACCCTGCTGTACACACTTCCCTTTCTTACTTAGAGCAGCCATTTCTTTCACCTTTATACTTCTGTGAACAAGTGGTCACGTTTGTAAGAATTTATTGTTCATGTTCTGCTTACTCATATGTGACAAAGATGATCTGGGTCAATACTGGAAATTATTATAGTCACGCTGCTACCCAAGGTTGCATTTTCCTGAATTCTCTGTGTTCTTGTTAATTCGTCTTTCAGAATACAAAAATAATTTATGTTTTTCTGAGACCTAAAGAATCCAATAATTTCTCAGTTTGGGGTCCCAAGATTATTGCACTGTGTTGGCTTGAGTCTGGAAGGGAGTCACGGATCCCTGTTTTTGTCAGAAACATTGATAAATTTAGGACCTACAGTTTCATACTTCTGCTTTCCATGGATGAGGAAGGCACCCATTACTAGCTCATTTTCCTTAGTGTTCTTTTACTGATTTGACTTGTTTCCTACATTTTCAGCATTTAAAAGGAATCTCTCATTTCCATGAAAAGCTTCACATAGTCTTTGTCTGCTGATTTAAGAGTATATGAGATTTTGCTATCTCCCATCACCTAATAGGTTTTTTCCCACTTTCTGGTGAACAGTGGGTTCTTGAAGGTCAGCTTTCCTTGGGTAATCTTAGGAAGGACTGCAGTTAAGAGACTAATAAAATTTTCTTTGCAGAGGATCAGAAGAAAATTGAGAGATGGCTGGGGTTGCTTTATCTGTGCAGGTGCTCCTAATAAAAATCGGAAGGGATATTTTGAAGTCTGCACTACTTCAGCTTGATGAGGAGTGATAAATCAAGTAAACAGTGCTGAAGAGTAGAAGTGAATAATATGTTACTGACAAATTTGTTGATTTTTTTTTAAACAGAGCTGAATAGTACTGATTTAAAAGATTGCATCAGTGAAAACAGCCTCAGTAGCAATGCTAGTCTTCCCAGTGTACAGAGCTGCCGACGACTTCGAGAAAGAAGAGTTGCAAGCTGGGCTGTTTCATTTGAGCGCCTTCTTCAGGATCCTGTTGGTGTTAAATATTTTTCGGTAAGTTTTGAGGAATGGTAAGAGGCTTTTCAAAATTGCTGCAGTAATTTTCTCTATTCTTTTTTCTTTCTTGACAGTATCCTTGCACAGGGCAAGAATTACGAGTTCGTTGTTACACAGTTGTTATCTGAGCATCTTTCAAAGCTTAAACCGGTTCACAGTTGAATAAGAGTTTATAGTAATACACATTGCCATGCATTTCTGGATAGCAAATGTTTCAGATAAAAATGGAAACTATACTTTGCTTTGTATCTGAACTTGTACAAAGCTTCCCCATTTTATAAAACAACTACATTTGGTTACATTTGTATCTGTAGCCTTTGAAAAAAAGAAAGAGGCAGTAGTTTCCTAAGAACTGGTAATATATTCACGTCTGCCTACTGAAATGTTGGAAGCCATGTAGAACATTTTTTCAATGGTACAGTGGCTTGTCTTCCTGCAGAAGGTTTTTAGAAATAACTTTTTGGAAGTAATTAAGGTACCTGGCAACACTGGTTAAAGCTACAGCTTGCAGGAGTACTGTTGAGTATTTGCAAAGCATAAATTAAGCTTCTTCACAGCACATTGGTGAAGTTGTACGTAGTTTCATCTATTTTTCATGTAAGGAAGTAGAGGTTTATACACTTTTACATCGTTGCACTGAAAGTCTATTGCTGATTCTGAATCACAAGGACATTTTGTGCTGCCCAAATAATTTTCACAAACAGGATGTAAAGAAACCTATGGTATAAGAGATGTAGATTATTGGACTCCTTTACTTGATACAAAAGTACATTAAAATATCAAATGATTAATAAGCAGACTTCCATATTAGTTGGTGTGGGGACCCAGAAAACAGCGAACACCTGTTTGAGGAAACTGAGAAGGTGAAAGAAAAATAATATATCCTAGATATTATGTTCCCTGTCTTTCCATTTTTCTTAGTAGAGCAGCCTAAGAGTTATTAGTATTTCTGCTTAGATACTGAGACTTCTGCTCAGACTGCAAGAAAAATTACAATTTTGCTGTGATGTTAAAATCCACCTGAAAAATTGTATAGTTTGGGAGTGCACTACTGAAAGTTTAGTTGTCTTTTCTCACTACTTTTAAGCCACCAGGAAACTTACTTATGTACACTTAAGAGTGTAAGCCTTGGGAGTCTGGCTTAAAGCAGGGTCACAGTGCCTAAAAAATGCCTATTCAAGGGACAGGTTAACATTCCTTCAAAGTGAAGCTCCTAAAGCCCACGAACCGAGAAGGGAGTCACCTATAACCAGCCAAAATATACAGATTTCTGCCAGTTTTCAAGAACAGTGGAGCATCAGCATTTAATTTAAGATTGCATAGTAAGCACCCTGGTGCATTTGGGGTTCAGCTTGCATAGGCCTTTCCTGAGGACAGCTTTGTCACAGAGCAGGAATTACTCTCTAAGAAGAACAGATTTTTGCATGTTTTGCAAATACTCACATTTTGCATAATAGTCTCCTGATTAGAGCAGTCATCCAGGAAGTGAGAGACCTGATTGCAAGTTCCCTCCTCAAGTGGTTCAAACCCACATCTCCAGCTTCCCAACCGTGTGTGACAACTGCAAGGCTACATAATGTTCCAACTGGGGCACCACTCAGTCTTCCTGATGAAGCTGAATGGTTGTGCAGCCAGCTGTGCCCGAAACACGTGGCCAGAAAGAAAGCAAGCAGGAGATTGACTATAGATTCATTGTGAAGACACCGAGTGTGGAAGTAGGAGGTTGGGTTCCAGTTCCTGCTCACTAATTTGATTCTCTTTAATCTGTAATTATGTATAAAATGCAGAAACGTTCCCTGACTGCTCTCTGGATTGTCTTTTATACATTTGGTGTCTCAGGTTAGGTATCTGAAGAACTTTTAGTTTAAATTGAGAGATTGCTAGTGTATGTAGACTTACTGTATTGTAGTTTATCTCAATTGTTTTCTTACAGTTGGACTCCCTAAACTATGCAAAACTTAAAAGCACAAATTAAGTTCTAAGTATTTCTGTGAAGATTCCTCTTACGCTGCTTTCTGAGACTGCCTTGTATGTTAAGGAAGCTTGAGTGATACCAATGTGACACTTGAGTGAAGATTGTGACTTGTGGGCTGATTTCAAATAAAATTTCCAATTAAGCACTGATACCTAAAGCTCTAAAGTGTAAACAAGTATTGCTCCAATAACATGAGTACCTTGACAATTTTTTTTAGAGGATCAGGTTGATTTTTTTGTATCTCTCATCTCTGCCCCTCAGTGGGAAAAATGCTTTCAAGAAACAAATGCTGAGAGAATATTGAATTACACAGAGTTGAATCAGGGACTGTTTGTACAATTTCCCAAGTGAACGGGGTCTCAGCCTTCATTTGGGCCTTTGGATACTATAATATAAATGTCCTGATCATTGTGTGTTGTACTGGGAGATTTTTTTTTCTCTAAAAATGCATTTTCCAAGGTCAACCCATGTAACCGTATCAACAAGCAAAGATAAATGATTTTTTGTAGCTGCCATGTGATGCAGAAAGACTCTAATGAATACAGAATTGATTACGGGCACTGCTCGATAAACATCTACTCTATTATACTTGTAGAATTGCAATTAAAGACAGCCGGTTTACAGTGTAATTTTTAAATGTAGTTATAAATTATTCAAATTTATATTAAAAGTTTATTCACTAGTTTATACACTACTTAACATGAAGCTTCAAATTTCGTCTTTGTACATGCAAATGATTTGATTGCATTTTGATGGGGATTCTTCTCAGTTGTACATGCTTAAAAAGAAATGAGAAAGAGGAGAAGCACTAGGTATATATTGGACATGCATTGATTTTTACTTTAGAAGAAAACCGGACTGTGAGACTGACTGAAATGGTAGCATTATGCAAACTTTAATATTCTTATCAAGTATTATAAATACGTTGTTTGAAATGACAAGTAACTTCTTTTCTCTCTGAGACATTTATTTATTGTTTATTTTCCTCTAGGAATTTCTACGGAAAGAATTTAGTGAAGAAAATATTTTATTTTGGCAGGCCTGTGAATATTTTAACCATGTACCTGCACATGATAAAAAAGAGGTAAGTCAATGTTGTATTTCAGTATACGGTATTGCTTACTAAAAATTGTTCCTTCTTCAAGATTATTGAGATTGTTGGAGCTGTGCTTGGTCTTTGTATTGTGACTTTGCTAAAATAGGGTTGGAGCTTCAATCTAATTTTCTCGATCCCCTGAGAGTACTGTCCCAGGTTTAAGGTATTGGATATATTTAGACTACAGTGAAATGCAGAGGTAGCTCTGTAAAAATGAGTTAAGGTATATTGGATGTTGAAAAACAGCTAGCTGCAGTAGCCCAGTGCAAGGGAGTGCAGAGCAAGTTAACTTAACTGGTCAAGGAGAGGCGAAAATTAGCCTCTCTTGTGGTCTTTAAGCTAGACGGCCTCCACTAGCCAAGATAATGTGTTTATAACTAACTTAGATATATCTGCTGCTGTAAGTGTAGTCATGTTTATTCACAATTACGAGAATCTGCATCTCATCCTTTTAACAGTCCTATGTTGGTCAGGCAGCTTTGGTGAATTTTGAATTTTGTGCAGGTTGTTGGCAGCACTTCTCTCAACACCACAGCCAAATCTAGTCAGGTTTACGCTGCGGAGACGGTTTCATTTTGCAAGTCCCTTTTTGCACTTTTGTGGACCATTGAGGCTTTTCCCCCACATTCTGTCTTTGAAAAATGCATTTTCTGAATACCTCCGTTAAGGGCTCTGAGCTCAGTTTGGTGGTTTTTTTCATTATTTCCAGAATGTGGGTGTTTCAAAGTAAACAAGTTAAAAATAGAGCATGAATGCTTTTGGCCATAAATATTCATACATATACTTACCTTTTTCTAACTTCTAGAAATCGAAGCTTAGAGGATTTATTTAAATAGTAACTGTTATGTAAAAGGTCTAAAATCTAAAAAATCTATTTTCCTTTGTAAGACAGTATTTTATATGCTTCACTTTTATTTTCATAGTTTGTTTATTTTAATTTTTATTTTTGATGGCAATTTCTACTGCTTAAGAAATACTTGATGAATATTTGTAGTTCTAAAGGAAAAACCCTATTTATATGCCTAAAAGTAACAAAAGCTGTTAAATGAAAAATGCTTATATATTAAGGAAACTGGAATTGCTGTATATTATTGGGTGGAATACATCAGTCTAAGAAATGCCCGTCCAAAAATTATGGTTTTAAAGCAAACATATATTTAGCATTTCTCTTCTGTAGCTTTCTTACAGAGCTCGTGAGATCTTCAGTAAGTTCTTGTGTAGCAAAGCTACAACCCCAGTTAATATTGATAGCCAGGCACAGCTGGCAGATGATATTCTCAATTCTCCGCATCCAGATATGTTCAAGGAACAGCAACTTCAGGTAACCACAGAAAACACGACTGATGTACATCTATGTCTATTAACTTTTCCTTTGAAGGAAAAATCTATAAAAGTAGTTTCACATGCTTTGTATTTTACTATGTACAAAAAGCCACTGATGTGAAGATCATATAGATTATGTTAACAGAATAGAAAAAGGCTGGGTAATGGGAGGCTACTTGACTGTTTTTCTGGACGTTTGCGTATGCGTAAAAAATTGCCATTAACTACAAAATAATCTGAAAAATACTATTATTGAAATGAAGGTTTGCAAGTAAATAGTTCCATGTGCTGCAATCCCTTCGCATATGGTGTTTGCATATGGTTGCTTTTTCTTTTCTTTAGTGGACAATTGTGTACACAAATAGCGTCAAATTTTGGTTAAAGTAGTTTGTTAAATATGTCTGTTGTATGAAAGGAGTCCTCCCCTTATGCTTTAATAGAACTGTCAGACGAAAAGCTCGTTAAAACTGTTGGTGTTTGAAGACCTCTGAAGTGGTTGTATTTTAAATAATCATTGATGTTCGGAACAGAACAGTTATGTAACAACAGGATACACTTTACACTTTTGGTAGAACTTAAGTTTCTTTTTTTCTCCTAAGTAATGTCTTTCGTAACTCTCCCACCCTAACAATTTATTAGTATAAATAATTTTGAGATCGTGTTATTTAGAAATCAAGGATATAGTTTCAACTGCATAAATGAAGCAGGTCACAATCGTTGTCTTTGTGTAACCTCAGATCACATGGTTTTGGGGCAATCTGAGCAGGTGGGTATAGTATCTTCTTTCATCTGAGAAGTGGAGATGGAAAGGTGGGTCTAACTGCCTGTCTGGTAGGTTCCATCATTACAGCTATCCACCATGCACCTACCAAGGCCTGCGGCTTCTGTGGGAATTACCAGCCACGATCTTCCCAGACATTTTTTCATGCATTCCTCATCTTAGCTTTGTGGAGCCTGAATTCCTCTTCATCCTCTCCCGGTTTGGTGGAGCAGATAGTGTTCTTATAAGTCCAGTGGCTGGGCTGATGCAGGTTCTCTTCCTTCTTTGAAAATGCTGTGTCCTTAGGTTGGAGGGCTCATAAGGTGTGTGAAAGTGTCGATGTGACATGCTGCTGTGGGTCTAATCCCAGCCACGTGGCCTGTCTGGACCTGACCTGCTTATCTCCAATTGTCAATGCCTCTGTAGTTCTCCCATTAGATCCCTCAGTGAGGCCCCAGGTGAAGCATAATGAGAGTTAGTTCTGCCACTGTAAGCAGCCTTGGAGCTAGGTGTGCCGGTTGACGTACTAATGGTGTGTTGCCTGGCTGAGGTCGGTGCTGGGTAATTGACTGCCTTGATGGCCTTTAATATCTTCGTTTCACTACATGGTGGTTCTGCAGTGTATCTCTTCTGTGATCTTGGTGCATGGTATGACCTTGGGAACATGGAACTGTAGGTGTGTGTAGTTAGCACAACACACCTGCAGACTTTCAAAGCCTAGCTCATGCTGGTGACACCATATTAATAGTATGAAGGCTTTGCATTTGTGGTCTTTCACAAGATCTTTCAGATTTCAGCCCTAAGCATAGAGTGCAAGGGTGCTGATCTGTCGTGGTCATCAGATAGGTATTATATGATGCTGGGGAATAGGGAGTGTTACTGTAAGGCTGCAGTGGAGTTGCAGAAGCGTGTGTGGGAAAGTGCCTTGGAAAGCACTGCTCTCAAGGACTGCCTCTTGGGAGTGCTGCTGGAAGATGCTTTCTGTCCGTGGCCTGACAAATTTGCCCTCGAGCCTGTTGTTAGAGGTGTTGTAATATGACAGTGTAGACAAAATGTCTAGTTAGGATTTAACTCCTTCTTATAATAGAATAAGACCAGGTACTTTGAGTGTTCCTCGATGCAAGACAGTGTAGGTCATTTGAAGATACTAAAATAAGAATAAAATATAATTTACTTCATGTAGAGTTGCATAAATGGATATGTTTTTCTACCCTTGTTTACGTGTGAAGTTCAAATTCTGCTTTTATAAGCTGTATTTATTTTTTTCATTTGTAAGAATAAGAAATAGCATCTGCTAGATTTTTTCTGATGAGCAGAAGTCATTAATGTGTAAATTAATAGGTGATAATGCTAAATGTAGGAAATTGGGGATGTAGTGTGGGCTAGCAGCGTAGTAGGGCAGATGATGATCAGCTCAAGATAAAGTAGTTAAGCTGTCATCACTCTGTCCAGCAAAGTTAAAAGGTTAGAATGTTTTTGCTGTATTAAGTATGTTTAATCTGCAGACTTAATCTCTGCAGTAACTCTCTTCGTGTCTCTCAGGAAGAATATATGAAAATATTATGGAGAACTACCTAGCATGGAATAACAATTTTATCTTCTTTTGGTGCTAGATTCTGTGACAGGAGACAACTCTGAAAAGCTTTGGTTTTTATCCTCAAACTGTATTAAATTTAAGGTATTTAAGGTTAGCTGCTTCGTAAAATAGTGTCTTATATTTTGGGGTCACAAATTGCATTTAGCTTAAAATATTGTGATTTGTTGAGTGTAACCTCTATACATTTAATTTCATTGAAAACCTCAAGGGCAGGTGGAGTATTTTGTGTTTTTCAGTTAGCTTGGTTTACGTATCTGTGTTGGCGTGTGCGGACTGCACTTCACATTTTTCCCCAATAACTAACCTTGTATCACCGGTTCATCTATGAGCCTGTGTGACTGAGGCATTTTGATACCTTGTAATCGCTCCTCTGTATTTTACACTATTTTGGCAATATACCACAGTGTTATTCTTTGAGTTCAGCAGAACTCAAGAAACATTTCCAAGCTGTGTGTATTTGTGTACACTGAATAACCTGAAGACTATGTGTGTTCTGAAACTAGTTGAATTTTTTACTTTTGCCAGTGTACCTGTGGTCAGAGGATTGTATCTTTCATAGCATGTGAGACAGATTCCCTTCTGCGAGCAGTTTTTCAAGTGGGAAGAGTCATTGATATGGGGTTGTCTCTGACACTGCATAGAGGGCACATAAGTCTTTGCACTGGGCTGTTTCAACACATTAAGCTGGCAAAACTAACCTTACCAAAGTAGTTTTTCCATAGCTTGCCATGTGGGAAACAGTTTGTTAGAGGGCCCCACAAACACGACAGGTAGCCCCTAAGAGGGTGTGGGAATGTATGGGGGGAAGGCAAAAATATGGTTGTCAGTGTTCAGTTTGAATTAGGTTTTACATGACACTGCAGCATCTTGCTGTTTGCCAGTAAAGCTTTGGGCTAGTGCTTGTTGAGAAGGGTGTCTCTGCACAATCTGAAGAATGATTTCCATTTGCAACTGGGCCACTGTGGCTTAGTGATGGACTTCCCTGTAGACTCTTGGGAATGCCATAACCAGTTGGGTGGCGCATACTGTTGTTCACTTGTAGCGAATTTATGTCCAAAGAAGGTGGCATTCATACTGTGTTTTCAGATCAACTGAAACACTGCAGAAGATACAAAGGTAGAAGTATGAATTCACTTAAAACTATAGATTTGCAAAAATGGAACAAGACATTCAAATGTTGTTTAGCATTTAACAAAAAACTTTTCTTTCTTTACTTTCATATATATAGCTTTGGCTAAATTAGCCTCAGACATTTGCTCCAGGTTTAGTAAAGTGCTGCTGCCTTCCTACGTAGTTAAAGGCAAATGTTGATATTGCCCAGAGCAGCCATTTTATCACACTGTTCTTTTTCAAGGTCTTGATTTCATAGCACCTTGATTATTGAATCTTCCAAATATATTGATTTCCCCCCCCCATGTGATTGGGCACATGAACATTACATAGTACTGCAAAGGAGTCTTTGTTCCTCCTCACATCGGTTATTAACCTTGTATATCTTGTATCATTGCATACTATTGCATATTGCGATTATATCATATTCCTGAGTTTTAGAGCATAAACTTTTTTCTTGTTCACAGCTACCTTAAAGCACACTTGTATAATTTAATCTTGTCGCATATAGTACTGATGTAACAATTGTTAAAAAAATATTTAAAATGGCTAGCTTGCTACGTGCTTCACATGGAATGTACAAAGGCATAAACGTAGTAAAAGATGGCTGTGAGGATGGTATGGTCAGGACTACAACATCTCAGCTTTTCATGCATTTTGCATAAATCGTAGCATTTTTCTGAACCTGTGCTAAGGGAATAGGGCAAATTATGTTTCATTTTAAATTGATGTAGTATATTTAACCAGGTCTAAACAAATTCATGCCTACTGCTGTATACAGGTTAATACCATAAATTTTGTGGGAGTTGGCTGTTGTGAAATAGCTTTGTTTGCTTGATGTGTTATTTACGCTTATGTAACCACTATCCATTGCATTTTAATTTCAGATATTTAACTTGATGAAGTTCGATAGCTATACTCGCTTTCTCAAATCCCCCCTTTACCAAGAATGCATCTTAGCTGAAGTAGAAGGTCGTCCTCTTCCTGATCCTCAGCGTGTTCCCAGCAGCCCCACTTCTAAACACAGTATCAGTTCAGAGAAGTCCAATATCTCAACACCAAAAAAGGTTACCTTTGTATTGTTGTTATCTGAAAACTATGTTCTTAAATAATGTTTTTCAGGTTCTTTAGAAGATCACATATAATATATAAAAACCAATTAGAATGTTTGTTTGGTGGTGCTGGCAAATATAATTACAAACTCTTTATGTACTCAGGAAAATAATTATTTTTTTTAATCCTTACCTTTGAATCAGATTTCTAGCTATTTACTTCCTGAATATAATTTTAAATCTTTGTTATTATTTAAATATACGTGTACAAATAAAAAATGAGGATTATTTTAATGCATCAGTTCAGAACATTATTTTGATTGAATATTGGAATTAAGATGTGATATTTTAACCTTTGCTAAGAGCAGACGTTTTAGCAGAAGTTATTGGAGAAGGCTTAACCTAGTCTTACCTCAACTTTGCAGAGGACAGTTTTTTAATTTCTTAGCCTCTATTGAACTAAGATAATTTTGTGTAAAACAGATATATTTGCTTAAAAATCAGACCTGTAGTCTTACTGATCTCCTAACATTATTTAGAGTTTATTTTTTCTTCATGTAGATAACACCACGATAGTATTACATAACTGTATGGGTAAATGATAACTTTGCATTTTTCATGTCAATCACTACTCATTAGCCCATCTGCTATTATGTATTTTTATGACTAGGAACCTTTTCAAAAGTAACATTTTAAGGAATAATCTAATAATCTAGCGAGAATAGTAATTTATTAAAAGCAAGTTTAGTTTGGTATCAAACATTCCTGATGTTTGTATTCTTCAGCCCTAATAAATACTTTGATTATACTTGTAAATGTTAAACAATACTTTGTAATTTTCTTTAAATGCAGTTCATGTTCAATCCTAGACTAGGAAAAATACTTGAAATACCGAAATGAAATTCTGTGTTTTAAAAGCAAGGCAAATGGCCGTTCCACATTAACTTAACCACATAGAGACTTCTGTGGAGACTTCTTTCATGGTTGCTGGAGCTCTCTGTGGCTTGTTCCCAGCTACCCTTTTGTACTCCCTACCAAGTAGCATATTTTCATTTCTGTGTTTGGGTTTTTTTTTTTGTTGGGTGGTGGGTTTTTGTTTTTTTTTTTTGATTGCTACTGAGAGGCATGCTGGCATATACACTCGTGAGTGGGATAAAGACAGCTAACCTGACCGTCACACTCTTGTTTTGGGAAGAAGCATGGGAGGGTTTATTTTAGATAATATAGTTACAACTGTGATCCAACCAAGGTTTTAATTGTGTTTTGGTGATAGTTAAGTGGCAAATCAAAGTCAGGAAGGTCTTTAAATGAAGAGTCAGGAGAGGAGGACACTGAGAAGAAAAAAAGGGGAACTTTTTTCTCATGGTCAAGAAGTAAGAGTTTGGGAAAATCACAGAAGAGAAAAGAAAATGGTGATTATCCAAATGGTGAGTATTCACATTCCACTTTGTTGCAAAGTTGTTTCAGCAATCGATGTGACTAATCTCGTTGTGTTTAGTTTGCATCTAAGTGCGTCCTTGGGTGTGACAGAGAGAGAAGAAGCTGTCAAGTCAGAATGCATAATGGGGCTAGTATCACTGGGAGTTTTGTGCAAGCAGATGTACAAGTGAATAGATAATAATATGAAAATATTTAAATATTTTTTATTGACTTCCAGGAGACTTTGTTCCTGCTTTCCAGTAGACTCTGCATTTCTGTGTGCTGGCAATTGCTTTTTCAAGTGGAGAGCTACTATTTCTATAGTAACATAATTTCAACTCTTTACAGAGAAGTTCAGGAGTTGTACATGCAAATAGTGCTATAGTTACAGCTGTTTAAAAATTTCTCCAAATGCATTATCCTACCTTTCTTTCTTTTATTAGTACCGCACAGGTAGGTTCAGTTTTGGACACACTTACCATCTGTTTCCACCTTTCCTGACTAAAATGAAGAAAGAAGAGTCAGAGTTGTGGAACCTCTTGCATTTTGCTGTTTTGTTACTTAACTTTTTTTGAGATTTTGAGGAAAAATTCCCCTATGAAAGCACCTGTACATGTCATCTAGAGGAAGAGATGAAAGTTTTGCATTAGCTCATTCCATTGAGTTAAAAATAATAGAGAAATTCCACTGAAGCACCAGATTTGGACCATATTGTTACTGTGGTTTCTTCTTCTCTATTTTCTAGTAAAGGCCCAGACCCACAAGATATCTGTGATCATATGGATAGTTTGTGTTCTCATTATAGGCTATGTGAAAAGACACAAGAGACATTTGCTAAGATGATAGACTTAAACTTCTGAAAGTGACTGGTCATTGTCTTAGGTTTTAGTTTTCTAACACCATACTTGCACTTTAAAAATATTTCTCTCTCTTCAAAGTATCTGAAGAGGTAGAATAATTTTTAAATTTTTAGAAACGTTTTAAGGTTAAAAAAAAGAGGGATTTAGAGTTTTTTTTTTAAATTATAAAGGCAAGTGGGGTTAGTCAAGGGTTACAACACCAAGAAATACTTGACCAAATATTGTTTCAGTATTGCATGCTTCAGTGCACAGTATGAAGATTTGCTATTTTTCCCTTTAATTAAAAAATTATTTTCTGACCAGAGGAGCTAATATTTGAAATAGCTTTCTGTATTATAATAAATAATAGAAGTAAGCCCTTTTACTGATTGCTGATTCTTTCCACAAACAGATTCTATTCAGTCCAATGGATTATCATACAGACGGGAATCACAAGGCTCCATGTCATCAACTGCTAGCCTTGACCTGGTAATGGCTGGCTCTTTAATAATGAAGTGGGGAAGCAGTGTAAACAGTGAATTACTAATTTTCTAAGTAGTGTGAAGCAATTTGTTTGAAGTAATACTTTGAGAAAGAGTCTTTAAGTGATACAGTTAGAGGGCAAGATGTAACATTAAGCAATTTTAGAATACTAGAAATGTGATAGAGCTTGTGTTCATATATTGCTTCTTATTTTGTCCTTGCAACAGAAAGATATCCTTTGCATCTTGTCTGTCTTAACTTCAGGCACCACTAAACTTCCAGAATAAAAGTTTGCCTTTAAAGAGAGCTTCTGCAGCTCTTTATAAACAGCTTTTTCCACCTACCAGAGCTTTGCGATTCTGTTCTGAACAACCGCATGTTAAAGCTTTCCCTCTGCTTGACCTGTAGGCAAGTTGTGTTAGCGTCTGTTGTGCTTCTTTCCTCTTAATTTCTTTTAAAGTTGTGAGTTTTTTATTCTTTTCATTATGACTTAACTCTGCTCCTAAAATCTGAGAAAAGAGAGATAAGAAGTTTCATTGCAAACACTGTACTTTGCCATAGTATGTAGGAACATGATTCGTGAAGATGCTGTGATTTCTAGCCATCAAGTTCTACCTTCGCAGTGTAAAACTAACAAAATGCAAAATTAAAACAGTATTAATAATAAAACATCAATGTAATACTTCAAATTTATTTTAACTATGTTGATATGGAGGAAGAATGTAAAAATAATTACATTTTTAGAAGTTTTTTTGTAGTCTTCATATCCTTCTAGTAGACTAGATTCTAGCAACTATGTAATTTTGACTACGCTACAGATAATGAACAGGAAAGCAAGCATGGCAAATTCATATTTATTTCTATTGCAGAAAAATCTTATCTTAAAAAACAGAAAGTGCAAACCCTCCCTAAAGCAGCAACCTTTCTTTTCTCTCCCACTTCAACTGATTAAGTCAGAAAGTTACTGTGATTTGGTTGAGAAGCAGCAAGTTAAAGGGAGGAGAAAAAGCATGATGAGTACCCTAAGAGACTGTCAAAAACAGTATTTTTGTAGTGTTCTTTTAAGTTATAAGTGAGCTTTTTAATGAACTTGATATTTTGTCGTAGTGTTACTATTCTACTGTTACTCTAGAATAAAGGTTAATGCTGTGCCTTCTAGCCTTAACCCATAACATTGTACTTTTTGTTACTTTTAATAACAAAAAAGCATGGTCATTAAGTGAATTATTTTAAAATTTTAATCTCTCTGTGGTGTATTTGTATGTGTAACATTGAGATTATGTTAAAAGAAGAGGAAATCTTGTTTGAAGAACCTGATGTTTAAAGGTGTTCCTCATCACTTAAATGCTGATTCATATTGTGCCTATTATAATTTTTACATTAGCAGGTCATTATTGAGTATAGACACTTAACTATTTGGAAGCTAAATACGATTTTATATGCTACTTACACTTTTTGATTAGGAGTTCTGTTTTATAGTTTTGAGAATCTTGTAACCTGTTTTACACACTCGCTGTCTAAAACCATCTTCAAATGCATTTAGATTTGTACAGTGCTGTTACCTTTAGATAAACATTTTTTTCCAGAATTTAAATTTATCTGGTATTTGTGATATTTGGAAGGATTTCTAAACTGTAAACAAGGTAGAAAGTAGTTTATTGGCTCGGTTTGATTTGTCCGGACTCTAAAAATTTATGCATATTCCTAATTTTCCCATTGGGCAATGACTTTTCTTTCTTTTTCCTGTCAAGTCTGAAGCATCAAGATTACCTGTATTTGTGCCAGACAAAGAGAAATCCCCCAAATACTGCTCTATAAACCTTCCGGATGGTTCATCTAGCAAAATGGCTGTCAAATCTGGATTCTCTATCAAAGAGGTGCTTTCTGGGCTCTGTGAGAAACATGGCATTAACATAGCTGCAGTGGACCTTTTTTTAGTTGGAGGTGATAAGGTATTGCATATTTCTGTGATATTTTTTTTAGAGCATTTTCATACTCATTTTACTAATAAGGAATTATGTTCTCTCAATAGTAATATGTCTCTCCTTGTTCCACCTATAGCTTTACATTGGCAATGCTAGTTAAATGAAGGAGAATTTTAGTGAAACTAGAACTGGTGGAGTACTGTGATTGATTGTGGTATCTACGTTACATAAAGCAGAAGAGAGCTTGTGACAAGGATTTCCTTAGAGTAATAAGTTAATTTAGGTATCTAGTTCATGTAGTTTGTGCAGGGGAATTGTTAGCTTGTACTTAAAGTATCCACAAAGAAAAAACATCTGTTGTAGTAGAAGGTACTTCATTAAAGCAAAGAAACATAATGACGTTCAGTTGTTCGAAGGTGAATGAGATGAATTCATGGTAGAATTAAGGTACGTGTTTTAATATTGACGAAAATTTCCAAGACAGCAGTCTACGTTGGTGGGGTGTGATGGCTGTTGTTGCAACAGAAGTATCTCCAATCCAAAGAGACGCTGGGATGTGAAACATGTATTGACTTAGATTTGTGCTTATGATCAATCTAGATGATTACAATGACAGAAATCAATGAACGTCCGTAGTTACATGCCTGTTCTTTTAAAACTTTTAAAGACTGTTACCTTGGCATATTTTCTAATGCATCATTTTATGTAACAATTTATTTAAGTTGAAGGACCTAGACTTGTGTCAAAATGCTGAGTTCCTGAATACCTGCAGACTCCAGTGGAAGTTGAAGATTGGTCATTATCTCACAAGTAGCCAAAATAAAATACACTTTAATTATGTTGCTTATTGTAAATGAATATCCACTAGAATGCATATAACCTATATTAATTATTTTCTGAGTTTTCTGAAATTTTTTTCAACCACTCAGCTGTTCGTTTTTACATATTTTTAAATTAATTTGCTCTCTCTTCTTTCGTTCCTGATGTTCTCTCTAGCCACTTGTATTGCACCAAGACAGTAGCATCCTGGAGTCTCGGGACCTACGTTTAGAAAAACGCACTTTATTTCGGTAAGAGTTAAAAATACTACCTTCCTCTGGCATTTTCCACTCCATTTTCCATTTTACTCTTGTAAGTGTGCTAAAGTATGTTGTCAGTTACATGTGCAGCAAAACAGTAGCTAATGCAAAACAGAATTTGTCTGAATCCAGTAAAAAAATCCAGTTAGCCATGCAATGGAACATCTTAGATTGTAATCCAGAATCCAGCATTAGGGGATCCAAGGTTCCCATTCATTGACAGGCACATTAGAAGAAGTTGGCCTTAGTATCAAGCAAAGAGTCTCCTGTGAAGAAGGAAGGTGGCCTAATGTTTGTAACTGAAAATGGTTGATTTCCGTGTCTTGCAGTTAACTAACGCCCTGAGTTTCTATTAAAGTAAAAGACAATTTTTACTTCAGATTGCAGTAACACTTACGCAAGAGATATGCATTTAGCATGGGGGTTCTCTGAGTTAGACAAGTGCCTACATCAGATATCCTGCCTACGTTTAGGCACTGATATCCCTTACATTTAAAGCCAGCTGCCAAGTGCTTCCTCTACAGGTAATGGTGAGATTAGGGTACTTCTAACAGGTAATTCAGATGAAGGCAACCAGGGTAAGGATCAATGAGAGAAATGTGGGCCTACAGGAATGGTTCAAACTGAGTAGAGCTGCATCTGGTGAGTTTTAAATGCTGCAAGAAGCAGCTTTCTGGATTACTGTCTTAGTAGATACAAGTGGGATTTTGATATCAATGTTCCAGTTTAGGGACATTTAAAAATTATGATGCCTGACTGCTCAAACTGAAGCAGTTGTGAACAAGCATATGGGACAGATCTGCAGGCCCAGCGAGACCTTTTGCATCAGGAAGAGACATTTTTCATAGGTTGAAGGAGCACAAGAATGTGATGGAAATTGAACTGCAAGTCTCCTAGTCTAACCCTAAATGCAATGATCAAAAACACTAGGCCTTTAGGACTAAATGGGTATGTTTATTGATTACCTATTCCCATTCAGTTACATCTGTAATTATGAGCCTAACTGGCAGATTACAGCAAGACTAACTGTATAAATATAAATTCATCTGAGTATAGATTTATAACCCTGACTTTTAAGTGAGTCGATGTTATCAATACAATGCAGTACATTATAAATTTAGTACTACATAGTCTTATTTTATAGTATACAGTTTATTCAAAATACTGTTTCTTTTTTTTATTCCAAAATGCCAGAAAATGTTTAATCGTTCCTAAATTCTAAAAATCCAAACCAGTGCTATGAAAATTCCTGAAATAGTTATTTCAGGAAAAAGTTACGAAGCAGAATGTTTGTGTTACATTATCGAGTTGTGCTTTTGAAGTGAGTAGAACTTATTTTGTCAGGCATTCTTCATTTTGGCTTTATATTACTTTTCTTTAGGAAGTAAGGCTAGTTTCAATTTAAGGGTACTTTAGATTAATGATTATGGTATAGCATATTCAATTTCAAAATTGTGATTGAGCAGTCTTATATTAGGTGTGAGTTTGAGTTTCCAAATTAAAAAGGAACTTTAAGTAGGCAGTACCATGTTACCTGTGTGTTAATTAAAACGTAGAAATGTTCTACATTATTTCCTTCTGTGGGTAGACACTGTGTAAGCAAAAATACTCAAATATTTGGAATATTTTCAGGCTTAAGACAAATAATATGTGGATGTACTTGGTTACCTAAATGTCTGCCGTTTCTCCACTTCTGTGTCAATTACCAATTAATTGTTGATCACTTCTATTTAGCTGTTGTATTCAAAGAAAATATGAAAGACAAAGTTTCAGTTATTCAGGTTTCTTGTGGAAGGGAAAAGTCAATAAGACTAAGCATCTTGTATTTAAGTAATTTGTGTGAGTGAAAAGATGGGGTTTACATTTAATTGTGACTGAAAATCACTAAAAATTTTCATTTCTTCTGATGACGTACATTTCTTCTGATAGTTTTGTTAGTAATAGGCCTGCCCTTGTTTTCATACTCTAGTGCCATTATAGTCAAATGTGGCTGTTATGGAGGAATCGGCGCAGATGCAGAGCAATTAAAAAAACAAAACAGAACAAAAAACCCCAAACAAAAACAAAACTAGGCACAGTTCTGTCCAGGGAAATAGACATAAATGGAATAGTTGTTTGGGTTTTAAAAATGGTTTCTTATTTCATTTTTTTTTTGCTATTTCAATGAAATGATAAATTTGCGTAATAGACACTGAAGAGGGCTGTCGTTATCCTTTAAATTCCAACTGAATTGTTTTTACAGCTTTAGCATATAAGTTTCTCTTACAGCAATTTTTCTGTGATACGGTGGCATCTAGCCAGAAATCAGCATCATCTGGAATACCACTGTGTTTGTTCCTATGCTTAAAAAGAAAAAAAAAAAATATTCCTGTCCAAGCCCATCTCAAGACACTGTGAGTGTCTCTTGCAGAAGTGGGAAGAAATTTTTTTTTTTCTTGCATCTGAGGCTACAGTAGAGGCATGGACTCAGTTTGGAAGCACTATGGGACCAGAATGGTCAGAGCAATCTAAAGATGAAAGTGCTATGGAATGTATTTAATTGGTCTGAGGATCACCATGCAATTATGTTGGCTAATGCCTTCACTCAGCTCTGGCGAGTGAAACAGTGAAGTTTTATTTGTATTAAAAGTGCTTTATTCCTTCAGGTTAGGATGGATTTGTGCTAGTGAAGTTTCAGGGTCGCTAGCTATAAGCTAGTATAACTTTGCTGTAGATTTTATATATTTTGTACACTTTGTAACATTAAGTATGAAATATTCCAATAAACAATTGATGTGTTTCAGGCTGGATCTTGTTCCAATCAATCGATCAGTTGGTTTGAAGGCTAAACCCACCAAACCAGTAACAGAGGTCTTAAGGCCTGTGGTTGCAAAATATGGTTTAAATCTTAATGAACTGGTGGCAAGACTAGTAAGTATCCTTTGATGTAATTTAAGCTGCAATAATTTTTGTCTGGAGAAGATCATATGATAGTCCCTGAAATTATTCCTATCCTTATAATTAGGCATTAAAATCTGTATTTATAACTACATGTTGAGATGAAAATGCATAGTAGTCATAACCATTATGGTTAATAGTAACTACCTCAAAGCTTTAGTCTGCATCTGTTTTATATTCTCCTTCAGAATAAATCCAACATCCTAAATAATAGAACCTGAACGTAGCTTCTTCCAGAGCTCAACTTTTCCCATTATTAGCCAGGGAAAGTTTTTTTTTTTTTCTTGTTTCTTTTTTTCCCCGCAAATACCATTCTCCTCCCATAAATGGGTTACGCTCATTGTAATCACGGTAGTTTTACATAAATGGAATAAACAGTTTTAGAATGGTAGAAGAAAGAGAGATTGAGGCTACACTGAAATGTAAAAATGCTTTGCTCATTTTCTTTCAAAACATGTCAGACTGCGTAAATTTGTTCTGAAAACAGCTTTTTCTTTATTATATACAAACTGTGATCCGACTTTAGAATGGTGAGCAGGAGCCACTTGATCTTGGTGTCCCTATATCTAACCTGGACGGTCAGCGGGTTGTTCTAGATGAAAAAGAACCAACAAAGGGTAGAGGTAAGTTGGCATAAAGGCTTTTATTTATGATGTCAAGTCAGTTTCATAAACACTGACTTTGATTAGTTTCTTCTGTTGAAGCAAAGGTGAGGTAAATGTGATTAGACCTAGATATCTCACATATAGCCTATATTCTTTTTAATTAAAAAGGAGTGCAGTTTCTAAAGATTGAAGATTAAATTAATCTGTTGATACCAAGTACTTCACTGTTGCTGTAAGAAATTTTTCCCTAGTAATACTTGAATATATTACTTGCATTCAGCCATAGATACACATAGACATTTAGGGACAGAGTGCCCAGTAATAATAATGAGAATAAAATGCCAAATAACTTGTGTGAATTTGGCAATTACTTCAAAAGAAACATTATGCATAAGTAAAACAGATGCAGTTTCTGCAGCAGCTCTATGTTCTGCTATGATAATCCGCTTCTTTAACATGAGAAAGTAGCAAAGCCTACATCTTCAGTTTTAAGTGATGATTTCTGGAGGTAATACTAAAAAGGATATAATTTTTGATTTCCTGGACAAAATAATTTGAAAAACAGAAGTTGATCAGCTGAACAGCTGACAATCTTTTGGCACAATTAATGTGTTAGATTAATGTAAGCAGCCTTGAGAGTAAAGGTTCAGTTTCTCTAGGAGATGTTTTTATAGATATAGAACACTTAGTTTTAAAAATGAAATTAGATGCGGTTAAATTAAATTGACTCTGCTGATCCTCTTTGAGAAAGAACTAGGAGAATAAAGATGGAGGTATTTATTGAGGAAAATCAGATTTGTCATTTTTCTAGGAAACAGAACCAATTGTCACTTTGAAAAAAGATATAAATCTAAATACTCACACAGATAATTAGTTTAAGGATTACAAGTCAAACTGTAATCCTATGCGCTGCCAGCTGCTCTAAAAGCCTAAATTATAGAGGATCGTTCTAGCAGTAGGCTGATTCTGTGGCAACATACCAGTGGAAAAGGGTCATGATTCTGTATTTGCAGCTCAGTCTTCAGTTAGTGTAATTGATGTAGCAGATGTAATTGGAAGGAGCCATTTAGTTAGTTAGAAGTAGACAAGGAGGATATGGTAATGTCTAGAAAACAGTTGATGCACAAAACAGGTTGAAAAAGATTCAACATGACCTTCCAGTGGTCTTTTCTGCTGAACATATTTTTTCTTGTTCAAATTCTAAATTTGAGAATTACAGGCTGAATTATTAGCTGAGATTCTGAAAAGTATTTGACCTAAATCAACTGAAAATTTAGGAGAACTTAAATGAAACTTCACCATCTTTAAACTTTAAAAGTATTGGCAGTAAGAGGAAAATTTGAAGATGAGATGGAGATTCTGGTAGGTTTTGACTGAAAAGTATCAGGGATATATCAACTGTATTCACTCTTTATTTTCTGGGTACATCTTTGAGAAATTTTAAAGCAAAAAATCTGGTTTGTGCATCATCATCACTTAAATATTACTTCTTCGGGAAATTACAAATTTTTAGTTATAGAAGGTATGTTTATGTTCAGTGTTTACAGATAAACAAAAAGGTGCATCAGTAAAACAGAGTGCAACTGTAACTACTTCAAGAAATCAAGTATCTACTGTAAGTCTTCTGCAATGATTTTTGTCCCTTAGATCATCTTTTGTTTCCTTCTGGAATTCTATACTAAAAGCTGCATTCATCCATGATTTTGAATCAGCCAAATTATGTAACTAGATTGAGTATAGCTATAATTCATTCGGTATTTTTCCACTGTCAACAGCATTTATTTGTGAGAACTTTGTCTTCATGATGAATCAAATAGCTTTCACTGTGCTGCTTGTTGTTTTGTCTCTCATTGGCTTATCTAATTTTGAAAATGATTGAATTACTCTGATATTCAAAGGCCCTTTCTGTAATGTGAATTTTTCAGAGTAGACAATATTGTATTTATTTATACATTTTTGGGAAATACTATGGCAAGGTTAAACTAAAACATATGTTGTGGTGGTGTTAGAGAAATGTGTTTTCAAAATAACTTTTTTATTCACTTAGACCATGTTATGTACACAATGATATAGCCTAAATGTAAGTAGTACCTTAACTTTCCTTCTAATGCAGGGAGAGGGAAGAACTCTAGGAAAGTCTAATTCTATCAAAATGAAAGGCGAAAATGGAAAAAATGCTAGGGAAGTCCGGCTGTCAAAGAGAGAAGACTCTATTGCAAAGATTGGGAAAAAAAAATGTCAGAAAATAAATTTGGATGAAGCAGAGGGTATGTGAACTTTATGTATTAACATAAGTAATCTTAGAAAAATTAGAATTTTATATCTCTTTAGGAAAAGGTACCGTGTTTAATAATGCATTGTGAAAATCATAGCCATGATCCTTATATTTTTGTTTGTCACTGTGTTTGAACTGTAAAGTTTTTGAGGCTGAAGGCAAAATTTTAAGAATACTTAAAGATAGACACAGGTGCCTAGTGGGATTTCCAAAAGTGAAAGTTACCTAATTCCAGGTAAAATAAAAAGGAATTAGTTACTCAATTGCAGCTGAATATCCCATTCAATACCCTTTGCAAGCCATGTAGAAGCTTGCCTTTCTGGTTACCTTTACGTACGAGTCTCTAACTCACTGAAAGGCATTCTGCACCATGGTGTAGACCCTAACTTACTCAGGTAAGAATTTTTGAGATTTTTTGTCTGAAGTCTGTAACGGTCAGGTCAGGTCAATCTGATGACTGTGGAAGAGCTGTGATGGGCAAGAGAAAAAGCTTAGCATATATTCAGTAACTGCTCTAAAAAGGGGGTTAGAAGTAGAAATAAGCAAAGAGGTTATTGGTAATCCTCTATATTCTGAGTCCTATTTTTACCTTCAATTACATCTTAATAGTTTTGGTGATATCATTGGAAAAGAACTCATAGGAGAATTTGCTTTTTTATGGAAAGATCTCCATGGGAAAACAGAATTTAAAAAATGTAGCACTAGAAATCTTGACATATCACCCTCTGCCCTAGGGCATTAATTGAAGCAATTACCTTTCTGGTCAGCCCTACACATTCCTCCCTGTTTTCCCAAGTAGAGAAAAAAATCAGAGGACATACCTCATACACAGATTAAAATTCACTGCTGATGTTACCTAATATGCATATCCAAAACTTCAGTTATGCACAGTTATACAGCAAATGAATGTTCATCTGTGAATAAATGTCCACTCACCGGAATGGGGGAAAAAATGCTATGACTAAAACTTTTATTGCAAAGTAGATGTTTACTATAAGTGTTATTACAAAACATGAGTGCATTTTAAATTATTTTGTGTTGCTTACTATTTTGTTGTTTTCCATATCTTAATATTTTCATTTTTCTTCCTAGGGCTGAGTAAAACATTAACATAATTTGAAAACTTCAGAATTCGAGGCTTTCACATTTTATTTTGAATTTTGTGAAATTTGTCCAAGTTCGGAAAATACGTACCAAATGTTGTAGACTGTTTTTTAATGAAAAAACCCAAACTGTTCTATGAAGTTTGAAATTTCAGAAAGGAACATTTTGTATAACGCATATTAGAAATGTTGCATGTTTTAATATGCATACTGCCATTTTGCAAAACTTTGGCAATAAGAAGCATTTTGAAGCTTCCATCTTGGCTACATTCAGATTTTATGGCGTTTGTCAAAGCATGTTAAAAAGTAATTTTTACAAATACATTGCAAGTCCTGCCAAATATGAATAGAGGATTAGGAATAAGGTCGTACGAGTGCAATTGTATGACTTCATATTATGCTAAGTTAAAACTGATACAAACTTTTTGTGCTTTATTTTGTAATGGCTTTTGCTTCAAACAGTATTTATAGGCTGGGTTGAAACTCTTGATTTTAATTTATCTGTTGGAGATGCATCTTTAATATTGCATAGTTTCAATGCTCTCTTCTTGAATAATTAGGACATGCAGAGACCCTATATTAAGATTTACATATTTTTATATGTTTTGTACCAAAGAGTTTGTTTATTGTTGTGATGCTTCTTTTTTGAGGAGTGGTATAATTCTTGGCTTATGATTGATAAGTTTCTTGTTGCCAAGTTTTGAGACTTTCTAGAACAGTGGTGATTTACTATGAGTATTATTTATATATAGAAACATATTAAACCACTGGACATCATTAAGGACATGATCAGAAAATCACTTCTAGTCGTGTTAAAAACTCTACTAAAAAAAGCTGCCCCATTGCTTTGAGTAATGGCTCCTTTGATGGTTATTACTACCTACATGCTACTGATTCATCGCAGCACAAAGGAAAATGGGGTTACTTAAATCAACATCTGATCATGCCCTGTGATGATAACATCCCGGGTTAAAACTACATCTTGAATTGAAACTGTGATAAAATATTATTAAACTGAGAGAAATTCAATATAACAAGGAAGTTTGCAACATTCTGAATCTTTGAACTTTCAAATGGCATGGCTGTTTTTGAGTTAAGAGTTGAGAAAACTATCCAGAATATAAAAATGTGCACCCATTGTCAGTAAGACCAGAGCCTTGTTTTGTATGAAGAATTAAAAAATCCTCTGTGTGTATGTGTACAGATTTATTAACTGCATAAAATAGAAGATGTGTTCAAGGCTCAGTGAATTGCAGCTGTTCTAAACTGCAAAACTCTTACAATAGCAATCCTAATGGTCTTAATTATAGTGATGCTAGCGAACATTGCTGCAATTGAAAAAGTTCCTCATTAACATGGGATCTTATTTCAAGGCAGCATTGAAAGAATTGAAGATCTTCATGGAAAATAAATGTGCTGAAAATTTACGTTTTAATGACATTGCACTTTCTGACAAAAACTTGTCAATTTTGGGTTTTTCCCCAATAGAATTTTTTGAACTCATATCCAAAGCTCAAAGTAACAGAGCAGATGACCAACGTGGACTGCTAAGGAAAGAAGACCTTATTCTTCCTGACTTTCTTCGTTTACCACCCGCTGGACCAGAACCATCCTCATCTACTCCCACAGGCCCTAAAGGCCTCCACAAGCGAGTTTCAAAAAATGATGGCAAGGATGGATGTACATCACCAAGTGGAAAACAGGAGTCCATACAAAACTTTAATGAAAATTCAGTTAAGAAAATGGGTTACTCAGAAAACAAACATAAATCTGCTTTGACAGCGCTGCACAGTCAGAAGACTTTCAGTGTTCCTTTCAATACTGCATTGTCTCCAATTCCGCATGCACAGGAAAACAATGCAACAATATGGAAAAGGCAGTCAAGAGAATTACAGGCTGAAGGCATACAGATGGTAGATGATGAGAACGTGGCAGACTTGACTCTTGTGGCTGAAGGAGATATTAGTAGCCCTAACAGCACTTTGCTACCACCGCCACCACCAACACCACCGTCAGACATCAGTAAGCTCACAGAAGCCAACTATCCACCCCCAACTCCTTTTGCAGGTAATCAGGAAAAATCTGGATATCAAAGATCCAATTCAGGTATTTCTAAATTTTAATAGTCTTTCCTTTCATGTAAAACTACTTTTCCTTGGCACTGTTAATCAGTGTTTGGCACCCATTAAAACAAGAAAGAAAATTCTCTCTGCACCTTAATTTTTTTACAAAAAGAAAAAAAAAGATTTTCATTGCCTTACTCTGTGCTAACTGTAATACTTCTGGTTGCCTTTAACAATGTACTTTTGTTTGGATTTGGAATGTGGCCAAAAATGGCCACGTGCAGACAAACCTTTAAAACACGTCCATATGCTATAATTATCTTTTTTTTTTAACCGTAGGAGTACAAAACAAGATATCAGCATATTTTGAGCTGCATAACACTTGTGTTCCAGATTTTCTGATCCATTTGTCATAATGAGATACATGATTAGGGTTTGGAAGTTTATGTGCTTTAGCGGAAACCCTAATTATGTGTTGAAAATTGCAGTATTGTTTATGATTAAAATTTGAAATGGGTAAACCTTAATTTAAATGATATTTCTCTAATAAATTAGATATCTTTGACTAGAAATAAAAATGTTACTTTTTTTAACCCATACTTTGCTACACAGAGAAATAGATTGCATCCATCATACTTCTCCCCAGAATGTTCACATGTGAAATAGGTCTTTCTATTAGATAATTTTAAAGAAAACATGTAACTTTTTTAAAGTTGTAAGTTTCATGGTCTAGCAATATCACAGAGCAATATTAGCCCAAGGCTGAAGTATGGAATTTCTTTATAAACACGGACTCCAATAATAATTGCTGTTACCAGAAACAAGAATCTGAAGACAATGGGTGTTGTGACATTGATGATTTACAGTCACTGTACTGTATATTTTAATGTAAAATATAATAAGAGGTATCTATGTGCTACATTTATTTTTGATGTTTCACAAACATATGGTGCCATAATTTGTATGATCACATTTCTTTGTGATGTGGGAATATACATTTTAATTATTTATCTTTTTACACAGAGTATTTGATACTGTTCTTTATCTGTATGGTTGATGATTTGTAAATACTTCTTTGGTTGTTGGATGCTTATAAATGGCAATGCAAATTATTTCATCCTCTTGGTATTTTAAAAACAAATTCCTTTATTAGCAGTATTTGAGAAATGTTCTATAAACGCTACCACTTAATTTCTGAAACTGAGTATTGAACAGACTTGTAACCAGTGCCTACAAATAACAAAACCACAAATTGTACTTCAGACATACTGGTGTGTATATGCATAGATTTGTGTTGGTGTCTTTCTGATAATATGACAAGTGTACAACATAGGTATCAGTTTGCATCCTTTCCAGTGAGAACTGTTAAAAAACCATTTGCACTTAAAAAAAACTTCATTAATTTACAGTATTTTAATGCATGCCATACATTTCTGTGTAACCACTGAACTGTAGCTTTCCCTTTTCCCACTTTCTACTTTTTACTTTGTAGAAATCTTTGTGTAGTTTTCACATGTATTTTGTATCTTTGTTCTCTCAGGAGTAATAAATTCTAGACCTAGTTACGCAAACTGGTTTTAAGCTTTGATTTTCTTCATTATTTAAAAACACTTCTTTTGGTCCTGGATTAAGAATTCTGATTAAAATGATCTTCTAATAACAAACAGATTAATGGATATGAACTAGCAATTACCATGAGACAAAGTTGACAAATGATATATTTGTTAATTATCTGGATACCAAAGGGCAAATGCTGTCTGAGATGCTGATGGGTCACATGTAAAATCCATAGCATTGACATGTGCTCCAGAAGGCAGATAAGAGAGAAGATTGCTTTTAAATGAGTCGTTACAAGAACTCCTGAAAGGAGAGTCTCTTCTGTCTTTGGGTTCTTGGGCTAAACTTTATATTCATTACTTTTCTTCTTATTTTAAACTAAAGCAGTTCTTCCCTAGTCTGTAAGAAATGAGCTGGTGATCTCAGTTCATTTGGTGTGGAGTAACCAATATAACAACCTCTTTGTTTGGTAATCTTGGGTAAGCAATGAAGGGTTGGATAGGTGCTGGAGACCGCACTACGCTTTTCATTCTTAGAAATGGGTCCTATATAACAGTACTGTGAAGCCTAATTAAAAAAAACATAATACTGCAGAGAGGCTTGTGCTGTTATCTAGGTCTCGTGTTCTGGGGGCTGAAAATGTAGTTTTTCCAAAAGTCACTGTGTTCCCACATAGTTGTGGGCCTCCATGAAAGAAAATGAAGCAGTTGAAGGTCCTACAGCAGTTCCCCTTTTAAAGTTATTCAGACTTTTCCACAACAACTAACTAATGTCCTGCATATTGAGTTTTTTTTTTACAAATTTTAATTGTCATATATTCCAGCTGGTTTACTCTACTTTCACTGGTGATTGTCTTTTATTTTTCTGTCATAGTCACCTGTGAGAGACCTTTAAGTAATCAAACAAAATAATTTTGCAAAACTAAAATCTTAGTTTCTCTTAGCTTTGTGAGAAGCCAGATTTCATCTGGTTTGTTTTTTTTTTTGTTGAATAGCAAAAATCTAAAAGAAAGATGTAAAACACCTACCTTTTTGGCTAAAACCTTATTGCATACACTAACTCCATTCTACGCTCATCTCACAGTACGCTGCTATTGGAACTGTACAAAAGAACGGTGATTTTATGGAAAAAGTGTGGGCTGAAACAAAACATTTCTGTTTTCATGATTTCATGGAGTTTGCATGGAAAGACTGTTCAATGATGTACAGTAATTATAATAAAGACTGCTGGAAGCTATCTCCAGTCAATAATCGATAATTCAAAGGACTAAATCATTAATAATGGTTGCTTTTTTAAGTGCTTTAATGGTCTCCATTCATAATCTCCTATGAATGGAAAATGCATTTCTGATTGGTTTGTTGAATTAAAATGTTGGGATAAAAAGAAAAATAGTGACTACATAATTTGAAGTGGTCTGTAATCTTGGTTTCAGATTGGTATAAAGCCAAATGACATTTATGCTTACACTTTGCGTTGGGCGTTTACACATTGGGTTTATGTGTGCTGGGAAAAGGGCTGGCAGGGATGAAATAGTCCCTCACGTTCTGCAGGGGTCAGTTCTGTAACTGCAGGCTGATGTAGCAATGCCAGGCCAATATGCATCCCTGTAACAGTCAACTCTTGAGGCGTTTTTCTATTTGAAGGTCTAGAAGGCAAAATATGAATAATGGAAAACAGCAAAAGGAGGTTCGCATCGCTCAGAGCTTTTGAGAACAATTTTTCAAACACGGATCTTTCATAAGTGAAATGTGTTTATACTGTAGTAATATTTAGCTATGAAGTAACATCATTACCGATTCTAGTTGCGTTACTCGTCAAGAATAAAATGTATTTTTGAATAAGCTGGATAGTTCTGGAATTCTGCCACTTGAAAAATCAGGAGTTTCTGGAATCTGAACACTAGTTCTGAAATATGCTTACTTCATGTCTCTACGTAAAATGGCGGTGTAATTGGCTTGAAGCGCTGCATTCATTTTTGAAAGTGTTAAAACACTGATTTAATCTCTTTGGTTTTGGTGGTGGGTTTTTTTGTTTGGTTGGTTTTTTTGTTTCTTTTTAAATGGCATAGTATAGTCTAGGTACTTTTAATGTTCCCCAGGTTTTCCCGGGGGTTAGGCATATTCATTACCCAAGTGAAAAATAGCTGTCATGGGGACAGGCAGTCTTTCAAACCGTTAGTCCCCCACAAGAGATGTGAATATCAGGCCAGAGGCGTTGCACTAGTTTATTTATTCAGCGATATTCCACTGGGGCCAGTGAGTTGTTTGCTGCTATTGTTGTCTCTACTACAGAGTAGGTGGGTATTTAGTCTTAGTAGCAATTGAGCTTTTTCAGGGAGTATCATTGAATCCTTAGGTAGGATAATTTTCAAATTTGCAGCAATCCAGACTGAAGGTGCACAGACCGTAGATTCGATTCCATCAGATTGTTCTCTCTACCATTATTTTAAAAATTCTTGGGTTTTTTTTCTTCATTTAGGATGAGAAATATTCTTAAAATCAAATTACAATTACAGTCAATGGTATTATTGCCAAGTAAGAAGGTATTTTTTTGAGTAGACGTATAGACTGGATCCAGCAATTCAGTCGAATAGGGTTTATTCAAAACTCCCTTTTCACAGGTATATAATGTCATCGGTTAAGACAGAGAGCCAGCATGGGAAAATAAAAGCATGGTGAACTCTCTGGAATTATACTTGAATAATAAGGCCATGGAAGATAAGGGGTAAATTTAGACTATATAAACAGTTACTTAATTTGTTCTGAAGATACTGCTTGGTTTCTGAAATAGATGGGCAATGGTATCCTCAAAGGAAACTTGCTGCTTTTTTTAATGGAAAGAATTCTTTCAGGAGTGGGATGGTTAGTAGCAGTGCTAGGATTTTTTTGCTTTGAAAGATAAATTATGAGGCAATAAAATGTAGGGTGGGCTCTCAGAGCCTGGGGCGGCTATTGTTCCCAAAGACAAAAAGAAAAAATCTCAACAGCTCTGTTTTTATTATTCACAGAGAGGATGCAGTATGCTGCAAGCAAGGAACAGAGGTCAGATAGCATCAGCGGTATTTCTGTGACTTTCACTTTTTGACTACTAAACTTTTCAGTTATAAGGGTAATGAATTCCAAGTGCAATAAACTTTGTGATAGTTAAGGAGATTAAAAATTATCTTGCGTATATCTTCAAAAATTCAATATAAACATTTACTTTTGTAATAAATTCTATAATTTATGTAATTAATATTTTACATAATCCCTTAATTCATGTGGCATATTTTAGAGAAAATCCAGAGGTGTTTACTATGTAAATCAAGATAGCCATGTAAATCAAAACGTAAATGAAATAAAAATTTAAGAAAAGGAAGGGATTATGACTAAAAGATGTAAAAATAATGCAAATCATTATTTTTAACAAAGGCTGTTGTCCTGCAGTTAATTACATCCTTACTGGCTCTTTGTAATTTTATAGAAGATAATTGGATTCTGGATCAATATAAAGAAGTACTCGTGGGGATCCAGTAATACTAAGGCCAGAATCTGTTAATCCTCTTTTAAGCAGGGCATGATTACATTGGAGAATTACATGTGGTACATGGCTGAGATCATTAATAAACAAAGGGGAAGAGTTGCGTTAAGAGCAGACACCCAGGAAGCAAGGAAGGCCTTGAGGGATAGTTATTTGAAATGTACGCTTATGGCAATCAATCAGCAAGATACGCATTTCAGAGAGAATTACAAATTTTATCACTTGCTAGATAAAATATCAGAAAAATTACAACTGCTCTTTGAACCAAATGCACACAGGCCAAAACCAGATCTAGTCAAACGTGGATCTTGTATTTGGAGGATGAAATTAACTTAGTTGAATTAGTAGTTGAAACGTAACTGGTAGCCCTGCTAAACCACATTGTAGAATTTCTTAACTGAAAAATAACATAATGAATGGCAGGTTAAATTAAAACTGATTCAAGTAATTCAATCCACTGTTTCCCAACGTATTATTCTCTGCAATAACTAAACCTGCTGTTGCTGACTACTGATGGAAATTAAGCAAAACCAGTGTTAACAATAAATGCTGGAAGATCAAACTGAGGGCTGAATACCTTTAGACTGTTGCAGAGGTGTTTTGTCCTGCCTATTGCTTGGACAGTATTCAAAAATTATTTCAATTTTAGCAGTGGAGAAACAGAAGGTTCAAGCAAATTGGCCGGCGTTATCGAGGGCATGCATGCCACTTTGGATCAAAATTCAGACTTTCTTATTTTATTTCTTCTCAGACTGTCCCTGGCTTTTAAATTACATTGTGCGCAGTTCCCTTCAGCAGCTGTCGTAGCCATGGGTTTGAAAGGTCACTGCCCGCAGCAAACACAGGTTGCAGCGTTCCCTTTTTTGATTACATACACCACTGGTGAGCTGTCGTGCATGACCATGCAGTCATACCAGCTCCCTCTTCTATGTAATATTCAGAATTTGTCTTTCCAAATACTGTTTTGTGCTTTGTTCTTCTGAATGCTTTTGAGATGAGTGCAATGAAAGAATTTCTCTCCGCCCTGTGTTTCTAAACTTAATGCTGCAAATGTATTCCAGAAATTCCCAGGACAAAAGTAAACAGCCTGATAATGCAGACTACTGCTGCTTTGTAGAATAGTCTCTTTCCTAGCTTGATGCCTTCATCGTTATTGAGTCAGATTTCAAGGCCCTAAGCATATGCTGCTGTTGGTGTTTCATCGTGCAAGTGAAATACAGCATGTAAAGTCAAATTTCCTTTGAAAAGTTTTAGTATAAACTGTAGGCAGGAAACTTTTATTAAATCCTCTTTCTCCTTGGTGTTGTATCAGTTAAGAGATAAAAGGAAGGAGACATTTGAAGGGAATTTAACCGGCAGAATTCTAAATCTTAAATGTAAGGTATCCTTTTCCCTTTGGAAGCATAAATCACTTGGCAAACTTAAAAACCCAAACGGTTATATACTAACAGTACATCATCCAGTGTGGAAGTCATTTATCTACCTCTTAAAAGAATCCACATCTGGGAAGCCTAAAATTTTGAAGTACCATTTCACAACAGTTTAGGACAGGAAAGGAGAAGTGTCTTCCCCAGAGTGAAACTGCCAGTTTATGTGTATCTTAAGGAAGAAGAGCTACTCATACTGACACATTTCCAGGACACCAAAGTGAACACCACTGCAGAAGTGACCCTTGCAAAGCTCCTTTTTTTTAATAGTCTGATGTAAAAAAAAAAAAAGCGCTCTCAGCCAGCATGTTACCGCCTTAGGACAGGTGGTTGTATGGAATCAGAGATGAGAACAGTTTCTGCCCAATTCCCTGCATTAAAGAACACACTGGTCTATGAATTGAGGGACTGCAAATGACTGCATTTGGCGGTGGTATATGCCAGTGAATAACCAGTTCCTTAGCTGTTCCTGAAAACTTCACTGATTTCCTTTCACAAGAGTTCTATACTTTGAACAGATTCTTATCTGTTATAAGTCAGCACAAAATCATTGAACTGGAGCTTGTCCTTTTTAACTGAATATCTGATCCTCTCTGACGTTAGAAGCTGAATGCCTGGGATCGACTGTATAGATGCCAGCAGAGTATTCTTGTTTGCTTTCAGCAGAACTGAGAGCCATCTGAATAGTAAATGGTTTTGGCAAGAAGGGCAGGATTTTAGCAAAGGTGGAATGCTAAGTGAAACGCTGCATCTACATGGAAGAGGTATCGTCCATATGGAAATGGTCTTGGGAAAATGATGGAAAAGACTCTAATGTTCTGTCATATATGAAGTCCACTAAGTATGGACTTCCAAATACAGACAAATACAGAGCTCATCTCTTACAGGGAGACTTAATAGATTTCTACTTGCTTTTATAAAAAAAGATAAAAATGGTGTGAATGGAGCTATATTGAGTATTGATCACTTAAAAATAAAGGTGCTGAATTTCAGATCGGCTCTATTTGTGCTTTAACAAATGAATCATAACTAAAATTAGCACATTGAAAATAAATGGATCTAATAATTATGTTATAGAAATAATATCATTGCAAGATGTTGTGGGTGGACCTTTAAATCCCAAGCATCTGCATTGAGTTATGGTTTTTTGATCCTATCATCTACATTTGACAGTTAGTGCTGTTCCTGAAATTTCCAGGTTTTTTTTTAACCCCGTTTTTTGCTCAGAATTTGGCCAAATGCTCCCTTGGTCCTAAACTACTTGGAAGACAATGTCTTCCAATATCTTGCTCCGATCTTACTTAAGAGTTTGAGGAATATTTTATACTGAAGAACAAAAATTCCCTTTGTCTTCCTGTGTAAAGATACTTTTCCATAATCACAATGTTAAATTCAGAGACCTTAAGAAAATACACAAAATCAAAATTTCAGAAAAAGAGAAATATTGGTAAAGGAGGTCAGATCAGCCAAGATACTGCTTGATCATTTACCTTTTGAAAAATGCAGAGCAGTGCACCTAGCCTTCTAAGCAGTTATTTAGCTGTGAATCTGTAAAACAGCAGATCTCCAGTTTAAAGACAGAAGATGACATGCATCATCCCATCTTTAAACTAGCTGGAACATACTAATGGGATCAGATGCACAAGAAAATTCCCTTAGAGCTGCGTGGAATACTTAGCAGGGGAGCCAAAGATTACCAATAGGCATGATGATGCTATTCCAATCTCTGCAACTACTGCTCTAAGCACTGGTTTCCTTTCACTTTTGAAGTTAGGTAAGATATTTGACAGATTGAATTCAGGAAAATAAAATACCATTCCTGACGTGCTTTATGCAGGGCAAAGCAATCCACAGAGGTACCTGCAGAGGTTTCATCAGTTCAGTGCAAGAATACGTGAAGAGAAATTTTATCTGTGAAAGCTCTCTGCACCACAGATGGTGCCCTGCACAGCTAATTTTGCTCAGGTATTGGCTACTCAAAAAAAGAATATGAGGAGACCAGGGCAAAAGTGTCGTAGGCATCATTTAAGCCTCATTATAAAGCTCCACTGAGTACATGCAAATCATGAGTCTATTTTAAATATTACAGGATACATTTATACACTGTTTTTGGAATCTCCTATTATTTGTGCTAAATAGCCTTGCTTCATAAATGCTTTGTTTTTAAAAATGGGAAAAAAAGGCACATTAAAATATTTTTTCGGTGTAGTGCTACTCTTGAAATCATCTTCCCGTTTGGTTTAGATGAGCCAGGAAAAGAGAAATCATCTTCACAGTATTATGCCTTAGTAATTCCATATTCTTTTTGACTGGTATTTTAGGTAAGACCTCCTCTGTTACTGTCCTGCCTCTAGTAGTAATTTATTAGATGCTTCGGAGGGATTGCTTCTGAGAAGGGCATTAATAGGGAAAACTGCCCATAGTACAGATTTATTTCTCTTCAAGTGGGTTTGTGTCTTATGAAGCCCAAGAACTAACATTGACCTTATTTTTGCTTCGTTCCTATTAGACAACTTGCAAGCCCAGTTGCTCTGTGTGGTGGCTCAGTGACACCATAATTCCGAGACTTAATGGCATTTCTTGTATGTAGCTGTGGAAAGACTTAGCAACCAAATAAATACAGCAATGCTTACACCTTCCATGGTGTTTCTCAGCAGAGGCTTCCAGCCCTTTCATCTGTTGTACCCTGTTAATGCAGGCTCTGTCTTTTGTCTATGGAAAGTGTTTCAGCTTAGTTCAAGTCAATGGAGCTATAAGACCTTACACCACCATCAAAGTTGTTTCTTTACATTTAGCAGAAGGATGTATTCTCAATACTGGGACAACTGGATGACTCATGCTCTGTCAATGCAAACCCTTTGGTGTCATTCATCATTAGTATGGCTTCTTTGAAATTAGTATCTCTTTTAAACCGACATGAAAGGAGAATCAGAGATCTTCCTCAAAGGGCACAGAATGGTAGATTAAAAAGATCAAGAGTAAGGTTCAGTACATTCATGTAAAGATAAACATCTTAGAATAGAAGAATAGCATTTTACACCACAGTCATGCAAATAGCAATTAAAATTAAGCCAATGTTCAGCTGCTGTAGGAAGATGTAAACATGAAGCGTAATATAGTCCCATTAAATGTTAGCTGTAATTTAGTAGGCTGGAGTCGTGCTGGGCTAACAGGGCTGAGAAAGCTTTCTGCCTTCTCTCTGCTATTGCTCAGCTGATTTGTTTGGAGTTTGATCTAATTCCTCTGGATGTGAAAAAGGCAAGCTTTACTGATGTGGAATATCCACCTTATTAATGTGGGGCTGCACTGGAGCTAAAGCACTAAAATAATATTGCACTACTTAGAATTTTAACTTTTTTTTTTTTTTAAATAGAAAACTTTTAACCCTTGAGAAGACCCTGGAGTGATTTGGTTGAAACAGTATGAAATCGCTTTTTTTGTCCTTTTCCCCTTTCCCCTTCTGCATATCAAAACGTTCTTGATTATGATTATACATTGAGATTTATTTTTCTTGCAAAAAACACTGTACACATCACTTTATGGAGCAAACACAAATAAAAGATTTCAAAGCCAGCTGTGGGTTACCACACCAGTCTCTTGGGATTTGTGTGGCTTGATGTACTAGTCAGAGTCTTGTGTGTCCTGCGGCAAAAAGTTTGAAAATGGTTTAGGTAAGGCATGGTGGACAGGATGGTATCTTTTAAAAGACCAGCTGATATACATGGAAAAAAGAAATAAAACATGAAATGGAAGCCCTTACCCAGGTCTGCCTTTGTGCCTTGAAAGCTTTTCTATTTTTTTCTTGGATATCAGTTGGTCTAATAAAAGCAGTTCTCTTTCCAGGCGACTTTTGCCCCTTTTTATATCATTATGGTGCGGGCATCTCAGCTACAGAAATCATGTTGATAACCATGGTATGAATCATGAAATGAACTCATGCTTCAGCCTTCCCTTCTTGTTGCGTGTCAAAACAGGCAAAACAGCTTTATCTTCATTTGCTTTAACAAGTGCCTAGCAGTTTGCAGTGTCACACCTAATGCAAAACTAGCTTTTGGGAGCTCAAGGTTTTAATCTAGGATTAACTTGGGATAGTAATGACTTTGTATGAGTAGTTCTAGAGAATAGGCCTGAATCCTAGAAGTGTGATTTTAGAAGCGCTGTAACAAAAAGAAACTTCAAGGTTAAAAAAACCACACATAACTCAGGTATTAATAGAATGTTTAAGGCCCTTCAGCAGATTAAGCTATTTCTTCTTGTCCTGTAAACCGTGGCCCATAATTGCTTAGTTGCAGTTCAGGACAGTGAACTGCAACTTCATAGTCTGCTAGAGAATTAATGTCTAGCCAAGTAAAAATAATATCTGAGCAGGGATGTGGGACTGAAGGCCTGTTCAAGTCAAAGAACATCTCCTGTTCTGCCCCAGGAGAAGCTCTTATTCCCCTCCTTCACCTTTGGGTTTGCTGGTGTGAGGGTTTTTGTTCCAGAGGTGTACAATTTTATACTAAGTAGTTATTTTTAATGGAATCTTTTTAAAAACTCTGAAAAATGCTAAATTAAGACAGATACATATTAACATTTTACATTAATCTTTGAGATCTACTGTTTAGTTACCTACTTAGTACATCAATAAGTCGTCTTGATGGGGCAGAGGAATATCCCAGCTGAGAATCTACCATTAGGACCTCAGAGGAGGTTGCAATATTGAAAACTGCTAAAACCAGAACACACATAAATCTCATGTTTTTTGTTTTCAATTCTTCTGTTAGGTGCAAACCACAGAAAGAAAAAAGACTCACAAGGGACTTCAGGAAACTCTTGTGAGCAAACCTCTCACAAAGTGAAGACCAGCAGAAGCTTTAATCCTCCTGGTGTGAGAGAGAACCCTGGTACCGAGCTCCCTGTAAACAAGATAATCGATGTGGATGGTGTCAAACTGGAAGACACCGGCACACTCCCCTGTGACGATTCTGAAGGGAACCTCAGCTTTGAAGGTTACATCTCTGAACTGAGAACTTGCCAAGGGAGGATGAGGACTGGAGTTTATAGGACATCAGAACTTCCATCTCTGATTACTGTCAAGAGTGAGAAGAATAAGGGCACTGAGAATCAGTACAAAGCTACTTTTGTTTAAATCTCTGTTTTTAATTAAGAGTTCTGGTATTTTTGCTTGGCATCAGCAGCAATGGAGATATGCCTTAGGGACATGTTTCTGCAAGTTATAAGTTGTTTTCAGTACCTGTTGCCTTCAACGAGCCTGCCAGACTGTCTCTTCTGATATAAGTTATAACTTGTAGAATGAAAAGATACTATTTCATCGAAAGTATTGAGCTATTTGTTTTTGTTCTCTTACCATTTCTATATAATTTTCCCTGGGACTATTCCATTGCACAGTGCAATTAAAATTACTATTTCCACCCTTATCCTTCTTGTCTTTAATAAAGACAAACTCACAGTAAATTCCCCTATCCAAACTCTTTATTTAAGACAATTTTACTTTAATCTTCTAATGTTTTTTCCTGGTCTGCATGATTCCCTATGCATCCGTAGACTTTTGAAGTGGAAGTAAAATCAGTTACTGGTGTAAAAAGATTAGATTATTTTATTATTATCTTCCTACCTGTCTCATAACATTTGGGAAGGGGTCCAGGTAGAATTCAGTCTTGTCTAATGTGTTGCCTGGATGGATGTATGCAACAAGACTGTGGTTATACAAGCAGCAAGAAGTGGAAAAAAAAAAGCTGTGAATTTCCTGTGCTGGGAGTAATAGCTGCTCCTGTAGCCAACACTGGTGACGTTTCCATACCTGAAATGTCTGTACTAATTACATCGTGGTGGGAGGGTCATCCGGGTCCCTCCTCATCACTGCTCTTGGTGTCTCTTAGCTTTGGGGGAAGGCGGATTTTGTTATTGCTTTCAATAAGTGGTAAAGTACCCCTCATTCTTCTTGTTATTGATTCTAGTTTCAGTCAACCTTCTAGCCTTGGGTGGAGTTTTGAGAAAGAAAAGATAATACTAGTGAACATGTTGCTTTTGCCACCCGCTCCTTTTCCTCCTTTCGTATTACTTCAGAAGAGGTTATGAGTCTGGACAAGCAAAAGAGTACACAAAGAAATGAGAGTGTTGGACCTCTGCTCATCAACGTGAAAAAATATTGAGTGTATGTATTGAGACCTTCTGGTGGTTCACTGCTTTGAAATTATTGTGAGTCTCAAAATGTTGTATGGCATAGCTCCTAGACTGCAGATCCACACAGGCAGTAAGTCTAAAGCATTGAAGTAATTATTCATTAACTTTTTCTTTTTTCCTTGTTATTAAAGCCTACCAAGAATTGTGAATAGCTGAGAATACTGGAGGCAGCACTCAGTTTCTTAAACTTAAATCCATAAGTGAGAAAGAGGTATGTATGATATTACAGCAGTAGACTCCTAAAGCTTAAGAGTTATACATCATATGCTCCAGTGATATAAATGGACACATCACCCATTAACTTTAATAGTTTAATTCTTTGACAGCATGGGAGAGCCAAGCTGTGTGCAGGAACATGAAGGATGTGAAAGAAGAGAGCTATAGGGAAAAATCTTGGCAGAATGCCTGAAATCCTGTAAACAAAAGGGCATGGGAAACCCCGTTCCTCCACATGCTGCACTGTTATGCCAGTTACTGGCATGTTGTTTAAAAGAATGACTTCTTACCTAGGACTGATGGAAATTCATTCCTTAGACACAGAAATAATAATTATTCAATTCTTCTATTCAATATCTAGCAGAATATAAAAGCTAAACCTGCTGGAATCAGTTGCCACAGATCATGGAGTTACTAAAAATGAATGTGGACAGCCTGTCTCTGGCTGCTGTTTTCCAAGATTTTACTAAGGATGTTGTCCAGTTTTAATTACTGTGTGACTTCAACATTATAATATGATTTCAGGTTGCCTCATTATATACTGTGATTTCCACTACTAATGAAATCTAATTGCAATTAAAAAAACAACCCAAATGAAGCACTGCTTGATAGCTTAATCCTTTACCTTGCCAGCTAGTTCCTAAAGATAATCAGATTTTATATGGCTTATTTCTTTTACTTTTCCCAGTTTTCCCCTGTTGAAACTCCACTTGTACAGAGAGTCACTCTTACGTTTCCTCTACCCCACAATGGTAAATGAAAGGGGATTTTGGTCTCCCCATCCTCTTAATGTGGAAGAGGGAAATTCACTGACTGTTTCAAACCTAAAACTGTAACAACCAGTGACATAAAAAAATCCCAAGACTTAGAAAATCCTGCAACATTCTAAATCTTACTTAATATGTTAGTTGTCTCATATTTCACTTGTTGTCATAGTACTTGATTTTCCAATGGTAGTAGTTTCAGCCTCATAGAATCTGCAACAGTCTGTTCTGTTGTTTGGGTTTTTTTTTGTTTTGTTTTAAAGTCTCTGTGAAGAATAAAAAATATACATATAGGCAAACTTGCAAAGGGACTTCCCCTTTAGGATTACTGTAGCAGTATGCCTTGGCAACAAATTTGTGATATAATGCACATGCAAAATAAACCACTGTGCAATTTAGTTCTTGGGGTCTGCATGACAAATAACCAACGTTTTTTGAAGGCACATAAACAGGCTTTGCAAAGAGACTTTGCAAGATATTTACTGCTCTGTGGGAAGGAGCCAATACCTGACTGTACCATGTCCTTTCTCATGCCCCTGAAAGTCTTCTGGGGGCTACTGAGTGTCTTTCAAGGATGCCGGGTCCTTCATGCACTACTTCTCCACCTGGAACTTTGGTCTGTTTTCCTGCCTTTGCTGTAGCATGTATTGTTTTATTCCTCCTTCTCTTCTGATGCTGGAATTTACTGTTCTTAACAGAAAACTGTTAAAAGGCGAGGCTCAGCCAGTAGCCTCCATGTTTTGTTGGAGCAGAGATAACCAGGACTTATGAGCCCATTTTGATTTTTTTGAAGTAGCCTGATTTTCATGACAAAACTGAAATCCTTGCCAGTAGTTGTTTCTCACTGGTGGTGCTATTGCTCTTCCCAGATATCTCTGATGTGGCATCGATAGTGAATGTTCTCATTTAAAATGGTCTCTACTAAGGTACTCTGCAGCTGGGAGACTGGGTGAGTGTGTAGTAGTGTGCTGTAGCGTCCGTGATGCAAACACCCAGAGGCATCTTTTCACAATTTCTCAAAGATTTTGAAGATTTTCCAAAGGCTCAGTTAGCCAAAGGCCATGGCCCAACTGCAGGTCCTTATCATGGGGTGTGAGAAGCCAAAACCATTGCACATCCAAGCCACTCCTCCTAGCTCTCAACTATAGGTGGTTGTGTTGGGTTTAGAAACGAACGTATTTTCTGCATCAACAGGCAGATTTCCAAGCTTTGTGGGAATGTAGCAAACCCGTGTGACAACAGTGTTGCTCTGTGGAGAGTGTGGGTGTTCACCCTGCAGCAAAAACAAGTGGCACAACCAAATACTACTCTCTGCTCTTGGAACAGCATCCCAAGCTTAGCATCATAGAGTTAGGGTAGTGAACAACCAGGAGATTTGTGAACCCTAATCCAATGCCAATTAAAACACAGGAAAAACTTCCATTGATCTTACTGAAATGTTTTCTTGCTGTAGACCAACTGTCACTTTTAGCAAGGTTGACTTGATTTTTTTCAGAAGACCTTTATCTGCTGAGAAGTGCTGGATGATCAGGTGTGTGCAAATCTTGCCTGCATTACTCAAAATGTTAGCAAATCCAATATGTTACACATGAACCAACATGTCTTCTGAATTGTTTGTGTGGAAGATAAGGGAAGAAAATTGTTTATATTTTTCCATCCCAAGTGATTATTCTGCTGCACAGTCTAAAAATGTTGTTGTACAGAGTTTGATTTGTATTCTTGTTTTATTTGTGCTTTTGTCTTTAAATGTCTATGTAATCACTTTGTAATATGAAAACACACATTGGACTTATTTCTCATGCTTTGTCTCCCCGAAGTATTGAGAAATCCTGTACCGTACAATAATGTTTATAGAACCGTAAGTATGTCAAACTCATTTAAAATGTTAAATGTGTATGTAGTAAGTAAATAATTTATACCACTAGAACTGATAAAGTTGCATTGATATCAAATTTCAAAGTAGGGAAAAGATGTGAAAAATATTTTTGTGGTTATTCTGGGACCTGCTGCCATTTGGACATCACAGCTTCAATGGAAGTATGAGACAATGTGAAACTAGCCTGCATTTTATTAGATTTTGCAAAGACGTTTTCTTAAACCTAGCTTACATAAAGAATTTCCTTTAAAAGAGGATTTTTAAGAATTTCTGCCAAATATGTATATACCTTAAAAATAGCTCATCCTCTGGAATTTAATAATAGCGGGTTAGGTTTTTAGCCTTTAATTAATTCCTTTTGCTCCATTCTAGCAACACAAAGGGATTGCAAACCTGAGGTAAGGCAGTAGCTGAATGTTTTCCAGTTACAGTGTAATCCTCCTCTGGCTTCCCTTCTACATAGTCTTGGTGGATTGTCTAGCTCTGTGGTTTCTGAGTGGACAAATGCATCAGAACTCTGCCCTTGCAGCAGGCACTGCTAAAATATACGAATGCTTTCTCTACCAGAGAGTAAGAGTGGAACAAACTGCGGGTCCCAATAGATCAGTGTATGTGTACACTAACCTGAATCAGTGACACGATGCTCCTTAAACTGTTCCCTTCTCATTCACCACCCTTTTGTCTGTGCTTTGAACGCTCTGTGCCAGAGCAAGGGTCAATGCAGAATTTTGAGTGCCAATAGTAGAAAATAACAATGGATGGGAATGGGATGAAATGTAACTTCCAATTCCATGCTGACGCTGTATTACTCCCCACAGTAATCTCATACCAGTTTCATAGAATCATAGAATGGCTTGGGTTGGAAGGGACCTTCAAGATCATCTAGTTCCAACCCCCCTGCCATGGGCAGGGACACCTTCCACTAGACCAGGTTTCCCAAAGTCCCATCTAACCTGGCCTTGAACAATTCCAGAGATGGGGCATCCACAGCTTCTCTGGGGAACCTGTTCCAGTGCCTCACCACCCTCATAGTGAAGAATTTCTTCCCAATATCTAAGCTTGATAGAATCATAGAATCATAAAGTTTGGAAAAGACCTCTAGGATCATCAAGTCCAAATGTCAACCCAACACTACCATGTCTCCTAAACCATGTCCCAAAGTGCCATGTCTACACATTTTTTTGAACACCTCCAGGGATGGTGACTCCACCACCTCTCTGGGTGGCCTGTTCCAGTGCCTGACCACTCTTTCAGTGATGAATTTTTTCTAATATCCAATCTAAACCTGCTGACACAGCTTGAGACCAAGAGATCTCCCCTCTTTCAGTTTAAAGCCATTAACCCTTGTCCTATCACTACATGCCCTTGTAAAAAGTCCCTCTCCAGCTTTCTTGTAGGCCCCCTTCAGGTACTGGAAGGCTGCTATAAGGTCTCCCTGCAGCCTTCTCTTCTCCAGGCTGAACAACCCCAAATCTCAGCCTTTCCTCATAGGGGAGGTGCTCCAGCCCCCTGATCATCTTTGTGGCCCTTCTCTGGTCCATGTTGTTCTTATGCTGGGGGCCCCAGAGCTGAAAGCAGTACTCTAGGTGGGGTCTTACCAGAGGGAGTAGAAGGGCAAAATCACATCTCTCGACCTGCTGCCCACGCTGCTTTTGATGCAGTCCAGGATATGGTTGGCTTTTGGGCTGCAAGTGCACATTGCTGGGTCATGTTGAGCTTCTCATGAACCAACACCCCCAAGTCCTTCTTCTCAGGGCTGCTTTCAATCCACTCTCTGCCTAGCCTGTATCTGGCTTGGGATTGCCCCAACACAGGTGCAGGACCTTGCACTTGCCCTTGTTGAACTTTGTGAGGTTCACATGGGCCCACCTTTCCGGCTCCAAGGTCCCTCTGGATGGCATCCCTTCCCTCCAGTGTGTTGACTGCACCACACAGCTTGGTGTCGTCAGCAAACTTGCTGAGGGTGCACTCAGTCCCACTGTCCATGTCGCCAACAAAGAGATTAAATAGCGTCACTCCCAGTACCAACCCCTGAGGAATGCCACTCATTACTGGTCCACTTGGACATCAAGCCATTGACTGCAACTCTTTGAGTGTGACCATCCAGCCAATTCTTTATCCACTGAGTGGTCCATCCATTAAATCCATGCCCCTCCAATTTAGAGACAAGGATGTTTTTTGTGCCAGTGTCAGATGCTTTGCACAAGTGCAGATAGATTACATCAGTCACTCTTCCCTTATCCACCAATGCTGTAACCCCATTATGGAAGGTAACCAGATTTATCAGACACAGTTTGCCCTTAGTGAAGCCATGTTGGCTGTCACAAATCACCTCATTATTTTCCATGTGCCTTAGCATAGTTTCCAGGAGAAACTATGTTTCATATGCTCCATAATCTTGCAGGGTACAGAGGTGAGACTAACTGGCCTGTATGTCTCTTGGTCTTCCTTTTTTCCCTTTTTGAAAACAGGGGTTATATTTCCCCTTTTCCAGTCAGTGGGAACTTCACCAACTGCCATGACTTCTCAAATATGATGAATAGTGGCTTAGCAACTTCATCTTCCAGTTCCCTCAGGACCCATGGACACATCTCATCAGGTCCCATGGACTTGTGCACTTTCAGGTTGCTTAGATGATCACAAACCTGATCTTCTCCTACAGTGGGTGATTCTTTATTTTCCCAGTCCCTGCCTTTGCCTTCTGCAACTTGGATGGTGTGGCTTAAACACTTGCTGGTGAAGACAGAGGGAAGAATTCATTGAGTACCTCAGCCTTCTCCATACTCTGAGTAACCAGGTCTCCTGCTTCCTTCTGGAGAGGGACCACATTTTCCCTAGTCTTCCTTTTATCACCTATGTACCTATAAATTTTCATGTTGCCCTTGACGTCCCTAGCCAGATTTAATACTATCAGGGCTTTAGCTTTCCTAACCTGATGCCTGGCTGCCTGTACAATTTCTCTGTATTCCTCCCAGGCTACCTGTCCTTGCTTCCACACTCTGTAGGCTTCCTTTTTGTGTTTGAGTTTGGCCAGGAGCATCTTTTTCATCCATGCAGGCCTCCTGGTGTTTTTGCTTGACTTCCTCTTTGTTGGGATGCACCGCTCCTGAGCTTGGAGGAGGTGATCCTTGAATATTAACCAGCTTTCTCAGGCCCCCCTTCCCTCCAGGCCTTTATCCCATGATGCTCTACCAAGCAGATCCCTGAAGAGGACAAAGTCTGCTCTCCTGAAGTCCAGGGTAGTGAGCTTGCTGGGCACCCTCCTTGGTGCCTTAAGATCTTGAACTCCACCATTTCATGGTCACTGCAGCCAAGGCTGCCCTTAAGCTTCACATTCCCCACCAGCCCCTCCTTGTTGGTGAGAGCAAGGTCCAGCATAACACCTCTCCTCGTTGGCTCCTCTACCACTTGGAGAAGGAAGTTATCATCAGTGCATTCCAGTGATGATGCTGAATCCCACCCCTGCAGGTACACAGAGCTGCAAAGCCACTAGAGCATTTCCAAACCCCCATAGCCTGCATCAAGCCTCAGGGTGAGTACTGTAAAGACCACCCACCTACCTCACTAGAGAAGGCCCTGAAATCCCAGTTTGGGAGTGTAGTCTTTAATACCTTGTGTCTGCTTTGCCAGGATGCAACCTGTACCTCATTTGCATTCTCTGCCTGCAAAGATCTGCTCACAATCTCAAAATAGTGTATAACTTAGTTATTGTACCGCTTCAAGCTTCAATTCCAGAGGAGGCTGATAAAGAAATGAAAGGCCAGATAGAAGTTCATCTAATTAAAGCTAATCCTCTTGAAGTGGGATAATCTTAAATCAGGGCACAAAAATGAAACTAATGCCTCTCCCTGTTACTGCAAGAGATAACTGGGCTCTTTCTTAATGATTCGAATCTTTCCTGGAAAGATGAAACTATGAGATGAGGGGAAACTACCCTTTAATTACTATTCTCCCCCATTTATAGACTTGCACAAGCATCCTTCCCAGTAACTGTTAGCCAGTATTTGCGAGTATACCAACAATGTGAACTCAAATACCAACAACATCTATGTAACTTCAACCTCTTCCATGCTTTTAAAATTTCCAGAGTCAATACTACGGCCAGGATGAAGCAATGCCTGGCTGAGATCAGCCCGCTGTATTCAAAGCAGTTAGCTGAAACTTGTTTGCAAACAGGAGATAATCGATGATGGTGGGCATATATCTTTAATCTTGTCTTTCCTCATTTAAGTGTTGAGTAAAACGTGCATTAGAAAAGCCAGAACAACACACTTCACAACCTCACTCCCTCGCAAGAGGGTGAAGGCACAACCAGGCAGCTGGTCGTCTTCCTCTTGGAAGTTGCTGGATGGCTAACCAGTCACCACCGGTCTTACACCACCTCAGTCTCCTGGAGAAGGCTGGTCATCCCATTGCATGTTGCCTGTTTGCTTTATGCTCTTGTGGGAAAGGGACATACATAGAGATATGAGATTTTGCTGCCAATCATTGCAATGGCATTAGCTTATATCATGAAAGGATCCACTCTATGGTGCTGTAAGATGCAATTTTTCTTGCTAGGCAACTGCATAGTTAACAGGACTGGCCCTTGTGTGAGCAAGAGAAAGTCCAGTTTAATTCAAAATAGACTTAACAGAGCTGACCTGAAAGTCTTGCTTTCTCTTTTAGGTGATTCTGGCTGGGATCTTTGTGCCTAAGTTTAGGTTTCTACTCCAAAGCTGCCTTTGTATCCTGAACACGGGTGCTAATTAATCTATTTATCAGAGATAGAGTTAATACTTTCCATGGGTATAAAGAATGATTTGTTTCATTCCTGAGGTGAAACATACTTCTGGACAGGTGACTTGTACCTTAAATTTCACTCTTCTGTATTTTCTAGGTCTCCATTGCTTATTCTGGGAGCCTTGATACCTACCTCAGATGTAAATACATATGCAGCAGGTGCCTGAAGCTAGGTGGGGTGACTGATCTGCCAGTTTCTCCTGATGTGTGAACAATGTAAGTCAACGACAGCTCAGATTGTTTCTGCAGAAATTACACAGAACAGCAATCACATTTCTGCAGCAATTACAGGGAGTGGCACTGGAGGTACAGGGAAATAAGGGGAAAGAAAAGAGAGAGAAGGAAATACAGCAGGGATATTGGCCAGGTTCTGAAATCTAGCCTAAGCCTATCTTGAAGTCAGCAGTGAGATAGAGAGTGGTGCGCAAAACACTTTCGAAGTCAGGATTAGTGTAGAGGGGAGAGGGCTGTTCACAAGGAGGGACCCCAGTTTCTTCCTGGTACATCTCTGCCTGCCTTATTTTTGCAATTCAGGAAAAAGTGCCTTTAGGTTTTGTTAGTGACACAATTCCTGTTGATTTGGTGAAAAAACTGTGCAGCAGTCTCCAGCAGGATAAGACCATAGACAGGTGAGAGCAGAAGTAGGCAATAGAGGAGAGGAGGCCATGTGCAGTGGGGCGTTTGTATGCAGCGAGAGTGAAGCCCTGGCTGAGGGGCACCCATGTCCCACCCTAAGGAGGCAAGATTATCTCTCTGCCTCCCTGTTATGTTATCAGATCTCCCAATTGCACCCTGAGGCACAGAACTGAGGTCTGAGGGTCGGCATCCTGCATAGGAAGAAGAGCTTGGCAGCAGGGAGACTGAGAGGACAAGGTGGGGGAGAAAGGCAGTAGGAGGAAGAGGCAGGAAGGGCAAAGGGATAAAGGAGATTTGTGTCTGATGGGGAAAGAAATTGCAGTTTGTTGCTGCCCTAAGCAGCCAACTTCTTGACTGGAATGACACCACCCATGGGAAATGGTTAGAAATACCCTCTGGGGACAGTCCCTTAGAGATTTGCCACCAGATTTGTAATGCTAAAACCCTAGGGAAATCCTAGCAAACACTATGCTAGATTAACAGGTTGAAAGTATAGATTGATAAATCTAAGTGAGTATCCTTATGATGACGCTGCAAAATCCGGTGTCCCAACAGCCCTGCTGGCAGCTGTGGCAGCGACACTGAGAGACAGGAGCGCTGCCTACACAGGGTGCATGTTTAGCAGAGGGCACCCCACTGTGTGGCTTCCCCGGGTCACCATAGCCAAAAGGCTGATCAACAGGTGTCACCTGGCACTTCAATCCTTGGCATAAGAGTTATCTGCAAAGCAGAAAGTGAATGTTCAATAAGGCATCTGTTTTCGATACATGTGTATATATATGGAAAAAAAATATATGGAAAATATATGTACATATATATAGGTTTCTATAAAGGATATTATTAGAGCTACAACCAGAATAATTAGAGCACTATTTGTAAGCTCTACTCTTCACCTTACCATAGGAAATAACCCCGAAGTCGAGGCAGGCTGTGGGGCTGGCTTCCTTCCCATCGGGCTGTCTCTTCCCCATTAGTGCTCTTTCCCACTTCGAAAGGGAAGACTTTGGCTGCCTTCAGCTGCAGCAGTGGAGCCACCTTCCCTCACACATGCCTGACTTATAGACCATTTTAAAGTATGCCATGGGGGCGTCTAATATGCTAATGAAGAAAGTGGGTGGAATAGCAGGAATTTGAGCACAGCTAAAAATGTACATGCCTAACAATTGCAAATCAGCCTGTGCTGAAGTTACCTAAATGTGTTGGCATCGGTGGAAGGTGGGTGCCTCTACACCTCTTCTTGTCAGTTTTCAGTGAGCACATGGCTAAAAAAAAATCATACGCCTCTGTATATGGGCCTACTGTTTCAGCCAGGGTTATCGGCAAAGGTTTATATCAAAGTCCTTGAAAAATACAGTTACCTACTTTCCACTCTTATTCATATACAGTAGGAGAAACAGTCTTTTCATGCAAACACATTCTAGACTGGTTGCAGGCATAGTATTTTAGGTATGTCATGACATCTGGGTGTATGAACAGAACTAAGTATCATCTTGAAATGGGCTACTTCTAAACTTTTGGCCATTTTTTGAAACTAGATCCATGTCTGACATGTGTAAATGAAGGTTCCGCATATTGTGGCTTGTAGCAAAGCCTTAAATCACTCACAGATTTTTGTGATTAGGGGTATAAAATCACAGTCTGGTTTTCTTTCTGTAGCTCAAGCCCAGCTCTTCTATTGCTACTTTTATATGATTTGATTTTTCAGAGCAGAACTAAAGTTTTTTGGATTCATGAAAGAAACGTTTGTAAGCACAGCTGCAGGTAAAGGCATTTTAAATATATACTTGCAACTGCAGTGGCTGTATCTGGCTAAAGATGAGATTTCGGAGAGAAAAAAGAATGAAGCCATTACAGAACCAGTGCACACAAAGGTGGTCAGCTGAAAAGAGAAGAACTGCAGGCAGAATATTCCTTGATACCACATCCTGCCAAGGCAAAGCCACCCATGCCAATGGGGAAAAGTATCTAGGAGGTTGTGCTCGCAGAGTGGCAGCCTGATCAGTATGTTATATGCCTCTTTGGGAAAGTAAATATTAGCAGGAGGCTGGTGTGGGAATGGATGAGATGGGGCTACAGCTGCAGGGAAAGTACAAAAAAATGGGGAGAGTCTTCCTAGGAGTGCTGAAACCAGAGGAGGAGGCGCCCCGGGTAGTTGCTGCTGCTGCAGAGAGCCCGTTTGAAAGGCTGCACCTTCTGGGTGCTGCGCTGTTGAGGGCCTTGTGCCCACTCCTGCCAGATGCAGGTGATGAGGAAAGGCTGTGAAGCTCTGGGCTAGGGAAGGGAGATTAATATGACAACCCTCTGACTGGGGAGGGACTCACAAGGTCTGATACTTTCCGCTAAAGGTAGGTATAGCTCTGAGCACTGACCCAGCAGTGTGGGAAGAGAAGATGCTAGTGGAGAGCAAGACCAAAGAGGCCATGTCTGAGGGGCAGCAGTGAGATAAGGGGTAGAAGCGGCAGGTAAGCACCAGGATGTGGTCTTTGGTGAAGAGCAATGTTTAATGAAAACATGCCAAGGCCAGCTGGAGGCATCATGAGAGAAAATCCAGGGTCCAGGGGCAGATCCATCTCCATGGGGAGTTGAGATGGTAGTGTGAAGGTCTGCAGAGCTGCCAAAGGAGTGCCTCAAGCCCTGCAGAAGGCAGAGGGGAGAGGAAGAACTGAAAATGCAATGAGACTGGCTTGTACATGGAAGGAAGATGTTCACTCTGCTGCTGCGCACTGGGGAGGCAGTGGAGGTTGCTGGAAAGGTCATGGTCCAGGATGAGACATCCACAGCCAGCATGTCAGTGAAGGATGAGGATGGTGAGGGAGTGAGATGGAAAAAATAACATGATAGATCTGAGAACGGCTTCAGTCCCTGGAGAGAAGAGAAAGGAAATTGGTGCAGAAAACCCCAGAACTGTGAGCTCGTGGGTGAGGGAAGCCAGGAGAGCTGCTAGGGGTGCTGGAGGAGTGTGGGAGGTGAGAGGAGTGAGGAGGAGTAAACATTTGGGTGAAGGCATAGCTTTCTGTCCCAGGATTATCTGCTAAAGCGCAGCAGTGCCAAATCTGTTTGCTGGATCCCAGCTGCCCAGCAACCAGCCTTTTGCAGCTGCGCTTTTACCAGCCTTGCTGCTTCTTATAAAAGGACTTGTTCGCTCTGTTACAGTGTGGCAGAGGTTATGCACAGCTTAGGGACTGCGAATATTAGCAGCAAAGTCTGGTGCAGGAGAGGATGGACTGGGACTCCAGTTCTCTCTGAAAGCCAAAACTGTGATGATTTTTTTCCCCGGGATTTCTGTGGCTTCTAGAGAGTGGAGGCGGTGACACCCAGAGGTGTTTGCTGTTGCAGTGTGGCTGTGTGGAAAGCTGGGTGCTACACTGTTTAAGATCCATGTGAATAACTCAACTTTTCAGTTTGATTTGAGCCAAAGCTTTTCTTTTTTCTTGCTGAAATAAACAAACAAGTGAAATGATTTCAGCTTTCTTCCTTTGCATGCAGCGGTAGCAAAAGGAGTGCAATGGCTTTTCTCTAGGCACCACTCCAGAACAGAGAAGAGGAGGTGGAGGCTCACTTTTTGCCCAGCTGTGAAGACATTGGTTTTGGATGTGAGTGACCAGACTGAGGTGCACCATTTCCCAAGACAGGTCTGACCTATGCCCTCCTGTGTCAGAGAAGCCCTGAGCTGTAGGTTCCCTCATGCACTCCCAGTGTTCCTGCATTGCCTTATTTTAAAACCTTTAAAAAGTCACTAGACTTGGAGCTCATGAGTATTAGCCTCAGTTCTGGTGATTGGGATGTTCATTAAGTAAGGGGGACAGCTGAGTTTTGGTAACGGCTCCCAGGACCAGAGCATGGGAATGATCTCAACCAACAGAGATGAAGGGAATCCCACCTGACAGTGACACTAAGGTCTGCAGCATGGTTTGCAGGTCCCCCAGGGGACCTGCAAAGAGTCAGCAGGCTTTGTACGTCAGTCTCATGTCAGCACTGAGTCCCTTGTTAGTACTGCAGGAGCAGACTTGCAAAATTGCACACGATTGCTTGCAATCTACCCTCCTGAAAAGATGAATATAAAGTTGTATTTTTCATGCTAGAAATAATTCTAATTACTTCCAATTCACACGCACTCATTAGGTTGTATAAATGTCTCAGACACAGCACACTTGCAGAGACTTTAGATCTGCCACTAGTTCATTGTGCCAGCAATGCTGTAGCCTGCAACTGTCTCCTTACCCAGGAAGTTAGCCTTGGGCTTTGTAACAATGACATCAGCTAAAGCCTGGACACCAGATCATCTTGGGAGGCACCACTGTCCCCTTAGCTGACTGCCATATATTACCTTCAAAAGAGCTGAAGAACCTGGCTTTGAAAGGCAAAAACCTTATTACTTTATTACTATGGAAAAGCACAGAATTTTGCAAAAATAAAAAGGGAATCAGTTATTAGAAAAGATTATATTTTTTCTTCAGTAGCTGAGTGGTAGATTTCTCAGAAACATTTACAATGGTGTCATGGTTTAACCCCAGCCAGCAACTAAGACCCACACAGCTGCTTGCTCACTCCCTCCGGTGGGATGGGAGAGAGAATCAGAGGAGTAACAGAAAGAAAACCCATGGATTGAGATAAAGACAGTTTAACAGGTAAAGCAAAAGCCATGCACACAAGCAAAGCAAACCAGGGAATTCATTCACTCCTTCCCATGGGCAGGCAAGTGTTCAGCCCTCCCCAGGAAAGCAGGGCTCCATCATGCCTAACAGTTACTTGGAATAGAAATGCCATCACTCTGAATGTCCTACTCTTCCTTCTTCTTCCCCCAGCTTAACATGCTGACCATGATGTCATATGGCGTGGAATACCCCTTTGGTCAGCTGGGCTCAGCTGTCCCAGCTGTGCCCCCTCCCAGCTCCTTGTGCACCCCCAGCCCACTCGCTGGTGGGGTGGGGTGAGGAGCAGAAAAGGTCTTGACTCTGTGTAAGCCCTGCTCAGCAGTAGTGAAAACATCCCTGTGTTATCAACACTGTTCCCTGCACAAATCCAAAACATAGCCCCATACTAGCTACTGTGAAGAAAATAACCCTATCCCAGCCAAAAACAGCACAAATGGTCTAGAAATAATGTAAAAATGGGGACCACTGATGAACTTGCAGTCATGGGATAACCCTCCCCTAGTCTGCTTGGTAGCTGTTACACAGAAATGAATGCAAACGGATGTGTGTGTGTGTTTAAACTTGTCTTTTCCACTTATGTCTAGTGAACTAATTGATTAAAAAAAAAAATTTTATTATTTCATATTGGTGTCTGACTCAATTTGCTTTTTGTTGGTATTTAATGATTTAGGATGGTTGTTAATATTGTTTCGTTATTGCTAAGTAGTTGAGGGTCTAGGTTTAGTCTGGGGTTTTATTAATTGTTAAATTTAAAGAAATAAAAAACAGTGTGGAAAGTGAAGAAAAGGCAGATGTATGATGCATCATTATCAGTATGTGCTATAACCCCTACAGCAAGGATTTGTGTCTCTTTCTGCTCATTTATTGTGTGTTTATTTGCCTTATCATTTTCCCATGATGATGTCAATATTAAGGGAAAAATGCTGAAACTGAGGGATTTTAGCCTTTGATACAGAAGGATTACAGCCTGCAAACACAATAAAGAGTTCCTAGTCTTGTTTTGAAACCTTTCATTGACTTCAGCAGTAGCAGAATCTGGCTCAAAATGCGTTTGGATTATGTGTGCTCCACAGGAAATGTTCAATATTATGTGCAGCAAAGTTAAGAATCAGAATGTGCCTTTCTTTAAAAGGAAAATGGAATTTTCTTAGAAAACAAGAACCAGATTGTAGCTGCAGTTTCACTGGTGGGATGAGCTGCAATACAGGCTCCAGGCCTTAGAACTGCCAAATATTCTGTCACCGCAAAGCCAGGTCTTTCTTCGAGCTCCTATTTCCATATTTCCTTTCTTTTATATTTAAATACACATACACACGTATATATTTGCATTTACATTTATATTTATGTTTATATATCTCTTTTAGTGTTTTACAGAACCTCTTTTGGAATGGGTGCTAAATAAAGTCTAAAATCTAATGCTAGGGTCTTTACCTTGAATGCCATGTGTATTGTTTCCATGTCTTAATTGTTTTTCTTATTGTTGTTATAGTATTCGCTCCATACACACCTGACTGGTTTCTCCCTGTATGGAAAATTTTCTTCAGTGTGCTGGAAATAACGAGTCACAGATTAACTGATTTCAGAAGGTTAAGGAGAGCAGCTCTGTGGGCTTGTCAGCCCGACCTAAGGGCCAATGGTTTTGGCATGGTGCCCCAGGTCTTGCAGGCTGGTGGGATCCCAGCTGTAGTGATACAAACCAGACAGCATCTCTTCCCTACAGCAGAAGACATTTTTCTCATGGTAGGCAGCCTAGAGGTCTTAACAATGTGTAATCTGGTGATATCTGAAAGTAAGGGTGGGTCTTTGGTCTTTGGCAGAGGCAGAGGTCTGCTGCGGGCATGGACCATTCGATGCTGTGCGAACTGAGGAGTGGCTGGCTGCATGCACCAGTTCTGCTTTCGGCTCTGCCCAGTCTGTTTCTGAGGTCAGGTGGGATTCCTGTAAACTGTCTGAGCACCAGCAATTGCGGCACTGGTGTACATGAGTAAATAAAATGGTTACACTTGCTGAAACTCCCTAAGCTCTGTGCTGCTTATTTTTTCCCCATTTTTATTATCTTCCCCTTGGAAGTGCTGTGCAGCTGGATTCTCAATGAAGAGGCTGCTGAGTCAGATGTGAACATGTATTAGGGGAAGGGATGGCCTCCCTGCTTGGTGTCTCTCTGCCTTTGCGGTCATTGTCAGCTTGCCCAGGACCGTGCTGCTGGATGGCTTTGTCTGGAATGGCATAAAACTGGAGCAGTGTAAGGGATTCATGTGTCTCAGCTCTCTTTCCCCAGGTTTGTTCCCCAACTGTCCCTCCATACAGAGTTCTTGTGCTGCTCAGGGCCAAGAACTTCACATGATGACACACAGATATCTGCAGCCAAGACCTTATTCTTCACCCTTATAAACTCCCAAGTGCCCAAAGCCCTGTGAGGTTTATAAGAATTCAGCATCAAAACTGAACTTTCAGTTTTCTGAGTAGTTTCTTGCCAATGAGATACAATGTTTCTCAAAAAAAATACGTGACTTACTGAATTTTTAGTAGTTCTAAGAAAAGCCTGGTGAAGGCTTCTTGTTATAAATAGCTGAAAGAATCACTGATCATTTAACATAGTTTACAAAATACCACACCGTAAATTCTGCCTTTCTCTATGGCCCTAAGACCTGTTCAGACACCTCTCTGCTGAATGAATGCAGGCAGCACACATGTAGTAGTCAGGGTTTTTTGATGATTCATATCTGTCTGAACCCTGAAATCACTGTTCAGTCATTATTCAGACTTTACTCAGGGGTAATTCCCATTATATGGTGGTGCTTCTCTGGCAGCTGTTGCAATTCCTGGCTTTGACATCTTTTCCTTTTGCTTTGTGCCAGCACCATCCTATCAGCTGAAGCGGCTCCTGGTGTCGGTGCTTCGTCCTTTTTCTGATGTTGAAGAAACAGTTTGAGCTAAAAGCTTAGAGTTGTGACTCCCCAGAAAGACACTCTTCAATGCTTGCTTGTAGTTCAATACCTATGAACTACAGCAAGCAGGAGCAGTCACACACACACTGAATGTGTCCTTGCTTTTCTTCTTTCTTACTTTTAGTTATGGGAAAATGCTTTCCTACAACTTGGTCACCACAGAAATACAAGGTTTCTGGTCCTGGAAGTAGATGGTTTTTATCTTGGAAATGGGTAGAAGAGGGTATTTCTGCAGCTTTAAAGAAATATCTTCCTCCTCCCCTTGCTGTCCAGTCCTTGCTCCCCTGCTCCTCTATTTCTGTAGAGCTGTTGGGAACTCTGGATGGAATAGCAGCTAATGGCTTTTTTGCTCCATTTCAGTAGCCTGGATGGTAAGAAGATGTCTACAAGCTGTTGTATAGGCATTACTAGTTTGATGGCCAAAGTCAAGAATGAGGGTAGGAAGTGGAAATCTATGTTCCATCTTTGCCAGATGTCCCCAGGCAGATCAGACTGTCTGTACATCCTATTTTCATGTTTGAAATGAGTGGAAACAAGACAGATCTATTCCACAAGTCTATTCTGAAGCTTTATTTACTTCAAACCTTCAGACAACAAACAACAGAGGGGCAAAGACTTTTTTTCTGCTCCTTTGCTCTTTGCTGGATTTTGGGAAGAAAATTCCAAATTTGCTTGGTTCCTCCTGTTCAAAGCCTTGTTGACAGGAGCAAGTTTGTCCATAAACCTATATATGCATAATTGTACTAACAGGAGCTGTTGCTGTGATGGCAGACACAGCAGTGTGATAGCACAGCCAATGGAAATGCCCTTCAACATTATAAACCATCATGGCAAAATTGTGCTGGGGGTAGCTCCACTGCACCGCTGGGCTCTACTGCCATGGCCTTGGGTTAAAAAACAACAGAAAAAATCACATCTCTTCTATAGCTGTGCTGATGAAACTTCAATGTGTAGGGCACAGCTTAAGCAAAGACTATGGTATTCTTTCTGTTGTTGTGGCTGTAGGGATTTTGGGTGTGAAGAGGTGCGGTCCCTGACTGGCAGGACATGGCTGGCAAAAGCCTCTAGTGTAGACACAGTTGTACCAGCTGAACCTGTGGATTTTGGTTGTGAGGCAAGGTGGGGCTGAAACAGACTCCACTGGTGAAATCTCAGTTTTAGCAATACCCTCTGCATCCCTATTAGAAATGCTTCTGCAGTGCAGCTATCTCAGCTAAGCACTTACAAGACAGAGATGGCTTTCGTCAGGTGGCTGCAGAAGGCAGCCACGTTTTTTCAGGGTAATGTCTATTTTATTTCTTTTTAATTTTCCCAGTCTGTTGCTGAAAGGCTGCTTTTGTAAGTCATGGCTGGGCAGGTAACCATCTGTTAATGAGTAATTCTTGTGTCTGATATTGGCATTGATCTGGTCCATATTTTGCAATGTAATGTCGTCTCCTGAGTGGGCTTGCTTGGAACTCCTTGTTATTGCTAGATCATGCTTTTAATTATCTCCTGAAGGGAAAGAGATGGGAAATGTCTGGATGGTAAACTGATTTTTGTTCTGATTACAAGCAACATTGGATCAGCTCCTCTGAAAGTGCTCTTAAACGTTTGCTGAGTACACCGGCGATCATCTCCGAGGCTTAGGCACTTTGTAAACTCTTCACTCCCTGTGGTTTGGGGAGTATCTTGCTACATGGCATTCCCATCTACCCACAAAGACATTAATGATTAACAGTGATAACAGCTCTGCTTACTTAGAAAGCTAAAATACCCTAAAGTCAAGTAAATCGCAGTCCCTTGTGAAAGCTTATTGCTGATTCACCCTCCTGCTTCAGCCCAGCTCTAGAAGTCTCCCTCTGCCAGACAAAAACCTTTGTGAGAGGAGAGCAAAGATGAAAGTCTGTGCTCTTTTCACTGTTGCCTTGGCTCTGATTCTGAGCAGTGACTGTGCAAGGATGGTAAGTCTGATTCTTCTGTTTTGGAGTGGTGGATCATCTACGTGCTGGCTGGCAAGACAATGTTGCTTTGGGGTTGGATGAGTAAAGCTGCAGACCAGACTGAAAGGAAGAGTGCTTCAAATGAAAACCAAGGGATTCGCTAGATGAAGGCTCACAGCAATGCTGACCAAGCATGGGGCCTGTAGGATAGCTGGTCTCATATGTATCTGCATTTAAAGAAATTGCTTACATCCATGCCCTGCTGTGAGGAAGAATGGGAGGGGAGGAAGGAACAAAAAACCCGAAATACTTTGAAAATGTGTATCAGAAATGTGTTGACACAGGCAGGTTACCTGCAGTAGCATGGAAGGAGAGTGCTACCCCACCAGACTTTACTGCTGCCTGGTAACTGAACATGCCAGCTTAGGTAACTGACTCCTTCCTTTCAAGCCTCTCCCCATTTTCATGCCATGCCCTTCAGTGTTTTCATTGTGTGCTTTGTGTCATTTTTTTGGGAGTATGTCTACAAGGCAGCTACAGCACTGCTGAGCATGGTGTGACTTTGTTATTTTGTGTAAACCCCACCATGGCCTGGCATCCACCAAGGAGTAGGAGCACAGCTAATATCCTGGACGCCCAGCTATGTGGCTTTCTGATTAGCCTTATTTCACTAGCTAATTTAAAACTAGCTCAGCTTTACTTAAGTGATGATATAATCCTAACTATCCCAGTGAAGTAAGGAAGTATCTCCTTAAACATTGCAGGTGGGAGCAGAGAAGAGTATTCACGGGGCCTAGGAAAAGATAGGCCCTGGCTGAAGCCATTGGAGACTGCTCAGTGCTGGCACAGTCAGTGTAGAGTGCAAAAACTTTCTCAGAACTGTTCAGGCCCTCCATATGTATCTTAGCAACAGCTTTGTTTTATCCCTTACTTGTTATGTCCCCTATCCAATTCTGTGTTCATGATGTGTTGCTTCCTTGACTGCTTTTGTGATGTTTTTATTTTGCTAGAGTTTAGATGTCAGCGCCTTTGGTGGCAGCAGCACTTTAGGTGTATCACCATTTTTTAGTTATTTCCTGTGGCTTAAAATCAGCTCAGCCTGGTGCTCTTTACTTGCTGATCAGCGAACCCAAATAAAGTAGAGGTTGCTTTTTTAACTAATGCCCTGGGGGATAGAGCTAAATGGCAGGAAAAGTCAAATGCTGGGATATTATCTGTAACTGTGAACTGCCCCCAGAATGCATATATGCTTCCTGCTGAGAGAAACAGGAGATGTGACCCTTGGCAATAGAAAGATATAATGGAGCAGAGCTTTGGCCTGTTTTTGTGCTGTGCTGGGTTTTCCTGGTTTAACAGAGACCTTTCATGAGCCGTTGTTTATCTATATTTTTTCACCAGACTGCGCCCCAGCAAAAATCACACACAAATGATGAGATCATTGCAGCAGCACTGGGAAAAACACAATTTCAGGCACCCTGGAAAGCACATTTGTCTCTGTAGGATAGTTCCCAGAATGAATTTGTGTCTCCAATCCACATTCTTTTTTTCTCTTTGTAGCACTACAAATCTGGGGCAGCAAGAGGCTCAAAACATGAGTTCACTCACCCACAAGGTACAAAGTCAAATCCAATAGGTTTCATGACAGTAAGAATGATCTGCCTGTCTGTATCCATGCTGTGCAAGTCAGTAGTAAGCCTGTCTTTGTTTCAACATGAATAAGGATTATGGAATGGTAATGCCATTATTAATTTCTGTGTAGAGGGGAATTTGGGATTAGCTCAGGAATCTCAGGTAATTTCCTTTCAGGTGTGGATTAATGGGAAGGTGCTGATGGGTTTTAGTTTGTCTGAGCTGGTGTGGCTTATATTCACTCATAACATACTGCGGCTGTAGAGGTGCAACTCCCTTTATTTTAATGAGCTGCGTCCGCCCTGTGACTTTAAAGTACATAAACTCTTTGTATGTACAGGTTAAATTTCTGCCACAGCCCTCGATCTCTCTGTGGGAGAAGGGTTTGAGCCCCATGTGATTTGCTGGGTTGCATTTGTTTTGATGGCACCTATACAATCAGACATCCTGGCTGTGTGTGGGTATTGCAGACCTCTGTTTTTAAAGCTTTTGTTGTCCTGTGCTTTTGCTGTTATGGATTACATGAATTGGGCCATTAGTGGTGCCTTTATAGCTTAGAACAGTCTTTAAGTCCTTCGGGATGCAATATGTCTTCTGAATGGAGAAGTATTTTTTACAACTCTCCTAACTGCTTATAACAGAAGGTATCAGGCAGAGAACATAAATATCTGAACATTTGCTTAATTAGTTCAGACGATGAAAACCAGACTTGAAAAAGGGATAGCAGAGGGGCTGGCAGTAGCTATTTCGCATTGACAGATAGGGGGACAGTTAAGGCAGATAGAGTGACCGTAATTCCAACCAGTTAGGAAGGGTTGGGATCACAGGGAGGGATTATTTTTTCCATAATGCTAATAACTGGCCTCAGAAGCTCTTTGAGATGATGAGGCTGGCCTTGTGAGGGTTAACAGATATTGCAAGGGTGTGCAGGACCCCCAGCCTCAAGGGGTAAGCTCAGGACAAGGAGCAGTCATACATCATACATCGTCACTGAGAAATGGAAATCCACTGTGCTGCCAGCTCAGTTGTATGCCCCATTTCTCTCCTACAGCAATGGTTGGCTTCCCATTCATGCTCCTGGATCTCAGAACTGTTTGCTTTTAGCTTAATGGTTAAATAAGCTCTGACAGTTTTTCACTGTCTTTTTTATCTTCAGTCTCTCTCATTCTCAAGACTCATCTTAAAGGATCTTTTCTGCTAGACTCCCACTAGCCTTCCTTAGACTCCCACCACCCTTCCTTAGACTGCCATCACTGACATGCACATAAAACTTGTCCTTTTTAGACACTGGTCCCATCAATTTCTCCCCACTTGTAAGGAATCTGCATATCACAAAGGGAAGGTAGTATGATCAAAATTATCTGTCTTCCCCCAACCTTTAAAACTTTATTTTTCCTGACTGTTTCTATTTCAGTTTGTACTGTCTCATGTCTTAATTGTTTTAAACAGATGTTACAATGTGATATGGAGTCTGAAAGGATACTACTTCAGAAATAAATTTCATATGCTATTACAATACTACATAATTGGAAATGATAATTGCAATTAATGAGTATAATTGGCATTTGCTGTACCAGAAATTGCAATATATTTTGAGCTGAAATGATCTGAGATCTTTATTCTACCACAGACTCTTAATCTTTGTTGATTTGGTCATTATGGAGGATGTTAAGCCTTGTCTTATGCACTAGAAGTAGCAGAGGCACAGAGTCCAAAGTACAGCTGAAAAATTTAAGGATATCTGCCTTCGTAATTTCATATAATAACATATAATATGTACCAGTGGGTTGGATTTCAGCTACATGATGAGTTTTTTATTCTTGTATTTCAGTGTTTACAGAGGATGGAAATTTATGCAAATTTCCTTTCCGGTACGGTGGAAGGTTTTATCACTCGTGTTTATCAAACTTATTTTCCTGGAAGAAATGGTAAGTTAACATTGCTTATAAATGAAGATAGCATTCAAATTAAAATGTCATCCTTTTAGTGCTTTAATCTTGTTTTTAAAAGAATTAACTTGAGCTTGATGTTGTGCCCAAGTTGATCCATGCAGTTCTCCTGATTATAGTCATGGCCCTCAGGTCAAGACTCGTGCTCAGAGTGGAGCGAGCCCAGGCTTGGGGTCTCCAGGGCCACAGAAATCTCAAGAACTGCAGAAATGTTTCCTCCTTGGCTTTCATATTGGAATTGCAACTTACATGAGTGGCAAGAGCTTGTACAGAAAGGGCAGGACCCATGAAACAACCTGATAGAAAACCTCTGCTGGGGGAGAAAGGAGAGATCCAGACACGTGTGAGAGATGACACTCAGTTAAGGAATTGTTTGATTTGTGTGGGCCATAATTGTACTGTAGCAGAGACCATCTGATTTTTGAGGAAATTTGGGTTTTTTTCCCCCCATATCTCTATCCAGACTGGCACCAGGCCCCTTTTGGACAATGCGGTACTAAGAGGTGAGGTATTACTCCTGCTTGTTGGGTAATGATTTATTCTACTAATGTGTTTAAGGTCAGGACTCCTTATTTTGGGCAAAGATTATTCTTTTACATATGTAGAACTTGTTAAAAGTATTCATTATTCATTTTGGAGTAGGGGCAGTCAGATGGGAACCCTACTGCAGCAAGCACTGAATAACAAGACTAACTTTGCAGATGAACCTATCTAATGGGCATATATTAACAGAAATCAAAGGCAACAAAGCAGGGAATATATGGGTACCTGTAATGTGAAAATATATACACACACAGATGAGCTATGTGAAAGGCATATACTTGCATATTTTTGGGGTGGAAATAATATTTTATAGAGTTTACTCACCCATGCAGGGCAGAACTCTAATTTTTTTTTTTCATAATCTGTGTCATCTTTCTGATGGCACATCTGTTCTAAGTGCTCGTGTAATGTAAACGACACAACACATCATACCTTCTTACAAAAATAGACATAGACCTTCAAGCTAGAAGACCACTTCTGAATTTCCCCAACATCCATAGATACAATCCAGATAAGAGAAGCCTCAAGGAAACAAGAAATCAAGAATATCTTAACTAAAGGAAGGGATCTGGAATAATTTTCCAGTTTGAACCCTGTCTTTGATGAACTGTAGCCACAAAAATTTTGACCTTTGGACCCACTTAATTTCATGCAATGCTTAAGATGGATCTTGATAATTCATGACACACTGTGTATTTGTTTTTAGCCAGTTAGGCCACAGAAATGGAAAAAAAATGGAGGAACCCGTGAATGGATGGGATCCAAGGTTAGAGCACACTTTAGAGCTGACCTTGGACAACTTGCTCTTATGATTCTGTTTTTAAAAGCCATTTACAAGTAGGGAGAGGAGGAGGAGGACAGCTGGAGCTGTTTGGTTTTGACAGGCCATTTCACCCCATGGCTGACCTTCTGGCCAGTGTTCACTCTTCTTTCATAAGCTAAAAGCAACCTAATGTGTGACTTCAGGCACAGAGATGCTGGGAAAAGAGCCCTGAACAGCAGTCGGGAAACCTGCTCTGTGCATTTTTGTGTGACTTGGCACTAGCCCATGCTGGACTGATGCCGAGTAACTGATCCCAGGGGACCTGGCAGGCAGCAGGCAAGAGCAAGGCTTGTGTCCTTCCTGCTCCTGCCTGCCTGCAAGCTGCTAGTAAGGATGGAGATGATGGGAGGCTGGATGCAACCTGCTTCCTCGGGGGCAAATGCAGGAAGACCAGGCCAGGAGAGTGCTGGATTACCCACTTAATAAGTCCATGTCCCTAGTCCTCAAGTCATACTTTAAGGCAGGATTACAGGCAGGACTCTATAGTGGGAGCCAAAGCCTGCTCTAATTGTCTTTAATTTTATTATATGTTTTCTTGTAATACATATGACACACATATTGTGTGCTAGCCCATCATATTAAGTTCAATAACAGATAGTCCTCCTGCAGAAAGCATTTAAGAGCAGTATCTATCTTAATACGAAGCTGGATATCTCATTTATGAAAGCTACTCTGTTGATTCACAAGGCTAAATGAGGAAGGCAATCAGACATGACCTTGTCCGTTTGTAACGTTAAATGTTTCAACATAAATCAGAGTCCCGACCGCAGAAACCTCTCCTTACTCACTCCAAGAGCAACAAACATGTTGTATCTTTATAAATATTTATCAAAAACACAGGAAAGAAGACAAAATAATTGCAGTTTTCAAAGAATAAACTTCCTTTAACAGCATCCTGTATTGCATTTCCCTTTAATTATAATCTGTTTTCACAGATAAATTCCTACTTAGAAGCCTCTTACCAGGTACTAAAGATGTCACGTAAATTTGACTTTTGTTTGGAAGACAAAAAAATAGCTGGAACTGTGGCTAAAGTTTGTTGGTACCTCCAGAAAGACGAAATAATGGGGGGACAGACAAAATGAGCGTGCAATGGACACCCATGAGAGCAAATGGGGAGGGCGATCTGAATTGTCCATTTGCTTGGCTACTACTGGATAGACTCCAGAGAATATTAACTTGTGTCTAAATTGTTTTTTTCCCTAATGATTAGAGTTTGCCTGAATTCTTTAGATGTATACAGGGCCTTTTCCATTTGCTTTTCCCATGCTGCTTAGTGTAACATCACTCTGCTAAATCAATAAATTCAGAAAAGTTTGGATTCTCCTTCCCCATCATGGCTGGCACAGGTGAAGTGTTCAGTCAAGGATGGTTTTGCCAACAATGACACAAACAGGGCACTGCCGACAACCACTTTTAACTTACTCCTCACCTTAATCCTCACGCATAATAGACCATCCTTTAAAAACCCATGATCCACTTCCCACTGAAGGAGCACAGAGAAATTTCCATTGACTCCCAGCAGAGTTGCACGGGCCTTAATGCCTGTGAGAAAACACCCTCTTTAAGAACATGCCAAGTTAATCTGCAGTACACTACCAAGCACCTTTCTTTTTGTGCACCTTATATAATTGTGGTCACCAAACTTAATATGTGTGGCCTATTCAGGTGCTCCATAGGAATGAAAGCATTTTAAATACCACATAGCATCTAATTAAGAAGTAAAGTAGGGCATTCAAATGGTAGACATGCTCTATAATAAATTTTCAATCTATCTTGTGACATCCTAGGGTGGAAAAATATTTGATAACACAACTGTTCAAGGTATGATTAAAAACACACACAATAGAAATAGATTACCAGGCATGTTAAATAAAGCAAACTCCTATTTCTTCCAGTGCCATGTAGCCACTCATTTTCCTGTGTAGTGCCAGCTGATATTTATTATGCTGCATTAGAACTGGTTAGGGAGGATGCTTTGGTGGATGGTTCATTGGGACACAAAGTGGACCTCCAAGGTTCAGCCTTGGTTCAGTCACATGCTCCCTGTGTGGCCTTGGGGAAGCCTGTTAAGTCTACCTCTGCAAATGGAGAATAGCAGTTAATGCTCCTTGGAGTGTTATGAGCCTTGGAGATAAGAGACTGATGAGGGCAAGGAAAGTGTGCAGATAAATAGTTGTCAAAGTTTGTCTCGGAAAAATTCCCATGGGCAGCGTGGTATGCACAATTCACTCCTCTGCTCTGCATAAAAGAGAGGTTTTATCTGTGCATTTGGAAACCACCCCTGTGTCAGTTATTTCCTCATTTTGTCTGGCAAGTTAAAAAATAGAAATACTTTAAAGGAACTGAGCACAAAATATGTTTGCCACTGAACGTCAGGAAAAAGTCCCTCTGTAGACAGTCTCCTGCCTCTGCAGATTATTAAAGAAATTGAAAGGCATAAAAACTGCTTTGGGTCCTGTTTTGCTTGTTTTGTAATGAGTAAAGGGACAAAATTTATTTGCTTTGGTTTTGGTTTTTATTTCTGTCTTTTGTTTTCTAATCTTAGAAATAGAAAGAAGGTTGGGTTTTTCTGGAGGATTCATTGGAAGTCTCAGGTCCTGCTTCCACATCTCATTCTTAACCTGTATTTTGTTTGAGAGAAACGGGACAGAGCATCTTTGACAAAAAAAAAAAAAAAAAAAAAAAAAGAGCATGTTTTTCCTCTGGTATTAAGAGATTTTGAATGAAACAGATGCTAATTAGGAAAATAAGTATGGCTTTCTGGGTTGCTGAAGAATGAAGGCCATATAGTTTCAGTGCAAACACCCGGTTTGTTTAAAGCTCATTAAACTGCACCTTTAACTCTTTTCAGGTGTTCAACAACACATAATTATGACCGGGACAGGAGATGGGGACACTGCGTTTTGTTGCCGAAAGACCACTCAGGTAAGGCAAGCCATTGCTGAGTTGCTCTGGATACCTGGCTCCTTACTTTGCCACCTGCAGTAAGGAGGGATGGTGCCTTCAGTGCTACTTTTATTTGCTGTACACAGAACAAGCCTTCACATTAGCTGTTTCTGGGATCTCTCTGTGACTCTGCATAACCATAGGATTGGACTGTGAATATCACACAGTCTTTAATTCACTTTCTGTTGCCTAACTTGAAGTCATGGAGAGAAATTATGGTAATGCCAACTTGGAAATCCAAACTCCTGCTGGAGCTGAGCACGGAGGTGATTGTCTTCTCCTCCCTCACGGCTTGGATGTGCCTTTTAGTCTTCCCGTCATTTAATCAGCTACATTTTCTGTCTCTTTGACCAGTTAATTTTTTTCAAGGTAGAGAAACGTTTCACATCCTGTACAACACACAGCCATCACTTCCAGCTGTCCTTCCTCAAGGTCTCAGGGTAGAGCAGACCTTCAAAAGCAGAATTCCTTGGGCTTTGGGCTGTGTCAGAGAAGATAAGAGGGCAGATGCATTCATTGCAGGAGCACTGAGGGACAACAAAAGGGTTACTTAGCTGAGCAGTGCTACGGCTTCATGTGGTCGCCACACTAGTGCTACAATTACCTCATTGTGAAAGTCTCTCTAAAATGGGAAGCCAAGGTCTGTGGCAAACTCTCTTTTCTATATAAGTCACTCTATTTTATACAGTGGGTGAAAGCATCATGTCCCAAGCAGTTCAGTGGGAAACATGCATCCCTGTCCTCAGCAGTACCTTGATGGCTGGCCCTTGCTTGTGTCTGTCTCCACAGCTTTATGTTTCATCAGCTGGATACTGGGGAATCTTATTTTATAAGTAACATGTATATCTAATTCTCAATTTATACAGTGACAGACCAGCACAGAAAAGTGAGGTGTCGCACTGATCAGACTTGGTGCCTCTGAGGTTTTTTTTGTATCTGTGTCTAAATGCTGATCATGTTCCTCTATTCTTCGCACTACATTCAAATGTGACTAGTCTTGTTTAGTCTGCAGGATATGACCAGATGCCCTTAGATGTTCACTTCCCACTTTCCAGCAAAGGGCATTTTCCACCATCCCCTTGCAGGGAGTTCTCCATCATGTCAGGAGACTCATTGCCAAGCTGATTACAATCTACCAGAGCGGTTGAAAAGCCAACATGAGCTGAATCATGTTGACAGTCTAAAATTAAGCAGTGCACAGCACCTTAATTTTAAATTTAACAACTTTAAATTATTTTCCAGCCAGGCTTTAGAACAGATTAACAGTAGATCAGAGACAAATGACCTAACCCCAAAACAAGCAGCAATGCATGTGCCTTTGTAATGCAAGTACATCAGACATGAATGTAGACTTTATAGACAGTTTGTGCTTCCAAGAGTCAGGTTATGAGGCTGCAATTACTTATTCATGAGTGCCCTCCCAGAGCTTAAAATGTTGGAAGCCATAACTCATGACTGCTTTAATCCTCCATTGAAACACTGTCACGGTGGTGGCTGACTGACCCAAGGAGGCTTTTCCAGGAGCTGAAGAAGGAGCTCTCCAAGCCTAGCATTGCATTTCTGGGGGTGTCTTGTGCCACCTGTGTCCCTCCCTCAGCCCACTGTTGTGGCCCTGCCAGCCCCACATGCAGCCATCTCCATAGCGAGCTGGCTGCCCACAAGCCTTTTTGGGTTTTCTGGCTCACTTTTGCCTGTTACCTACCACAGCATTGGATAGGGTGGTTTGCAACAAGAAAGCCACCCTGTCTGCCTGCCCCCTACTGAGGGGTATCTTTGTCAATATACCGTAGCGCCAGTGAGGTCTTGCCCTGGTTGATGGTTTTTCTCCAGAAAGATACTCTGGAGAGTATCCTTTGTCCATGAGAGATTGGTAAGGAGTGTGTGAACTGGGATGGGGAAGGAGTGGCTTGAAAGCAAAGGCTAAAGCATCAATTCTCTCCAGGACAAGGATACCATGTGTACACGGGGAGTCAACATGAAACCACTGGAGCTGCTTACAATTTACCATTAAGCAAGTGTTGGAGGATTTGAACCCGAAAAATACATCTGGCAACTTCAAGAGAAAGTTTGACTGACAAGTGTTTAGCTTCAGGATGAAGTGAAGCACAGGTGTGAAGGCTCTGCTGGAGGGAGATGTTAATACTGCACTGTACACTGCCAGATCTTATTGTAACAACACCTGAGGCACTTGTTCAAACCCCTCCTGAAATCAGTGGGAGCTTTATCACTGCCTTCAGGTTTCCAGAGCATCCTTCACTCCTGCCCAGGAGGTCTCTGTGGAGACCATGTGTAGTATCTGCCCGATATGATCCCCTTCATACACATGGGACAACAGGGCTTTGTATATCAGTACATATATATGCATAAAAGTGCAATGTCCCTATATGTGGGAATTCCAGATCCTGTTCTGAATGCCTGGTAATACTGAACAAATGGCCAAAAGCCCAGGGAGACCCAGACTTCAAAGAAAAGTGCCAGTCTGAGTTCTTTTAAGAGATGTTTGGACTTATATGGAAAGAAGAAGTAGGGTGGTGTGGGCTGAGCAGACAAGAGGAAGAGGCATCATCCCAGGAGGGGCTCTGGGAAAGAGCAGTCCCAGTTCTAGGAAAGGTGCGTGGCAGAAACAGAAAGTTTTTGTGGGAAGGTATGCTTAGAAAGGAGAGACAAAGCTACTTGCTCGTTCAGCAGAGCCTCAGAGAGGTGTAGCTGAAGTCAAGGTGATTGCTAGCAAGCACAAGTGTTTTTCCTGTGAGGGTGGAGAGATACTGCTGAGTGGCTTTAGATGTTGGCTGAGCTTGTGGGGACTTGGCACTCCCCATTTAATGGCTAGTTAATGGTGGGCAGGATTCCTTGCAGGGAACTGTGATATGTCCATGTACTTATGAGTAGAAGTTGTTCCTGGACTCCATGGAAGGTGGGGAGGGATGCAGAATACCCCAGGGAAGTCAGGCTGGACTGGCAGGTGGGATGCAGTGCGTGACTCCAAGTGGAAAAGAAATGGAAAACTGGAAGTGCTCTTTCCAGGTTTAATGAGGGTACAAAAAAAAAAACCAACACTTGAGCACCACTGTAACAGAAGATGGCCTGGAGATCAAGTCATGGCTTGGATGTGATGGGAATAGGAAATACAGGATTTTCATTTGAGGAAACATTACACCACTAAAAGTTTCATAACTGTCAAACAGCAGGAATAGCAGGACCATCACTGCCTTTACTTGCTTTCCCTTGATGTTATCCTGGAGTGAAACTATCAGTGAATACACCCAGGCCTGCTATCTGATATCAATTACACCACTCTATTCTGAAGTAAATATTTTGATCTGTGTAGGGGAACCTTCACATTTACAACACTGTAGCAAAGCTCAAGATGTGCCTTTTGTGCTTCACTTCAGCCCTGTATGTGTGTGCCTGTGTTTCTATGTGTTGCATCCCATGCTTAGGACCACACACGCTAGCTGAAGGAGCACCTGGATCGAGTAACTCTACAGTTGCCCTCATAGAGTTTGACTAGGATTAAAAAAAGAGGATTTGAATGCAGACAAGGTCTTGTGTCAGCTCTGCAGCAGGTGTAAAACGTGATGTTGGTTGAGTTCAGGGGAGATATACCCCTTGACACTGTCTGAAATCAGGAACGTTGGTTGGCCGACAAGCGCAACTTTTGCATTGCACATTGCCAAGTGAAGCTTCCATCGGAGGAGTTAGAGCGTTGTCCTGGAACACCCTGTCCTCTCCCACCCTATTTTCATATGATTTCGAAAATTCCTTAAAAAACAGAGATACATGAGATGGTCCAGTTTAATCTGGTTTGACCTGATTTACTTGGATGTGCCCTTGTTTGGCTTCAAAATTTTTTCCTTTGTTCCAGCTGTCCATTAGTTTTAGACATAATCCAAAAATCCATAGCAAATTCTTCTGTTGAGGGTTGTCCTTCGTGTAATTTGCAAGAGAGATGCATAATCCCAGTCATTGATGTTGAAATGCGAAGCATGCAGGGCAGTAATCCCGGCAGAGGCAGAGCTGGAGGCTTCCCTCCCCAGTGTAAAGGCACAGCTCCATCTTGTGGGCATTTGTCCCATCTTCTTCACTGTGGCAGCTCTGGCAACTTCATGCGTACCTGGACCTACCACTTTCCATCAAGTTACGCTGGGGGAGAAGGTTCAGCTCAGTGATTTCCTATACGGTTTTTGAAAGCTGGATAAATATATCTGCTATACAGCTGGGAGCAAAACCAGTGTGAACTGGTTGGATAAACATTTTTTCAGATTAATAGGTGTTATTGAAACCACTGTGCATTGAACCAAAATGGTTCATGTAACCAAGCTGACACCTAACACAACAAAGCATGGCTTATCTGGCACCTATTAACAACTTCTTATGTGGCCTGTCTAGATCACTGCGCAAACAACCCTTGCCAAAATGGAGGGACCTGTTCTCTCACTCATAGCCATAGGATGTACCACTGTACCTGTCCCGAGGAATTCACGGGCGATGACTGTCAGATGAGTAAGTATCTTCTTCCATGAGCGTTACAACATTAAATACGAGCAGTAAGTAGAGCTCATTAATGATTGCTTAATGAAAAGGTAGTGCTGTTGTGATGGGAGAGACCACTGCAGCATGAATGTTTCTGTAGGCAGATTTCCAAATGGTTATGACAGACAATCCATTACTGACAGGACAGCTGAAAATAGCTCAATTATACAGTTATAAATCCAAGCATGATCTGAGCCAGTGAGAGATTAAGCTATGGAAAACACAAAGAGCCTCTTCTCCTCCCTTTGCTGTTTTTAAGATTTAAATATCTCTTACATGGTTGGAAATGACTAATAATATCATCCAGTATGTAGGGCAGGGAGACATGAAAAAACCAACATTTCAGGTGACGCCTTATCCCTTATGTATATGCACACATGGGTCTATTATGACTTTTCCTGTGATGTCAGCTTTACACCTGGACACCTTCAGGGTAGTCACTTCCAAAGGAGGAGAGTCAGGCCAAAAGGCTTTGCTTGGGTTATTTTTCCAGTTTTACAGAGGTGTCACTCCCAAATTACTGCACATGAAGTGCAGTATTTTACACTGAGGATTTTCAGTTGTACTTGTTTTGTTTAATGAAGGATTTTGCCTGTAGCTCTAGACTTCTCTCTTGATGCAAGCAAAGCAGCCTGTTTCAGACCTGGTGCTCCGCTGCCTCTAACACAGCCCATCATCCACAGATGATGCAGTAAAGTGGGACAGATACAAATATATAGCACTGATTTGATTTTTTGTGTTTGCTGAATGAACTTTTGGAAGGGCTTATATAATGGTGATGCTGTCATACTTATAGGGCTTTAGGAGAAAGCCAACTCTGCCTCAAGGTCTGTGGAGCTGCTGCTATAGTGGCTTAGTGCCTCCACACTCTGGAGGCTGGCTTGTTAGAGAAGCACCATCAACAAGCATGTGTCTGCTCAAAAGGAGAAAAGGGTTTCACAGGGGATGATGGAGATTGTGTTGCCATTCCTTCTAAGAAACAACCTCAGAAAGCTTGTGTTGGTTTTTTAAACTGTTTCAGAGAAATGTTTTGACAACAGTCTCTATGAGTTCTTTGATGTGGGCATGAGCTGGTCAAGAGCCCAACAAGGAGCTGTGGAGCAGTGCATGTGTGTGAACGGCCGGATTGAGTGCAAGAGTGTCGAACACAAAAGTAAGGCACTATTTTGCATTACAGCTATTGGCCTGCATGGCATGGGGATAAAGGACAGTAAGGATACCAAAGCCTGAGCAATGTTATATACAGTAATGCTGCTCTTGCAGCACAGGTATGCTCCCCAAAAGAGAACATTTTAGCTTACCTTTCCATGTGTGCTGACCGAAGAAATCACTTCAACACGTCCATCCTTGTTTGAAGAAGTGATTATATGCATTAAGCTGAATTTTAGGGGCACAGCTCAGTGCTTTCTTTACCAGGGAGGCAATCCTAAACTGCAGAATATAAGAATGTACAGCAGATTATACAGCAGAAGTGGTAAAATATCTGACTTTCTGAGCTCTCTTTCAAAGCTGTGACATGCCTGAGAGGCACACCCTCCTCTACTCTTCCCTTGCACACACAATTGCCTCATATTGCTGTTTCACCTCTGCGATTTTTTTCCCAAGCCTATCCCTCTCTAGAGTTGCCAGCATGTAAACTCTGCCCACCTCCAGGATCCCATTTGCCCCGTATCAACCAAAGAGTCCCCATGAGTTTTGCCCCGAAATACCCAATCCTCGCCAGGATATAGCAGATACTTATGTTATGAAGCCTCATCCTTGTTTTGAGGCTCCCAGGTACCCGACATGCTGGCCAGCTAGCGGCAGGGCATGTGCTTTGGGTTGACTCTTACCTGATTAAGCTGGCACAGCATCTCCCTTTTGGAAGGAGAGATGGTGGGAAATGAACTGGTATGCCTCACCTATATATGTGCTCTGGTATGGCTATTCTGTTATTCAGTCTGGCTGACTTTTAGGCTGCCCTTTGAAATAGGTAGGTGCTTCTATTCCCACCTTACACACATGGGAACTAAAACATGGAAAGAGTTGGTGGCTCTCTAGGACGTTGGGAGTCCATGGGACAGTTGGGAAATTTGATAGCACTTAATACTTCCCAGCCACAGATTCTAAATAGTTAATTGAACTCCGTGCTAGATATGCTGTTATAAATTTTAATGCAGCTCAGGGGCAAACTTGGAACTGGCAGAACCCTCTGTACATGAAGAAGTGGTAATGCTGCCACCATCACCACTAGTAATAATAATCACCACTCCCATTTTACCTATTGTTCATTGGTAATATATTTCAATAGCTATGCAGACATTATCTGATAATAGTAAAAATTATGAGAGAGACCTCAGTAGGTAGAAATCAGCAGTATACTTTTCTTCAATTTATACCAAGTATAGGTCTGAGATGAGTAAAAAAGGGAAAACTTCCCGAAAATGTATGTGCAGGGAGAAGGTATACCAAAATAAGTTAAAATGGACTGATTCTCTTGAACAATTTGTACCTTTGGTTTGATCTTTGGTTTCTACTTGTAGGTTGTGTTCATGATCCCTGCATGAATGGTGGAGAATGTAAACTAGTGACCTTCAGTGGGAAAATAGTATGTGACTGCAAAGAAAATTATGCAGGAAAGTATTGCAATATTGGTAAGTAGAACAACCTACCAGTGGACAGGGAATTTGGAGTTTTCATCTAGGTGTGAAGCTGGTGGTTTTGCCTCTCGGTTGTATTCTGCCTTTGCAGACATTTCTTTTGATAACTGAAGAGTCACACAAAACTTCACTAACAAGTGTTTAATGTATTCCTTCAGTGTAAAGCATAACACACTCTTCTTCACTGAGACCCTAATTCTAAAAATATTTCTTCATGTAATTAACTCTATGGAAAATTAAACACAGAAATTGTAATCCAATTACTCATGCCCATAAAACTAAATGCATGCTTTCATTTTGCAGGCTCAGTTGCAGAGTTGAACTCTAGTGCAAACGCTTCCCCACAGATCCATGCATCTTACCTGTACCCTCATAAAGTAGGGATTTATGCTCTGACAAAATCTAGCAGCTGGCTGTATTTGGTAGCACTAGATTGTTGTGGGAAGTAGATAAAAATAAAATGCACAACCTTTGTTTGGGTTACCTCTTACATTAAATTAACAGCATGTTTAGCCCAGTAGAGCTTACGTAAAAATCCTTACTTTCACTGGTGGTCAGGGCAGAGACATCTGTCTTTTGATGCCCACATATTTGTTCTGTGTTACTTCTTACTAGGCGCCACATAATTTTTGATATAACTTTCCTCTAGAAGATTTAACTTTTCTCACTGCAGGGGTTAAATCTGCTTGTACATGTTACCTGCACACTAAATCTTCAAATTATATCAGTGGCTACTTTTCAAATATACAGCAACTGTTAGGCATAAATTATAATAGACCTTCAGTTATACCAGCCTGTGATCCCAACAACTCACTGAATACATCTTTCTGAGTACCTAAGCCCCATCAAAATGGAAGACAAGACTTGTGGCATCTATGATGGAGATCTAGTTTGTCCTAATGGGTGCTGGGGTAAAGAAAAATGGTAATGAACACTAGTATGTGAATTGGCATCTGTTATTCTTTTTTGTTATTCTGATTGTTAACAAATGGTGCAGCCATCTATTCAACCTGAAAAAAAAACATCCACTTGGAGACCAGCAGTGTGGATAGAATAATAAATAGTAGGAGTGAATTGGCAAATTGAATGACATATGAACTGATCCTGCACCTTCACTAGGTATCCAATGAATTGTGCAAAATGGGCTTGTGGCTCTTTTAAGTCCCTCCTAAGCAGGGATATTTTAGCCGGTTTTTTTGTTTGTTTTTGTCCTTTAGCTGCCCTAGTGAGATTTGTCCCAGGCTTTGCAAAAGCTGCTGCAATGATTTGGGTGAGGGGCTGCATGTGCACAACACACGTGCAATCTGGCATCCCAGGGAAAACTGCACGCTGCTCGTCTTCAAATAAAACTGCTTTTCAGATTCCGATTTTATTATCAGCTTCCCCTGCCCAAAGCAGCAATGCTGTGCATAAACATCCACCCAGCACAGCCTGGATTATAAGTATCAGGATGACAGTGTTGTAGCTGTAATACTGGTTTCTGTCTGACTAGCTTAGAACAAGAAATAAGCTGGTGCTCTTTGATTACTTGAAAATAATAGAGCAAACATTTGGTTTGCTAAACAAATGGCTTTAGATGCTTATAATCCATCTGCATTCAGCTGCCTAACACCCCCACGCAAATGGGAACTGAAGGTTTGTGTTTATGTGTCAAGGCCTTGCAAACAAGTTTAAAAATGAAAAAACTTTTCGCCAGTATTTAGTCGTTCTAAATTAATGCAAATAAATTAGTGCTGGGGGGTCTATAGACCTGGTACTATCATCCCACGATGGCAACGGCATTCTGGTGAAAGCACTAGGAGCTTGTGCTCTCAGAGCACATAGAACTGATTTTTAAATATAGATTGGATTAGTTTTTTCTTCAATGTTTCAATCTGATGCTGTGAGCACAGCTGACTTTTTTCTTTGTTTTCCTTTTTACTGTCTTGTATAGTTTCCCTTGTCTAACAGGACTGAATTGTGAAGTTACTGCTTAGTCTGAACAGCTTACGGTTAAAATGCTTCATTCAGAAAAAGTTACAGTGTCTCCAAAGGTCATTTATAGAGGCAACCTTAAACCCGAGTTGTGGTGCAAAAGTATCTTCTTCTAAAAAAAAAGAAAAAAATAAATTTAATAATCAGTAGGTACCCCACAATGTTACTGGTTTGTGATATGTTTGAGGTCTCTGCTGATGTCCTCTGTCCTTGACTTCTACAAAGAATAAAAAATTTTCCTATGTTTCTGATGGAAAACCAGCTAATTTATCTTGATGTCACACTCACAAATATTAATAAACCAAGCGCCACCTTGGCTTAGATCACAAGTCTAAGTACTATTGTGAGTTGAGCATCGGCAAAGTAGGGGATGACTGAGGAGTAATGTAAGTAGCAGGAAGTTACTGAGAAATAATTCTAGTTGAGGATTTTCTCAGCGGATGGCTGGGCCATCATATTTAATAGACCTTTACCTGTTTTCTGTGAATTTGTCTAAACTCTTTAGCTCTCCTTTATGCTTTTGCTTTTCACACTATGCTGTGTCAAGAAGTTCCAGAATTTAAATAGATATGATGAGAAACAGTATTTTCTATTGTTAGCTTAAAACCTACTGCCTGATAATTTCATTCCCCCCCCTTTGAACCATGCATAACAGAGAATAATAATTTTTGTGATTTTACAGATATGTATTTATCTGTCCATTAGTTGTTTCTTTTTTTTTGGACTATGGGGTCCCTGTCAGTACTCAAAAGCCATCTTTTCACTGTTAAAATTCTCTTACAAACAATCATTATATATATTATATATATTGCCAAGCCTTTATCATAAGGGACATGCAGTTACTGGCAAATTATGAGCTGACTTAAAAAAAAAACATATGGGAGGTGATAAATGTAACACAGGAGATATCTATAACAAAGGAGATCAATATACAAAAGACAGTTTCTAATATAGGTTTCTACTCTTTGTGGTAATACATTATTTTCTAGTCCTTAAAGAAGAAACTTTCAGTACTAAAGAAATATCTACCATTTTAAAAAATGGTCTAACACAGTTTATATGCATAAGATTTCAGTGAAGTTTAATTTCAAAGGAAAATAGATATACCACCGACAGATTCCTCCCCAAACAGATGCTGTTTAAAATTATTTAAGCATCCATTTTTAATTAAGTTTAATTTGTAATAATTGCACTTAAATATGCAGTTATTTTTAGAAATAAGGATTTTGTATTAAGAGAGTAACTGTATTCACTTTGGAGACAGAGTTCTTGCTGAGAGAGCTCTGAATCCAGGCTTCAAGTTACAGTTCAGAATTAGTGATCGAACCCTGAGTAGCAATAGTTGTCTTATTGTACAGAGAAAGTTACAAAAAGGGTCCAGACCCAACCACTTTGGCAGTGACATATGTGAGGAAGCAGTCAAACCTGAGAAAGATGCAGGTGTTATCTCTGGCCCAAGTTGGTATAGGGAGTGCAGAGGGAATTTTTTTGAGATGTTTAACTTCAGAAATATTTAGTTTTATTGGAGGTCATAACTTATGACAAACAGTTATAAATATGCAACTGTAAAATTACTTTGACATGTTTCTTTGAACAGATAGGAGCCGTGGTAAAGGTGTTGGGTGAATACAGAGGGATACACAGCTCAAGAAAGAGGAGGAGCTATTTGGCTAGAGGACAGATAATTCATTATAATAAACATTTATGCAAATGTTAAAGGGATTTGGAGAGTGAAGGAAGGAGATGTAAAACTTCTTTTAAAGGGATGGGTGCCTTCAGGTTTCTGTGAACATCCACCATTGCATTTGCACTACTGGCCTTAGTTGACATGCAAGCAGGAGCTAATATATATTTTGCCCCATTTCCTGGGTAAAAGCACTTCCTTCTCCTTACCATTGCTTTGGCACTGGTTTTGGGTGTGCGTTGTTGGTAAATTTGGGGGTCTCATTTGTTTTAGGTTTATTCTTGATATATTGGAGGGTATATTAGTGAGGTATCTTTATTCTGTTTAATTAGCTGCCAAGCCTTTTCCTGAAATATTTAGACTATATTGGTCGCTTTGTTGTGTTACTGTTGATCTCTGGAGGAGAGGAATAACCGGTAGTCATAAATGGATAATTGAATGGGTTTAACACTATGTATTTCAATGGTTTGTCAGCTTTTAACTGGATTTTTAGGGTGTAGAATTACTTTAATCATTGGGTGGTACAACGTTCTTGATGACTATCTGGGGTTTATTTCTGGCCCCTTTGTTCTGTTAGGACTCAGCAACAACTCAGGGTCTGTTCCTGTGGAACTATTTGTAAAAATAAGGTAGCCATCTAATAAAGTACATCAGTGGGATGGATGGATGGATGAGCAGATTTTGGTGCTTTTCATGATTAAATGAAGAGGTAGAAAGCAGGAACATGGAAAGCCTGTTTGGATTTGTGTCACTGTCATTGTGGGTTACAAGGCATGGTAGGTTTAAGAGTATTGGGAGGACCAGGAATTATATAGTTTGAGGGTTCTTTGGATTAAGGTTTAGGTAGCAATAACGTTTTTGCTACTATTGGTCATGATGAAGTATGAAGTTGTTGAAGGTATTTTCAAAAACTCTTTATGTTTTATAGTGGTTTTATTTTCCTAGTCATGCAGTGGGTAACGGAATTAGCTATGATACCATAGCTTTAAAGAAAGTATGAGCTGGAATGCTAATTGTGGAAGGTTTATGGTTATATAAGGAGATGTGTTGTTGTATGTCAGAAGTAGGCTGAAGATTCTTAGAAAAGGAAAATGACAGAATAGCTGAATATATAATTACATACAGCAAAAGAACCTCTTGGCCACATCTTTGGGGGTTAACCTGGGGGTGTCTGAAGTAAAAAAGACAGCAAACCCACTCTTTAGTGGTTGCTTTACTGAAATAGGGTGTTTGCAGTTTTCTACTAAAAAAAGTACTTTAGTAAAGAAAATTCAGCTCTGGAGGCTGGAAGGAAAGTTTTAAATCTTTCTCTTCTGAAGAAGACAGTGAGAAAAGTCTTAACTTTTTGGTTTATGTTTACCAATGTTATTCTATAATCTACTAGAATGCTTTTGGACCAGTGTATACTTTTTTATTTCCTAGGAACCCAGGGGGAAAAAAAGGAAATAAGATGAAATATAATAAGAAGGTCAGTTGGCTGACAATGATGAGTGAGTATTCAACCAGTCAGTCCCCACTGAGCTTGGATAAGAAAGGCTGCTACTAATAGTTGAAGAGGATTTGTATGTTGGGCTGAGATGCTGCTTGTTTGCATGTATAGAGCATTGACATTAGTAATAAAACTAGGATGGAAAAGAATATGGTTAGTATTCCTCCATGATTGTGGAAGAATGGATGGAATAGCAGATAAAAAAGCATCATTGTGGTTTGATATGGCTTAGGGAGGTGGCTACATGGTTTGCAGGAGTCAAGTTTTATGGGTCCCCTGTGAGGTTGCATGAGGGCATGGCAAGTGTTAGTAAGGTAAGGTTAATGAAGAAAAAGCTTAGGGCACTGTTGCAGAAATAGTCAGAAATAGTTGGATATTTATCAGATTTTTAATTATTTCAAAATAATTCAAATAATGCTGGAGTTCCATGGAGGGAAAACTAGGTCTAGTAGGCTATCACCTGCAGTGATAAATGGTGGGAGAAACTGGAAGATGAAGAAGTGGGTAAGCATGGTGTTATCAACTAAGAACCCACCTCTGATTCATTGCACTAAGTGCCACTATAGGGGATGGTGGACAGGAGACTAGCGGTAACTATGGCTTCACAAAACAATAATTATAAGGTGTTGTTCATGGAGGTGATAGATGTGAGCAATAACAGAGATGCTACTCTGATCTCCCAGGTTTCTTTATAGAGTTAGGAATTATTATAAAGATTTTGGCTGATATAGAGAAAAACACAAATGAAGAAGGGAGCACTCTATGCATGGAGGTTTGGATTAGTCCTTTGTGCTTAACATCCTGGCAAATGTGGGTTAGAGAGGAGAAAGCTAACGAGCTCTACTGTCAGCAGTATAGCATATCGCAAGGATTAACTCTGTAAGGATTGAGTGATAAGACAAATCCCAAGGAATAAGCAAAAATTTCTCCAGTCAAAGACAGAGTATGTAGAGATCAAGAGGACTTAAGTGTTACTCAAAAAATGCTTTTTTTTTTCCAGATGTTGGTGGGCACTAAGGTTTCTGTGGTGTCTTCTGTGTTCCTACAGTGGTGCCTTTTTAGATTACATGTCTCTGTTATAATCCTAGTATTAACTAATATGATTAATATTAGGAGCTGCTAATATGAAGCAGTTGCTTAGTCCTTACTCTTATGACAGGGTGCCAGGCTTGGCAGCAGTGTTAATTTTTGGGTGCTGGTTAATTCAAGGCTATAAAGGTGTTTTTAATCCTATTTTTGAGTTATCTGAGACATGACAGTGGTATCAGTTAATTATGTTTTATAGAGGGCACATCTCTTGAAATGTGAAAGGACTGACATCTTTTAATCCATGCAATCTGTTTTGCTGTATAATTGCCAGTTAGGAAGGTGGTTGAAGGGAAGATGCAGTAGACGTGGTTCAGAGCTCACAGGCTTTCAGCTCAGCCCTTAGATTACTGCAGAAATCTCCATTGCATTGTCTCTCCCGTTGCCTGCTTTCTCCCACCAGCCCATGCTGAGTGCTTCAGGTGCTCCAGAGACCCCCTGTCATTACTGGCTCTCTACAGAGCAACTGCTCATCCACTGGCTGTCATTAATTGCTGTACAGTCTGTCTCTTTTCCTATCCAGAGACTTATCTTGGTTCATAGTCTTAACACATAAGGGCCTACAGGTATATTCAGAAGAATGACAGCTTTCACTATGAATTAGGCACTCAGATACTCTTGAAAATCCTGTAAGGTACTCCATGCAACAGGTCGATTCCCTGTCAAAGTAATATAAACACTGAGATTTGCTTGTTGCTGCCGGAATTTCTTTCCCCTACCTATTGACAACTTATTTCCTAAATATGTTGCTCCTTTTAGCTCTATATACTTACCTATTTGATTGCACTTATGACTTTGTAAATCATAGAATTGAAGACAATAAATAGAGAAATGAAACAGAAAAAGAGCTAGTCCTTTCTCTTATCTAGGATATTACTTTTCTAAGTTATAAGAAAATACTGGCAGATTTTATAGCTTTGTAGATTTAAACCTTTATATGAAAGAATTCAACTTACTCAGAAGGTAGATTTGTACATTAGCTTTTACAACAAACATAAATCTCTTCATTTTTAGCTCAGCTGGTCTAAGTATTTGCAAGTAAGAAGGTACAAATATACTTTGAAGAAGAAATATATTAAAAAATAAGCCTACTTTCAGTAAAAGGGATGTGCTGTCCTTATGTTAGGATGTAACTTAAAGATATCTTTTGTGCTATAGAAATCACTTTGTTTTCCCAGTTTTCAGTCCATCCTTGTTTTACATGGTTTTTATTAGATTTAATACACCACAAAATTATGCTAATTTTCCCACATTTCTGCCTGGTTTTTGTCTCAGACAGATTGTTTCATAATCAGGCTATGGTTTCAGCAGGGATGTATTTCAGCATTAAGTGCTCTCAGTCCAGAGGTTTATAAACCAGAAAGCAGCACAACTATTTGAATCAATTATTTGTTACAAATTAGTGAGATGCATTATCTCCTGTTTTATTAAATCATAAGCCCAAACATAAATACTGAAATCTAGATAAAATTATAAATGTGTAATTGAATTATATAGAAATATAGCTATATAGGTATACAGCTTCCCTTGTACTTCAGTTGTGGTTTGGGTTCATTGATTTGCAAACTCGGAAAGCTACAGCGGGTGCTGTTGTTCTCACATTCACAGTCAGGTATTGGTATACGAAAATGTGAAGCAATTTGCTTCGAGCCAGGAACAGTCCAGTCGTGGGGATGCTGCCACCATGCAATCTCCTGCCCATATGCATTAGACTTCCCATTCTCACCATTAAAGAGTGAAAAATATGTCAGCTGGCCACCTTCCTAGATATTTACTGAGATTTTCAGTGGCACAGGGAGCCACTGAAAGATAAGCCAAATCTTCCTTTGGGAGCTGTGCTAGGTTAATGTGGACATGCTTCAACGCTCTCTGTGTGGTTGGTTCATTTTGCACAGGAATATTTGCCTTATTGCTTTCAGAATATCTGAGGGTTTTTCAGTGCTTTATCTGACAAAATGAGATGCCTGTAAGAGCAATGTCTATGAATATTGGAGACTCCTTACTGTCACACATTTAATTTTTATGAATGTATATAAATATGCTTTATTTTTAATTTTATTAAAATTAAAACAAACATTTGATTTTATATTAATCAATAATTTATTAATTATCATTAATGTGTTTTTCATGATACATAAGACATAAGTATAATTATATATAAGAATAAATTGATTTATTTATTAAATAATAAGAGAATTATTAATAAAATATAAATATTATTTAAAATATGGCAAAAATATATATTGCCAGCTCAGACTAGTGGTTAGCTGCACTTTCCATGGGGGAAGTGCAGCTCCCTGCAATCAAAGACTTCACACCTTTCATCTCTGAGGGGATCTCAGGGCTACCCAGAAAAGGAGATCAGGGAACTTCTAGGTCAATCAAGAAAAGATGGACCCTCTGCAGGCATCCAATACGTCTGAGCTCATGCAGGAAGGAAACTTGACTTATACCCTTGTAAAGGATGCCTTGGGGAGCACCACATCCTGCAATGCTGAGGCAGTGTGAGGAATAAGCTTATGCAGAGGCATAGAATGTCATTGTTCATTCCTAGTTGTCTTCATTGTTAATAGATGAAACAGGATCAGGTGGAAATGTACATTCATAGACGTATGAGAAAGGCTTCAGAGAGATATGAATGCCCTGCCTTGCAAACCAGCTCCTATCTAGTGAGTGATGAAGTGCTCTCTCTGAGAAATGCAAGGGACATAGGGCAAGCATCAAGCCTTTGGCTCTGGAGCTTTCAGAGGCACTGCAACAGGAGTGGACATGTGCTCCAGGGAAGGTCTGGATGGAGGATGTTCTCTTAATTCCAGCAATGTTTTTCTTTAGCTTATGATTTCCTAAAGAACTCTTCCATCTGGACAACTGATAATTAAGACACTGGAGAAGGCCTCTTGTAAAGGCAATTGTAAGTGGAGAAGAGACTTTTGTCCTTCTCCACTTCCCTCCTCTCCCTTCCTGCCATCAGCTAATATAGAAATTTATAACAGTGTATTTAATAAAAGCATTACAGCATTCCAGATTACATATCTGGAAGGAAAATTTGGTGAAAGCTCAAAATCATTAGGCAAATTGCTGATGAGATGTTTGGGGGAAAAGAAAATCTAAAAGGTACATTTTTTTCTGCCTCCAAAGGAAACTCATAAAACCATTCATGCATGTAACTACAGACCCTGAAACAAGATCTGGTGACAAAACATCTTGTGAAACATTTTTGGGAAGTTAACAATTAGAACTGTTTGGATAACTGCTATTTCAGGTTGCTTTTAATTTTAAGACTTGAAACTGCCTTTTAGTGAAAAATTAAAAGGCAAAGAATTGGTGTGACATGCTGATAAAATAGGCCATCCTAACACAACTAGAATGTTTTATGTGAGCTATGTAAAACTCATGGATTTTAAAAATAAATCATAACAGGAAATTATTTCTAGTTTTAAATTTTAATGATTTTTTTTTTTCTGAAAAGAACAGTGATGATAGTGGCATAGGTCTGCAGAGTAACTTGGATCTGCATTTGCATAAAAACTTTCATCATCTGAACATTTAGGCCATTTCTACTCTTAATACAGTGATTGGCAGTACTTTGGGGAAGTGAATGAACAAGAAATATATATATATTATGTCCTCCATTACTTTCTTCCACATAAGAAAATAAATATGTTTCAGAGTTACGAGAAGCTATAAAGAATTGAGAACGAACAATTCCCAGTCAGAGAAATCCATTAAGAACTTCTGAACGCAGACCACCTACACACCCTTTCTGACAGAGACGGAAAAAGATTTTTTTTTCAGTGCTGCAACAGTTCAAAAAAAAGTATTAGAAGCAAAAGGTCTGTATGTCTGCAATAGTTTCAGAGATTTTTTTGACAACTGTTTGTCTTGAATGATAGGTGAAAAAATGTTTTAGGTTTTGCATACACTTCTTAATGGCCTTAGATACATAATGAAGTGCCCTTTAATGAGCTGTGATGTGAATACTGTGGTGGTACTGCAAGCCAGTCAAATAAAGGTTGCTGGAGTGGAGAATAGACGGATGGAAAGTTACTAACGAAACAACGGTGTTAATGTAGACGCTTCTCCACGAGATACGAGAAGTGACTTTACTCCTGTGCCCAAATTACCCCTTATAAAACCAAAAAGAAACAAAAAACCGCCTGAGAGACATTACTGTTCTTCTCAACAAGTGCAATATGTAATTCAAACTTCTTAGTTACAGGAGGAGAACATGAGGGATGATTTAGAAAGGGGCCAAGTTCTTCCAGTTATAATCTTCTGGCAGCTTTAGCAATGACTGGCAGACCGACGAATCAGAGATGCACTGGATTTTAAGCCTGACAAGGATGAGCACAACTTGTAAACACCATCTGCAAGATGTCCAAACCATTGGTATTGCAGAATATGTCCCTGATTCTGCACTGAAACAGAGTATCTTGTTTCATCCTCATAAAAGTAGTATAAATAATTTCTTTATGTAATAAGTACAGTACAAATACAAACAGCACCTGGCACTTCCCTGGATAAATCAAAGAATTCAGCATACAGCATGATGGTGGTATTTTCTTGACACCGTTTCAGGCAAACAAAGCAACATAACTTGCATCTTGCCCAGAAAATGAATAGCAGGGATGCCAAGAAATGGTTACTATTGCTAGCAACACAAATGATAGACAAATTAATTTCTGTGAGCTCCTAGATTATGGTTGTTACAATATGAGTTTGATTTAATGTTATATTAATAGTTATTGAAATAAAGGGAATTTGATTCAGAGAGCGGGTGGGAGAAAATACTGTCTCACCATCTCAGAAGTGTCTGCCAGGCCAAGCTAGAGAACAGATTTTGCTAAGTATTTGTATGCTAACTCACACTGAAGTTCTTGCACCAAACTTCTTGACCTCCAGCTCCCAAATTTATGCCATATGCTTGCTTGTGGTTTTGAGGTCTGTTGCTGCACTGATGACTTGGAAGGATAATTGACATCAGCAGTTCATTGCTGCAACTCACTATTTCAGTGCTGGTTATATTCCCTGGTTCATGTGTCACCTTGTTCTATTAAAATAAATAAATCTTTGGCAATAACTGTCCACACTGTGTGGAGTGATAGATCATCCTCAGTGTGTTTTTCAACAGTAAAGGAACATCACGATGTTATTTATTTAAGTATGTTTATAAGTTTAGAAGAAGATTCCACTAGTCCTGCAGATGTCAAGGGTAAGTCACGCTGACATGGCTGGGATAAGAAACCCTCTGAGGCTTGGTCACAATTAATCCTCTTTGTACATTAGATGGTTTTGTGTTTCCTTTGGGATACTCTGAGCTGTGTTTTGAGGTGTAGACTTTCTGCTCAGTGAAGCTATTTGTATACAAATGCATCCCCATATATTTTTCAGCCACAACGCTGGTATGCGCTGTTGATAGATATTGGCAGCTGACTATACAGGTCATAGAATATGTATGTGTCAGACCTAGCTGAAGAGATACCCATGTGCAGGTGACAAAGAAATGGGTTTTGAATAAGAAAATTCAACCTACTAGTTAAATTTTTGCAAAATTGATACATTTGCAATATGTAGCTACATATATATAATATACATGGGTACAGTGTATATATATGGGTATGTATGAGGCCATAAAAAGAAGTATTTTCCAAAATCAGGCCTTTTAAGCACTTGCTGGCAGGGCAGGATTGTTTTCACTACTTTACAACACACATATCTTTGTCTGAGAGGGCTGACTTAAGCTCCCTTTGCTGTCAGTAGAGATTCAGTCAATGCAGTCAAGAGTGTATGGCAAGATTCATCTCATCTTAAAAAAGTCACCTCAAATAGACTGGATCAGTTTGGCACTAAAAATGCCTGTTTCTCTTAATTGACTAAAAAGGGAGTCTCCAGTGACGAGCTCAGTTGTGTCTAAAATTAGACAGGAGGAATCCCAGCCATATTGCTGACTTTGCTGCAGATTGCTGACTAAAATCTTCCATACACAGTACAAATTTTTGGTCTAATTTTCTGCCGTACTGCCTGTTGAATAGTTTTTTGTGCATATGTAAAATGAAGCTAACTCACTACTAATTTTAAAAAGAATTTTTAACTGCTTGGGTTCTTTTATTAACAAAAAATTGTTGTTTGATGAATTCAATTCCTGTGAATGATAAAAGGCACTACGCAGAATTGGGCCCACTGGCTCTCGTTTGGGACCTCAGCTATGAGGTAAATATTTAAGATGCAATTGGCATTAATTCCTGACCAGTGTCATATGCTTTGCCAGTTCCTAGCCATCGGTGCTATGTTGGCAATGGCACCCAGTACAGAGGTACAGCAAAGACAACCATTTCTGGATACAACTGCTTGCCTTGGAATTCAGACTTGCTTTACCAAGAACTTCATGTTGACAGCGTGGAGAAAGCAGTACAGCTTGGCTTGGGGTCATTCTCTTACTGCAGGTGAGAAAAGTTATTGTTTGCCCTGTATTTGTAAATCAAGAGATGGATGTGTTGTGGAAGGGAGAAGGCCAGGAATCTCAAAGCAGGTATTATCCCTGTCTTGGAAAAGCTAGACTGACTTTAACAGCCTGACACAAGGGGTGTAAGTGTACAGAAGACAAGATCTGGTAGATGGCGTAGATCAATAGATAGTCTGCCAAGTGAAGCTAAGACACAAAATAATGTGGAAATTCCAGGTAATTTTTTTTCTGGGATTTTTTTTTTTTTCAAATGAGACCATAATGACTCCATAAATGACTAGCAAAAGGAGAATGAAATGGACTAGCCAAAATGAAATGGTGACTTTTTGATTTCTGATTCTTAAATTGTGAAATATGTAACATAAAGGAAAATATTTTCAAAAGTGAAAAGATATTTGAAAATGAAAAATCAAAGCAATATACTTCAATAATGTTGACATAAAATGTCAGATTTCTTTCCTGGATTTCTTCCAAAGCAAAATTAGTGCAAAACAGGATTTCACTGTGTTTCAATTTTGATTGAACCACCCATAATAGCTTGTGGTATATAGGTTTGTGCTTTCTCTTCAGTCACTTTGTTTCCCCTGTCTCTGAGGTCTTAGTGAGATCAATGGATATCCACAAACAAAGGAAATTATTCCACTTAGAGAGGATCCTAGAGATGAGCAAATGCTTGAAACTGCAAACTTCAGATGCTTCCCCATAAACTACTGAGTGATGTCTTGGTTTTGGTTTTTGGGGTTTTTTGTTTTTGGGTGTTTTTTTTTGCATGGAAGATAGACCAGTATTTCAGGAAGATCAGAATGTACTGCACTTCCTAATCTGTTTGTTGATAAAAAGCATGCACGCATGCTAAAAGTAGTTCTTCATCTCTATCTAACACAAACTAATAAACAGTTCCTACACCCACCCTTACCCAGATCAGCTTGCTTTTCAAGGCTTGGTCCTGATTCAAGCACTTCAGTGTGAGATTTATGGTGTCCCAGCATGCCAATTTATCAGGCACATATTTTATGCTTTGATAAAACTTGATCCCTTCGATTTGCATCATTTAAGCACAATATTCACTTGCAGATTTGAAATGCAAAGAATAAAACAGTGTAGGAGCTGATGTGTTCATGTTCTGTAGAGTTGAGAAAAAAGCTTTTCACTTTTTTGTCAGCTTGTTACAATTTCTGGGGATATCTCTGCTACACTATATAATCCTGCAGATATCTTCTTCTTCAAATAGTCTAATTTAGAAATGTTGTTGGCGGAAGATGACTCAACCTGTGTTGCTTCTTCAGTTCTGAGAATTTGGAAGTGCCTTAATATTTTTCTGAACAGCAGTCAGATTAAAAAGAAAAAATATTGAAGACCCTTACAACAATAGGTAGTGCTTTTGATAAATTCAACTGAAATTAGAATTACTGTTTATCTGGAGCCCTGAATTACCTTGTCTATTTTTCTTGGCCTACTGAAGATCTTTCCGGGTCTTCAAAGTTTCCCTATATTCTTGGGGGAGTAAACTGGGCAAATTTCTGGTTACTTAAATGGCATCAATAAAGACAATTAGGCTGTACCATGGAGAAACCCTGATGGAATCAAACCAAAACCTGTCTAACACCAAGGCAGCAAAGGGCTAAACTGTTTCTGATAATCTTTTTTCCCCTTTTTGAAGGATAAAATATTTTCTTGAGGTAGTCTTTCATTTCCTCAAACTCTCCAGGGAATGTGAACCTAGCTTCTCAAATTAATTTTTGCTAGCTATTCTTGTTATGGATTCTCTATGAATCTACCTCTGTTGGAATTTCCTTGCTTAGAAAAATAATCTAAAAAAGGAATCTCTCCCATGGGATTTAGTCCTGAAAATAGCTTAGCTGATATCTGTTAAAGCAGTTCAGTGTAGGCTGTATTTAAACCATGTGAACATGCTCATGCATCCAAATACTTGTAGGCAAATTTTACAGGTGTTTAGTCATGTGTCTGTATTTCAGGTCCTAGAGAACCTGAGACTTGGTTAGCTTTAGGCATGAAGAACACTACTGAAACGTTGCTCCCCCGTTTAGTGGTTAGCCGGTGCTTCAGCGCTTTGTCAGATGGCTCAAAACACAAGAACCCTATCAGTCCTATGCATGGTGCAGAGGAAAAAGAAGAGAACCTCTGGGAAGCTTGGAACAAAAATGTGGTTAATGCTTGCAATTCACTCTCCCCCTGAATTAATTAGAAATCCAGATGATGATGAGAAGCCGTGGTGTTACATCATGAAGGACAACAGTTTGTCTTGGGAGTATTGTGACGTTCCATTTTGTGGTATGTAAAGGCTCTCTTAAAATCCTTGATATGAATGAATGAAAGATTTTTTGATACTAGAACAAGCCTTCACTGTACAACTTTGAATGTTCTACCATTCCCAGGACTGTTAAATATTTTACCGTTTGCAGTAAATCAAATGACAAGAAGTTTCTTTTTGCATTTTTTCGAGTTGTGATACAGTCCACGATCTTTGTCCTGAAAAACTGTATAACAGTGGTGTCACCACTACTGCTTTCAGTCAAAACCATCCCAGTATCACCGAATTTTCTGCTAGAACATGCAACATGTCAGAAATGATTGATGCTTTGGTGCAAATTGTCATTGGTCAGGGAATTACAGGCCCCGAGGTGTTGAATGAGCCTCTTTGAGCAAATGGAGGATGGGATCCTGAAGATGTATGAGATGTAGTATTTAATTCCAAAAACTAAAGATTCTGCCCTTCCCCTAAATTAATATATAACTGATGTTGATGTTGAAGCTGACCTTTAGAATGGAGCTGTAATCTGAAAAGTCAGTTTATAAAGTGGTCCTTTTATTTCCCTTTTATGGTTCTAATGCATTTGATAGATGATATTAACAAAAATGTCCTAGTCCTCGGTATTACAATGACAAAGCTCAGTCCAGAATCCGAAAATAAAGATGTGATGTATCATGCGTTCTGTTTTGCTTCCTACAGCAGTGAAGATTATATTTGTACTGGTAAATGAAACCGTATCTGGGAATGTTCACAGATACATTTAATTTACACTAGTACATGTGCAGCCAGTGTGGGGAACAGGCAGAGCTTTCAGTCTTGCAAGTCTCCTGAGGAACTGAAGGAGATTCTGTTGTATGTGAACATTTGATGATAATTTAATAAAACTTTCTTTTAAAAACTCCTATAAAAGTTCCAGTCCTTGGAAATCACAAGGATTTATAGTCTGATGCCATAACCCTTTATATCTCAGCAAGCAGGGAAAGGAGGCCACCTGTTCCAGACAATGTAGAGAGTTTTGCAGTTACCAGAAGACCATGTGGGAGAAGACACAAAAAAAGGAGTTTTGTGAGACCTAGGATTGTCGGGGGATCTTCATCTCTGCCTGGGTCTCACCCCTGGACAGCAGCTATCTATATTGGAGATAGTTTCTGCGGTGGAAGCCTTATTCAGACTTGCTGGGTTGTGTCAGCAGCACACTGCTTTGCCGACAGGTAAACTCACCTGTTTGACAGTAGGTCCTCTCCTCCTCATAGTCACCATCTGTTTGTGACTCACAACAAACCTGAACTGAAACAAGTGAGAAAGAAGAAGAGACTTTAAAAGGCTGATACTTCAAAAGGAGTTTCTGGTAATCTGGGTGCCGTTCAAAGGTTAACAAATAGCTTTAAGTCCTGTTGTCTCACAAGCCCTTATCTTCTTCCTTAAGGAGTCTCAATGAAGCTAAATGATCCAACTGAAGGAATAAGGTAGTACTGAGCCGGACATAGAGTGGAAACTTGCATGTGCAGGCATCTGCGAGGGAATATAAGTATTTGTTTTCTTCTCAGTTACCTTTTTTAACATTTATGCCTGCTTTGAGGTGTTACACAGATGACTATGCTGACTGCTGTGTTTTGTTCAAAGAGGCCAAGACTGCCAAGCAATGATTTATTACAGACAATAAATTACTGTTGGTTGACACAAATAGAGTGGGCTGAGCTTTACAGAAAGCCAAAGGGAAGAACTGAACTGTTAAATTTTTGAGGCTGCTTTCCTTGAGAGGTGTTTTGGGACTTTGGGATTTTTTTTGTCCTCCAGCTGTGGAACACTGGAGAGGATACTGACTATAGGATGCTCTTATTTCATTCTAAATATTTCTTTTTCCACAAATGCTGAACACTTTCCCTGATTTCAGTTTGATCACATTGATGGGAAAAATATTACATCATTTCATGCCCATTGTTTCTTTGCATAGTAAAGAAGCCAAGAGAAACAGAAAACCTCATGCCAGAATGCATACACTGGTAGCTTGTAGAGCTAATAATACCATTGTGAATGCTGTACTGAAGCATTTGGAGCTTGAGCCACAACGCATTTGTTTTTCAAATGTTGTGAAATAGCTACTAACTTTGGCAGCTATTCAGGACATTTCCACCCACTTCCAGCTGGTGGTTCGGTACATACAGATTTTCCATAATTGCTGCATTGTAATTTGCACTCTTCCGTTTGTTTAGTACCTCTGAGTTAGCCACAATTTCAACGGTTTTCCGCTAGGCGACAATAGATACCTGTGCAGATAACTTGGTGGGTTTTTTTCCTTTTCTGTAACCCCTCCTGTTTTATTTCTTTTTCTGAATGAACCACCTGTATGTCATAGTAGAATCATTCAGTGCTTTTAAAATCTATTCTAAATACTATGCCAGGAAGCAAACTTCCACTCTGTTTCACAGGCCAAAAATCTGCTTTTCAAGGGAATTGGTTTACCAGTGCAAGAACAGTGAGAATATGCCCTTGCATAGCGATCAAAGAATATTTTATTGTCTTCTTGTTTTCCAGTCACAAAAAAATAAACTTTGCACTTTCCCTAGTTAAATATAATCATGGTTATTGTTGCAGGGTAGCTGCCGGCTCTCTGCCCTGCAATTAGCCAGAACCTCTTTCCTCTAAGTACATTACTGCTGATCATTCCTTCATGCTCAGTACTGGAGGAGACTCCACAGTGCTTTTGTGTCTGACGGGTGCTACTGATGCACAGAAACACTACTAGGGAAACTGCAGTGATGTTGGCCACTCTTCATCTGTGCATGATGCATGACAGCAGATATTTTCTGCTCCTGCACTGGATAACAAAACATACGAATGCTCTGATGTTGAAGACACTTGCTAACTAAATTCATGGTAGAGATGCACATGCAGATTGAATTGGTTTTAAAGCAAGAGTGAAATTTGAATTCCGCTGCTTCCAAAGCTAGATAATTTACTGTCTTTCCAAACACTTTGAGATTATTCCCAGATGTCCCTTGCTTCCCAGCTGTGGTACTGGCTCTCAGTAGTTGTCTGTCCTAGGACACTGGATATGAGAGGACTGGGGTCTTTTTAAAGTAAACATACAACGTAAACTAAAGTAAACATACGATGGAGTGAATTACAAAAACTGTTCTCTGGGTGTGTTTTTTCCCATTAGATCAATGTGCTGTTGGGACCTTCCTCCACCAAGTTGAATTTGATTCTAGACAACAGATTTAACATAGAGCAATCTAATCTCAGAGCAGAAGTGGGGATAGCTCTTAGGTGGAAACTGCCTGAGCTGTCAGTTTGCCAGCACCTTTAAAATCTTCATCCACACCTGTAATATTTTTAAGAGCCTGGTTTTCCAGAGAAATGAGATATCACCACTGACTCATCCTTTGGCCCCTCATTTCTTCCTCAGTAATTTTTGTACTCATCGACAAAGTCTGGTCAAAGTTGACTCAGGTTTCTAGAATGAGAAGTGCTTGTAGCCCCTAAAGATGCTTATTAGCCAGACAGCAGCTGGGTAGCAGTACATGTGCTTGCCTTTTACTTCTGTTAAGAAGCAGCAGCCTTTAATTAGTCTAATCAGGACCCACAGAACCTGCGACTCACCATAACATTAGTCATCTTTTTCCTGGCCCACAGTAGGTAGGAAGCCTGGTAAACAGGTCAAGGCATTATGAGAAGGTAAATAATGGACATGATGAGGAGCTGAGGTTATTACAGTTCATGGGACACACAGCCATGGGAAATTAGGTTTCATTTGACCTGCTAATCACAGAATTGCTTGTTCTCTCTTTTGTATTTCAGTCCACTAAAATCCACTATTACGGTAGTTCTGGGCCAGCATATATTTAATAGAACAACTGATGTAACACAAACATTTGAAATAGAAAAATACATTTTGCATCCTCAGTATTCTGTGTTCGACCCTACTGAACATGATATTGGTGAGTATTTTTGCTCTTACAGTTTTATTCTCTGTTTGCTCAACTTAGTTTCAAGTTTAGTTGATATGTCAAAAACTGCCTTTATAGTGGAAAAATTGTAGGCATTAGGAGAGGCTTTTGAGCGCACAGGGTTCTTAGTTCTACTAGAGTTATAACAGCATCTGAAAGCTAGACAAATTCAGATGAGAAATAAATTGCAAATTTTAAATAATTACGATAATTAACCTTTGGAGCAATTTACCTGGAGGTATAGCAGATTCATCATCACTTCAAGTCTTTGTGGAATTAGGCATTTTTTCAACTGAAGCAGAAACTGTGGGCTTGATGCAGGAATTACTTGGTAAAATTCTATTGTCTGCATTGTATAGAGGATCTGACTAGATGAATATAATAGCCCCATCTGCTCCAAAAATCCGTGTTACTAAGAATCATTTTTTTACCCTGAGATAGATTTAAAAATCAGCTGTCTTATCAGTCAAAAGTTAAATGCCCTTCTGACTGACCTTATGAGTCATATTGACAATGGAACAGCAACTCCTTATTTTCTGATCTGCTCCTGTGGAAGGTGGCACGCCACCCAGGGTATCAAGCTGTGTGAGCACTTTGTGTATGAGACTATTTAGTAGCCTGGCATCGGGGGTATTTTAGGTCAGGCATGTACTGGCTTTTTTGTTTCCAGATGGTGAGTATTTTCCACTATGTAGCAAAAAGCATTCAGAATCTGTGTTGGTGGAAGCTCTGTCACAGCTTACCAGGGGACAAACTGGATTTGGAGTATTACTCTGCTCTGAAATATCCTGGTGTAAATCAACGTTGGGACTTTGAGATCTCCTAACTTTTTAAATTACTCTGAAATTCAGCACACCTCACCGATGTGCGGTGTCCAAATCTAGGGTCAGCTGAACATGGAGTTCCTAAGATATGCCCCACTGCAAACAAACAGGCAGAAACTGAGGGGGGGAAGATGTGGAGGCGCATTCTGTCCTGTTGGTGACGCCTACTGATGCAGCAGAAGAGTTATTTCATGCTGAAAACGTTTTTCTAAAGGAAACAAACTACCACACGAGTGTTTGCTGGGAAGTTCAGGGGATTCAGAAGGAGGCAGAGTTGGTAAGGAAGAGGAGGAAGGCAAGGAAGGGCAACCTGCTCTGACTGAATGTTAGAGCGTGGTTTATGTGGGCTTCTCAGCCTGTGAGATACTCGTTACATGTTCCACAAAGGCCAAAATTTTAGTCAGTAGAGGAAAAAGACTATCCAATAGCATCTCTTGCTTTTCACACAGCTGTGCTCGGAAAACCTGGAGCCTCCAAAAGGTGTGATGTGAAGCTTTAATAGGTGTGTGCATGTTGCCTTAGCTCTCTCCTCTTTGAGTAGCGTGCCCAAACCCAACATGCTGCCCTCGTTACACCAAGCACAAAGCCCTGTCTGTTGGTCTACAGCCAAATATGGAGCGGGGGTGGGCTTGCTACAGGGGAACCAATGTTTCTGCTACTTTTGACATCTTTTGGTATCAAGCTCACAATGCTCCACAGCTCCATATTTACACTGTTTTCAGCCCCATGAGGGGATAGTACAGATTGTGTAGGTTGTGTAATTCTTTGTAGCTTTCAGAAGCTTGGTTTTGAAATATCCCGATTTTTTAATTCCTTAATTTTCAAGATCTTGAATTTTGCTGAACTCAGTGATAACACAGAGCACAAAATTCACCAGCCTTTGCAGTAATTAATTTTTTAATTCAAATTGGAATTAGGCAGGTGGCCAGACTTCCAGAAGAAGTGAGCACTTGTTCATCCCACTTATTTCAGCTAAAAGTTGTGGATATGTCACTGTTATTTAACTTTAAGGTGGGAGGAGACATAAGTATTTTCTATCTTCCCCTTTCTCTACAAAAGCAGTGAAGCAAAATCTGCTCAGTGAGCGCAGCATAAAATAAATATTCCCACAAGGGGAGTAGCTGAATGTTTCAGCCTTCAATTTGCTGTGAAATCAGGTGCTGTTGAGATGAGGCTGTCTGTCTTTGCTTGAAATATCTTAATTAAGAGAGGCTTAGGGGATAATTAAAGTTGTATCTGAGACACATTGCTGCCAATCCTATTAAAGAAAGGGAACAGTCACTTTATTCCTCCTGTATTTTCTGTTCTGCAGCTTTGATTAAGCTGAAGAAGAATGGCCAACGTTGTGCCGTCAAGTCCCAGTTTGTTCAGCCCATCTGCTTGCCGGAAAGTAACACTGTTTTCCCTGCTCAGTTCAAATGTCAGATTTCTGGATGGGGACACAAGCATGAGAGTGAGTATAATGAGAGTTGGTGTTTGTAGAAAAAACTGACAATAATTAAAACATAATGCTCAAGTATACCTTATACAACTGATAGTTTGGTAAAATATTTTCCAAGGGATTTCTGGTGGGATTCTTTTTATCTACCTTTAGATGTTTACAACACTTACACCTGAAACAGTCATCCTGAACTTCCCTTATAGTCCTTGGAATTTGGAGTGTGTTTCCCTTGACCAAATGTTTGTGTCTATTTTAGGATGAGATAGCTATGAGCTAGCTAGATCTCTGTGGATAGAGAGGGGAGCAAGTAGCTTAGTTATAGGTCCCAACAACTTAACACCTTAGTTAAGTGAATCCTACCCATGGTTTCATCATTGATTTGGTTGGATATCAAAGACTGCAAACCAAACACAATCGGCTTACTGTGATGGAGGAGATCTTTACCTTCACCAGCAAGAAACTTTGGAAATATCTACAGGAGAGGGCCCGATAGGCTTTGGGCTAAGTGCTTACATCCAGCTTGAGAAAGGTGGAAAAATCCATCCCATCCTTTCAGATGAGGAATTTCAGGATGATGAGCTTGGCCATGCTGCTTTAATGTGGAGATAGCAGAGACCTCCATAGATAGATGAGAAGGATGGGGGAGCTGGCTGTCTCATTTTGGTAAAAGAGTTAGTATAAGCAAATGTTGTCCTGGTCTAAATGTGTAGTCTAAAGGTAAAAAGAGGTAACAGAGCCTTTGACAAATTGATGATTTAATATCACATTTGGAAAGAGGAGAGGACAGGAGCACTGGGGGAGTGTTCCTGAGTCTCTAGGAGATGAGAGAACCCAAAGTGGATTAATATCTGGACATGGTATACTATTATTTTAAAGGGCATGGAGTCTGACTGGAGGAAAAGAAAGTCATCTAATCACCAGAAAAAATTATCTTTTACAGAGATTCACAACACGAATGACTGAGAAGTGTTAAGTGTGTTTATAAATTGTATTGTGCATTGTGTTTCCATGCTACACTCTTCATATTCTATTAAAAATGATCTTGTTTTCCTCTCTGGGAATTTTTTTAAAGATATATCTGGCTATTCAAATGTCCTACAAGAAACACTGATTCCAATTATTCCTGAAGAGAAGTGCAGAAGCCCTGAAATCTATGGAACAGAAATCACTGAAAATATGTTCTGTGCTGGCTACTTCGATAGCAAATCTGATGCTTGTCAGGTAATGCTATGAGTCATCTCTAGGCAGAGAATATAAATGTATCTTGTTGCCAGAAATTTTGCAGTGTTACAGTGCTCACTTTTGACGTTACAGTGTTCCTAAAGAAAAGAAATGTTCCTAAAGTAAAGAAACTTATGTGACTGTAGAGTTTGCTTCCACCTTCATTTTTTAACCTGTTCAATGTCAAGTAAGTTCTACAGAAGGGCAAAAAACCTCCAGGGTGTTATACTCTTCCTACCTTCATAAAAGGCTGTGGCTATGCACTGGAGAGTGGGTTACTTTAGCTCTTTCTTGCAAGCTCTGGTTGAGCTTTCAGCATGATGGCAAAGGTTTGCTGGCAGGCCAACCAGCAGGTACCTGTGTGGAGCCAAATCCCCAAGCTGCTGCCTCTTGCCTAATGGAAATGAGGATACCTGGATAGGAGGTGGGGAACAGATGTGAGGTTTGGAGAAGGAAGGAGCTGAGGTTATTATAGTGGATGGGACTTAACGGTGTAGAATATCAGTCAATTGGAAACTGTGTTTCATTACTTCTGTCCTTTGTGGAATGACCTCACACTGTTGCTACTTTGCATCCCTTTTTGAATTATGTCACACCTTGGCTCTAAATAAGGATGCAGAATTGTTGCGGTCATAGATGAAACTATTTTTTTAAAAGAAGGATCAGATTATTCCTTACATAAACCTTCAGATTTTATCTTCAGTTCATTTTGAAGGAGGAGGTTTATGTTCTATTACCATAAATTTGGGAACAGGCAGCACATAGCTAATAGTTGGCAGTGAGGTTAAGTAAAGCAAAGAATATAATGTGTACTCTGTGATGGAAGCCCTATAGACATCATAAAAGTGTCCAAAGAAAGGTGTCGAGAGTGAAATGGCAGCAGCCAGTAGCAGCTCAAGGTTTCCAGGCCAGGGCTGAGAACTGATTGTAGTTATTGGTTGCAAGTGGTTGTACTAGTCACAGAACTAGAAACTACCTTGCTTGCTCAGTTTTCCTTGCCTTACCCAGGACATACAAATGCAAGACACAGCATTATAGCTGGTTCTTTCTCCCTGCCCTGGGAAAACAGAGCTGGTCAGGAATGAGAGGGAGAAAGAAAAAAGTGGAGGGAAGGACAGAGGAGATGCACAAAGACAAGTGGTCTGGAGAGAGTTGCAAAGTCTAAGAAAGTGTGTTTTAGAGTGGTTTAAAGTCACAGATGTCGCTGAAGAACAGTGCTCATGACATAAAATCATTATTAGTGAATCAATAATCTATTTTTTTTCCATTTGGCAGACTTGTGTAGTCTAAGGAGAAATGGTGTAGACCTCTTAATGTCACAACAAATGCAGCTGACCTCTGAGTTTTCTTAATGTACGCTTAGGAAATTACACTATAAACCATCTGTTATAGATAAAAATATTTCAGGACCAAGAAATGTCAAGTAGATAATGTGTTCTGCCTGATTATTTTATAAAGATTTTCTTGGAACTTTTTTTTTTTGATCAGTGCACTGATACCAAAGTTCTGAGGAGTAAATTGATCTCAGATACAAGACTTCATCTGATGTCCTTCATTTATTGCAGAAATCTTCTAGTATAAAGGCAACACAATTTTCCTACCTACTTTGCTCTCAAGGGATTTTATTTTTAAATATGAAAAAATATATTTCTCCTTAGTCTCAAATAACTACAGGGGTGGCTCCTTTCACCAGTACTGTTTGCTAGTTTATGTTTCTCTCTTAATTTATAATATTTTCATTTCTGTACAAAGTCAATCTCAGAGTAATAATAATAACAACAATAATAAATCCTTTTCCTGAATGCTTGCAAGCTTCTAAGTAAGCAGAAGTGTTCCAAATTGATCCTGGCTGTAGTATGTCATCAAACACCATTTTGGTCTTATTTTTGGCTTATGATTTTAATGACAAGGTAAATTCTCAGTAACACCAAATTCAACAGATGCAAAAAACCCATATGCCATGTAAAATTATAGCATCCCACAGTCACATGGAAAAGCATGTATGTAAACAACACCTTTCTCTGAAAACTTTAATGATCTCTGACATTTGCAATAAACTGCATTGAGAGACTCTCCAAATATCCATCCATTCAAAGCCCATGTGACAATATAGTCTAAGCCTCAAAACCTTGCTTATCTCCATTGAAACTGACTCAAATCATCCATGCTCCTCAATAGATGTCTACATCTAAAATAATTTCAATTATTTTAAACAAAATCTGGTATTTTAATATTTCTATTCAATGTGGAATTAAAAAACAAGAGACCATCATATTAGAGGTGAGTATGATTAAAAAAAAAAGAAACTTCAGTAGACCACTGCTTCCATATTCTTTTTTTTTTTTTTTTTTAGTTTAAAACTCACATGTAATCATTCTTAATTTAAGACTTTCTCAAACTGGTCTTTTTCTGACTGCTTTCTATTAAATTGGATAATCTTTCCTTACTTTTAACACAGGGAGATTCTGGTGGACCTCTGGCCTGTGAGAAAAATGAGATCGCTTACCTTTATGGAGTTATCAGCTGGGGAGATGGCTGTGGCAGAGTCAATAAACCTGGAGTATATACACGAATTACAAACTATGTGAACTGGATTAATGAGAAGATAGCCCCCAAAAAAACTAGTTGAGCAGTTAAATATCCTAACATTTGAAGCAGGGTTCAGGTCCTTTTGTTTCATTAAAATGGCATAAATATTTTATTATAAGCTAGTATGAAAACTGTCATGGTAATTCTTACCAATTCCAAACCAGACCACCAAAAGTAGGTCTACTCCATCTGATGTCAACATTCTCAATCTAGAATTTTAGGGCTGTGGATTGCTCAATATATGAGACTGTCTTTATTTGGCTTAATAAAACAAACATGTTCAGGCAGTGCACCAAATCTACAAATATTTGTCTGCTTGGTAGATTACTTAAAGTTATTTGAAGGTGTTTGTGCAGTTTCTAGTGGAGCGGTCATCCACCAAAACCAACCTGTAACAACATTGTCCTCCTATTCTCAGATGAAGTAAAAAAATAAACAAGAGGAGCACCAAAACTGAAATTCCCTCCCCCTCAGAAGCCATCTCTTGCAATTCAGGTCGAGAGACACCAGTAGAGCAAGGTGGGTGAAGCTGCTCCTTGGCTAACTGCAACAACCCAGTTCTGGGTAAAAACCAGAGGGTTTAGGTTTTCATTCAACCAAACGTGTAAGCACAATTGTGTTCCCCTGACATAAAATTAGGAACATATTTCAGAGCTCTGCTGAATCCGGTGTGAAATTTTCCAGCAAGGTTAATGCAAAAGCTCTTGAGAGCAAAGTTTCTTGCTGAAAAGTGTTGGAAGTCAGCGCATCTTACTTCAGGCTGATGCAATTAGGACCTTTTGCAGACTGAGCTGCTCCTCACCCTGAGGATAGCAGTGGAAATACTTCACCTTGATGATAAATGCCTAAACGTTTCTTAAATTTGACAGTGTTTTGAAGATGTCTTAGATTTTGTATTAACAAGTTGTTCAACTGTTTAGATAATTCAGAAGGGAGGTTTCTGTTAACAGATTTTTAAACTGGATAGCTTGGGGAGCAGCTTGACATTTTCCTTGGGAGTTTGGTGATGCCATAAACCACAGGCTTTGCTGTCAAGGTCTATGGAATTTTTATGGGAACAATCAAAGAACTTATTACAATATATAGCTGTTTAGAGGCTGTGGACTCAGCTGTGTAACCAAAAAAGGCAGAAAATGATTCAACAAAAAATCTAGTCTGATAAATAAGAATGGAAAATGACAACTTTTTTTTTTAGTAAGGGAACCGTTAACCATGTCAGATGTGTACATTTGGAAGTGTTGATGTGACATTCCAATAACGAACATTTTTGAATTCTCTTAAGTGTTCCAAGCAAAGCTGTGCTTTAAGATACAGAATTTTGAAGTGGTGCCTGGATACTCAGATATGTGTTTTGTTTTATAGTATTGGCAGCGTCTTTATGGGTTTCTTAGTTGTGGTGAATGATTTCGGCAATTAAAAGAAACTTTGTAACAAAAAATAACCAAAACCTGAATTTGTGTAAGCACAAATATATAACGATGCTAATCTAGATAAATGATGTAAACTGTTTAATAAAAATGTTTACCCTCTGTTTCTCGGACTTAGTCTCTTATGTATAAAGTTACAGTTAAATCTGTGAAACCCTCTCGAGGTTCTTCAACAGGTTGACAGCGGGTAGAAAAATGAAATAACACTTCTCTGTGCTGGAATGCATCTGAAAAGCTCTGCATAAGGATCAGTTTCAGCTGGTGGTGCTCCCAGTTTTATACGTGTCACACAAAATTTCCAGTAGACAGATGTAAGAGCTCAGATAAAATTTTCAGCTATGAATACTGTGAACACTAAGATCAGTCTTTAGTTTGTTTTTCTGAAGCACTAAACACTGGCTTGAAAAATTGAGAGCCACCTCTGGGGTCTTGACTCCAAAACAAGCTGAAGACTCTTGTCGCCTGGGTCTGCCTTCTTGGCTGTTTGCAGTATGAGTCTGGCTTGCTTAACTCCATCGGATGAATGCGACTGTGTAACAAGACTGACGTTACCTGCTGCTGAAAGACAAGTACTAAATCAGCATCAAGGAGCTATTTACCCTTCTTTGCAAGGGATTCACTTGGAACAGGTTTCCACACAAAGCTTATGCCATTCTGGACATCCATATCTGTTCTGTGACTTCAGTTTCACTTTGAAATTAATATCCATTCACACTATGCATTCTTTTAATCTGGTAGTTTTATGTTATACGTATTCTCTCAGTCTTCTCTTGCTGTGAAGAAGGTGGTTGTTTGATAGGAAAGGTGTTGGATGGGTGTGTCTGACAATTTTTGTAGAGCTTTCTAGCTGTCCTGTTTTCAAAATCTGTGCTGCTTACATCAGTATACAGCAACACCAGTACAATCAATGAAACATTTTTTAGCAATATATTGAATGTTCACAAGTGAAACAATCTGTTTTGTGCCCTCAGAGATCTAAATGAAAAATCTTCAGTTGATAATGTCATCCTCTGAGTGCATTAAATTTAATCTCTGGCTTTCAAAGCAGCCTGTTTGTCCACTGTTACTGCATTGATTTGGTGGAACTAAACTTCTTCATTTGAGCATCTGATGTATGGTGACTAGTACTGTATTAAATCCACAAACCCAGACGAGGGGTGGCAAGGAAATGTTCAGGTCGCGTGAGAGGTCCTTGCCTGACCTCTCACCCTCTGACATCGATCACATTCTTACGGGGTGCTCCAGCACCTTCTGCCTCCTGCCTTTCTGTTAAGCATTGCCCCATGGAAACTCATCCGCCATCTTTTTCTCCTCCCTTTAAATGCTTATTGCTTTGGTTAAAATGGAAATCCAGTTTAAATTTACCAGTGAAATTTTATCTGATATTTTTCCTAATTTTTATATTGAAATTGAATTAAAATGCAAAGCCACTTGAACAAACACGTTCCTAATTAATTATGAAACACACTTAAAGATGGTTTTATTAAATTATATGTTATTCCATGCAAACTGACCGATTCAAGGGAAGAAATAAACGCAAACATCTAAAAAACCCTTCTATTATGCTATTGAAAGAAAAATATGCTGTGGTGCTGTTTAAAAAAAGCTGAAGAACTAATTACCATCAAATAAGATGCAGTAGGAGTATTTTTAGAATAATGGACTCTAATTAGTCCGTTGTTCGTTGAAATAAATCTGAGGACATCATTAACACATCTTATTCTACTAATTGTAGCTGCCCTGGGTTCGGTGCAAGTGGGCGGTTACCTCGTGACAGTTGCATTGCAAAGAAGGGGGGGGGGGGGGGGAAAGGGTATTTTTATCTGGGGTACTTGGCTCTACGTCTTCTGGGAGCCAAGGGGAGCAGTAATTACAGTTTTTGGAAGAGAAATTTGGGCGTTATGAGGAAGCCGTCGGTTTGCGGGCGCGGGGAAGGGGGCGTGTGGCCCGCCGGCGCCAGGCCCCGCTCCGCGGGGGCTGAGGGCGAAGGGCCTCCGGTCCGGGCTTTCCCGCCGCCCCCAGCCGCAGCCGTCAGCGGTCAGTCGCAAAACCCGGAGCGGTATCGGGGCGGGGGTCGCGGCCGGAGGAGACCCGCTGTCGCTCTCCGGCTCGCACCTCCCGCTACCGAAACCCTGGAGAAAAAATAATCATCATTGAAAAGAACAAAAAAAAAACCCAACAGAACCCAACAGCACAATAAAATACATGAGTCAAGAACGAACGAGAAGCTTCCCGGGACCCCCTTTCCCCCCAGCCGGAGCCCCGCCGGCCCCTAGCTGTCCCCTTGCCCGGTGGGGCGGGGGGCGCCGGGGAGGGCCGGGCCGCGCTGGCCGCTCGCCCGCGTCGGTCCCTGTGCCTGTGCGGGGACCTAATAAAGCTATTTTGAAAGTGACCCCTCGGCCAGAGCGCGGGGAGGGAGCAGCGAGCCGGGCGCAGCTGTCCGGAATCATGACTGAAGATGACGGATTCCGTGGTGGTGGAGGGTCACGTCAAGTTGAGAGATGGAAAAAAGGTCCCCGCTCCCGGCTCCCCTTCGGCCCGGCCCCGCAGCGGGCCGGGGCTGGGGGTCCCGACCGACGCCCCCCTCCCCAGGAGGGGGGAGAGCCCGCTCTTCCCTCCTCCGGCCCTGGCTAACCCTCTCCTTTTGCCTCTCGTTGCAGTGGAAGAGTAGGTGGCTGGTGCTGCGCAAGCCATCCCCGGTGGCAGGTAAGAGGGGGGCCCGTTCGGGGGGGGACGGGACGGGGGGGGACAGGCGACTGGGCGTCCCTCCCTCCTCCGCCCGGCGGTGGGGGACAGGGCTTGGGCCGCCGGGGGTTTACAGCGCTCCCCTCGAGGTTAGCTGCGGCCGGAGACCGCCCGCGGTGGGGCTTCCTCAGGCCGTCCTGCACTTTCCTCTTTGCTTTTAACTTTTTAATCAGGGGAGGGGGGGAATAAGTTGTCTGGCAACAGACCAGGCGGCCAAAAATAGAAGGCGGCTATAGCCGGAGCCCCCCCGCCCCGCCAGGACGTGTGAAGAGCGCGGAGGCGAGAGCGGGGAGAGGAGCCGCGGCGCCGGGCGTCCCCTCACGGCCCCGGGCTGGGGCCCGTGGCGGGCCGGGGCCGCTTGTCCCCCGGCGGGGCCGTTACGGACCCGTTAGGGACCCGCCGGGGCTGTAACGCCGAAGCCCTGCGGCCGCTCCCCACCCGGGGTAGGGGTCCGTCCGTCGGGTCCGTCCGTGCCCGGCGCTGCCCCCGCCTCGGAGCCAGGGTTCGGAGTAGCTTAATACAAGGCACTGCCTAAAGGCATTGGGAAGGGCGACTTCTCAAGGCACAGCTCTTTGGTTGTGGTTCCCGTTTAAAATACAATTTCTTTTTTTTTTTTTCTTTTTTAAAAAATTATTATTTCTTCAGGGTGATTGGTGGCTGTTAAAAAAAAAAGCTGGCATTGTAAGCTCGGTAGTTATTCTTGATCAGTGTTTTGACATAAAATATCACTTCAATTTAAAAATAAGATGACATTTTGAATTAAAAAAAAAAAATCACTTCCATGCTTCTGAAGGGGAAATTGAAAACGTTATTCAGAGTTGATGTTTTACTGCCAGAGAGGGAAATGTAGGTTTCAGGTTTCCCCATCGTTTCCTAACAGGGAAAGCGTTTGGGCCCCAAAGTATGTCTTTCCAGGGCTTAATGTTGCCTATGCCTAGAAACTGTGAATCTGCATTGCTGCAGAATGGATTGGGGCGTCTTCTCCTTGCTGGTAGACTGAAGGCTTCTTAGAAATTGAAGCTCTTCAGACCTCTTTGTTACTTGAGTTGTTACAGTTAAGCATTAGTGTCTCAGATGCCTGTATCTGGGCTGAATATGTTAAATGTCTCTGTGTGAATGGGCATCTGTTGATCCTAGAGCTAGTGTTTAGACCTGTGAATATAGGCCTGGATTTTTAACATGAGTGAGACAAGTCTGAAGGGGAAAATGAGGTAGCCTGCCTTGAAAACTTACTGACCGGTAATGTAGCTCATCCCTCAAAAAAGGTATTTTCATTCGACCAAACTTAGCTAGGTTTACCAGAAAAAGCCCCCAGTGGTTTGCTTTTCTGTAAACCATAGCTCTTCTTTCTTCAGTCGCCACAACTGTACTGCGGAATGCTTAAATATCGTAGTTGCAGCTGTTTTTGCTAACAGGTGCACGAAAACAATTGGGAGTCCATGCAAAGCTCTGCTTTCGTTAGCAGACGGTTCGGTCTTTCAGTCATTTTTCACCTCTTTGGAGATTTGCCAGTCCTTTGCCCAGCTGAGAGCCGCAGGGCACCTCGCCAGGGCTCAGCACCACACCCCAACATTCATAAAATGGTGCACAGGGGGCTTTCTCCTTTGTGGTATGTAGGTCAGCTTAAGCTGTGGATGTTGCAGCCTTGCTATTGACCATTAATTTCATTTGCAACTGAGTGCTATGGGATAAGAAGGGGACCTGTGGGAGGAGTGCCCTTGTTAAAAGTGCAAATAAATGCAAAAGGTGGGAGAGGTCTCTCCCCTTTTTCTGGTCTTTTGGATTTGCCTGTGAAATGTGATTTTTCCCATGGGACCAAGGCACTTGAATTACTTTCTTCCATTGCATAGTTACTGTGTTATAAACACCTCTAGGAAGGGGTTAAAAACAAATGGTGACACAAGCAAATATTAAAAAAAAAAAAAAAAAAAGGGTGTGGCACATAACGATTATTTAGTAATGGCTACTGTGTAACATTTAAGTAGGAAACCTGAGCTGACACTAACAATCTGGCAGTGCAGTCTGCTCGCCATTTAGTAGTTGAGTAATCTGTGAACTACTGTAAGAATTTCATTTGTGGTTCAGTATGTTCTGATGGAAATATAGATGACAATAGCCAATCGGTCTTTAGCATTTGTAACTCATAACATCCAGAATTAATGAGTCAGTCCCTTCCAGACTTGGGAGAGTATCTGAAAAAACACTGGATTTTTAAAGAGTAAAATAGGGAAGACTTTTTGCTTGCCTCCTTATTCCTGCACCTGCAGATTGCCCTTGAAACATGCCTTCAATGTTTGCTCCCTGAAAACAAGGCTGCACGGTACTTGGGGGTGGGGTAGGAAAAGAAACTGAGTTCTTACATTGACTTGATCAGACTGCAGTAGTCTAAAGCACCTTTGTATTGAAGCAGAGTACTGAGAAATGTTATATTCTGTGTTCTGCCTCATCATCTCTGACAGCTTTGCTTCTTTTAGACTGTTTGCTCATGCTGGTCTACAAGGATAAATCTGAACGAGCAAAAGGGCACAAGGAGAGGAGCAGCATGACCTTAGAGGACATCTGTGGCTTGGATCCTGGGCTCTCCTATGATGGCTTGAATCACACGCTTGCCATCATCTGTCTCTCTCAAGTTGTGATGCTGGGATTTGAGAACAAGGAAACAATGTATGCGTGGGATGTACGAATCCGCTACAGTTTGGGGGAAGGTAACCTTTGTCTTCTCACACTTTTTTTTTTTTTTTGACTACCCGGGGAAAAAAAAAGGCAAAGAAAAACATAGCTAAAATGCAAATAACAAACTACAGTTAAGGAAAAGACTGTCACTCACTTGAGACTGGAGAGACTGGTCTTGCCCTTACATCTTAAAGCGGGTGTCCCTTATGATAGGTTTTGATTACCGTACTGCCCAGTACTGATGGCTAACTATGAGAACTCTTAGTTTTTGATTTTGGCGCTGCAAGTGTGTAGCTTTGAAGCAAAGTGATCAGACTTCCTCTAGCCCTGCAATTTACCTGGGGGTTTTGACAATAGGATTCAGAGGGAGCCTGAATTAAGGGAAGCAGAGCCCTGAGTAGGACCTGGCTAGTTCAACCCCAGTTTTCTGAGCTGCCTGCGAAGAGTTGCATTGATAATGCTTAGCTGCTAGTGTCCCCTTTCAGGAAGAGACATCTTGCAATAAGGAGTGTCATCAGACACAGTCTTTCCAGCTAACTTTAGACTTAATATCTTTTTATTTGATTTTCTTGGTTAGCAGCTCTAAAATGTACAGTGGTGAACAAGGAGTGATGATATTGGTAATCCATGGTATCTGTCTTATGTTTGTTTAGTCATAACTAGGGAAGGAGGGTAGGTGTGAGGGAGACACGCATTAGCCATCTTAATCATTTGTTACATATGCTTTGCCATCTGTTGCGTTTGTGGACACGTTCCTTTGCAGTACATACATAGAAAGATGGCCTGGGAATTTTACAGTAATAAAATGTAGAGGTATCAGAAGAGAGCTCCGAGTGATATATCCGTAGATCTGCCTAGCTGTGAAGCCTTGCATAAGGAGAAAGGTTAGAGGGGGTTTCTGAACAATAGAGGTACGAGTAGCTGGAGTAGTTGGTACATTTTGATGTAGCTGCATTGTGTTCTGGTTCTATTTCTTTACTAGGTTTGGGATCTATGTACAGCATAGACTTGTCCTAAAACCTGAAGGAGAGTTTGGATTTGGCAGGGCAGATCTGGTTTGCATGATCTTGCACTGTGGTGCGGTGCTGGGATGGAGGGTATTTAATCTCAGTCTGGGTGTGAGGGTCATGGTTGTGAAAGGAGGAAGTGCAGAAGCAGCAGAGCTTTTTTTTTAAGGGAAAGCTGTGAGTGAGGTAGGAATAGAGCCTATTGGATGAAGAGACATGCAGCCATGGAGTAAAGATGGAGTGGGAGAGAGTGTGTGTGTGCAGGTGAAGAAATGAAGAAGTAAGACAACAAGTATAATTGATTGAACTGGCAATAATTTGTAGAATGTTAACTGCAAAAATGCTCAGGGGAAGGAAGATAGACCGGAGTATAGAAAATTTCTTCAGGGTTTTATCTTTTGGTGCAGGTTCAGTTAGGAGGAAGAAGCCAAATTAAAGTGAATCTGGTTTGACTAAACAGAAAAGAGTGAAGACTTATATGAAGAGAGGATGGAGACTGGTGTTTTTTCTTAAAGGGTAGTAAGGATGCCTTTGTGTGCCTTGGAAGTAAGGTGGCTGGATGATAAAAATAGGCTAAGGACAGATGATCTCAGAGTCTGGGAAGGAGGGGGGAGGGAAGTGAAAGGAGTTAAAGCTGTTCTTCAATGAGGTCCACAGAATGGAGGTGTTTGCACTGGAGTTCCCAGTGTCTTCTCTCAGAGTTTAGAAGATGAGGTGGATGTGATTCCTGGAATAAAAGAACCAGGATTAAAGAAAACAATGGAATTAAGTAAGGTAAGGTGTAAGTCTGGTGTGAGAAGAGTGCTTGAGCCCGCAGCTCATTCTGAGGAAGTTAGCATACTGCAGGTCAGTGAACAGCTGTGTAGAGCAAAAGATTAGCTAAACGAAATGAGGAACTTAAATGGTACTATTTTGTATCTGAAATAGCATGGCCAGCAGGACTAGGGAAGTGATTGTCCCCCTGTACTCAGCACTGGTGAGGCCGCACCTCAAATACTGGGTTTAGTTTTGGGCCCCTTAGTACAAGAAGGGCATGAAGGTGCTGGAGCTTCTCCAGAGAAAGACAACAAAACTGGTGAAGGGTGTGCAGAACAGGTCTGATGGGGAGCGGCTGAGGGAATTGGGGTTGTTTAGCCTGGAGAAGAGGAGGCTGAGGTGAGACCTTATCGCTCTGTACAACCACCTGAAAGGAGATTGTGGTGAGGCAGGTGTCAGTTTCTTCTCCCAGGTAACAAGAGACAGGACAAGAGGAGATGGCCTCAGGGTGTACCAAGGGAGGTGTAGACTAGATATTAGGAAAGATTTCTTTACCAAAATGGTTGTCAAGTTTGGAACAGGCTGCCCAGGGAAGTGGTGGAGTCACCACCCCTGGAGGTATTAAAAGATGTGTAGACGTGGTGCTTAGGGACATGGTTTAGTGGTGGACTTGGTAGTGTTAGGTTAACAGTTGGACTTGGTGATGTTAAAGGTCTTTTCCAACCTAAATGATTCTGTGATTCTACCTTTTGTTCATGAGTGTATTCAGCTATGTATCTTATTAATTCTTTTTTCAGAGTAGGAGAAGTAGATTGCTTGGGAGGCATTTGGAAAAAAAATCTACAATTTACCAAGAAAGCAGCACACGGAAAAAGCTTCATGTCCAGATCTGTTTTCTCCTATACAATGGCATTGTTCAGATTTGGATATGCTGGGTTTTTTTTTAACTGTGGTCTACAATCTGAGCTGCAGCTCTTTGTTTTCAGCAGCTGTTGTAACTTGCAATGGATTGTGAGAAAAGTGTGCTCCATTCCTCATTTATAAGGCAGAAAGGACCCTGATGCTTCTGCTCCTGTGGTTTAATTGGCAGCAAAGTACTAGGCAGAGTTAACTGGGCAGAGGGCTCCAAATGATATTAAACACTCCTTGTTGGACATTATTCATCAAGATGGTTTTGGTATCTTTTTCATAATTTATGTTTAAGCAGCTTGTGTAACAACTGCATGCCCAAAAGGGGACATGGTGTGACTATTGATTTGCTCCCTAGCAGTACTACTGGCAAAGCTGTAAGTAGAGCTGTGGTTAGTTAGATCTATCTCTGTCTCCTTGCACATTTCACTTGAATGACTTTGTGGCTAATTCTGCTGGAGCCTTGGGGAACTTACCAAATGCACGTCATAGATGAGGAGTTGACTTACAGCTAAGATGGTAACTAAGAATATAGCAAGTATTTAGATGAGAAGCAAGACTCAGACCTAGCTGAAATTCATGATGCTTGAAGCAGCATAGGCAAGAAACAGGGAAGAGTGGTTGTAAGATGTGAGACTATATCTGGAAATTACCCTGTAGATTTTGTAGGCAGGTAGCTGTTTGTATGATCTTTGATGGATAACCAAAAGCTAAATCTATGTGCTTCTTGATAAATGCTCCACCAAAAACCTCAGGCTGGAAATGTAACAGTCCTGGTGTTTCCCTGTGCCAAGAGAGATTTTTGTTTAATCATAAGATGAAAGAAACTAGAGGAGTAGTGGAGGTCAAAAGAGTTGTTTGAGGACTAGGTGCTTGCTCACTGAGATTTGAGCCCTTGAAGTGCTCCCAATAACTTCTTATTCAGCATGCAACAGCTATGGAGGAGAAGATGGGAGATTAGCCTAGAACAGCTGCTACTTTAGGTAAGGGCCCTTGCAATATAGGAGATGCTGGAGTTGGGATTTGAACCTGAATTTTGTAAAGTTGAGTGAGACAGGCGTTTCCTGCCCCCTGCCCCTCCCCCCTTTGAAGATTAGACTGTGAAATATGAAGAGTTAACTGACATCTAAGAGCGTTTATTACCTATGAATGACTTAATTTCCTAGTCATTTTAAATGTCTGGGCATCTGCCATCACCAACTCCCAAAAGATTCACAAATGTGGGAAAATGTAATTTTCCCCATTTTACTGCTAGGGAAGGAGTAAAGCAGTTTAGTAAAGGTTGCAAATGAGTCAGTGACAGAGCTCTGGTTAGAACTTGCCTGATTCTTTGAGTCTTGGCTTTTGGACTCCTTGGGCACTGTGTTATGTGTGTGCATGCATGCATGTAGGAAGGGAGAGGCATGGGCTGTTTAGAGGAGGAGACAGAAAGAAACCCAGGTAGTGATGCAAGGATGGAAGAGGTAACTGAAGTGTGGGCTGGATAACTGGCTAATTTGAGATAGGGAGTTGCCTGGAAGACATAGGATAAATTAATGTAGCTTTACAATTTAATAATTTGTTGCATTAAGCTATGGTTTTTTTTTTCCAATCCTAAACTGGCATAATAGGGAGTAATGATCTTACAGCTACTCACATGGGTCTGTCTGGGCTCTACTTAGAATCTTTATGGGAGAGCCTCGTGGTGTGGGCAGGGGTCGGTCCACGGGCCACAGCTGAACAGAATGACTTAAGTATCATGACTTACATTACATTACTTCTATTTTCTATAGTAATTTTTTTTCTTCCTTATCTGATAGTTCATAGATTTCAAGTTTTTGTAGCACCTGGCACTAAACTAGAGAGCGGGCCTGCTACCCTGCATTTCTGCAATGACATTCTCGTCCTTGTAAAAGACCTTCCTCCTAGTGTCATGGGGCAATGGAAGCTCTCAGATCTGCGTCGATACGGAGCTGTCCCAAATGGATTCATCTTTGAAGGGGGTACCAGGTGCGGCTTCTGTAAGTACAAATGGAACCTGTCTTCTAAAAGTTGTTTGAAACCTTTTGTAGAAATGTAAATGTGAGTCTCAATCAAAGTGGAGTTTGCAGAACCAGCTGTGCTGCTTTGTCATACAGGCAGCCTCGTATCAGAGGGTCTGTCCTACTGAGTAAATTTCTGCAGGCTTCAACCCTGGTGTTCAGTAAAAATGTGACTATGTGGAGTCCTGACTGAACATTGCCCTGTGGCTCTCCAGAAGATGTTTAGTCAAGTGTTGCTGTTGGACACAGAGCAAAAATAAGGTAATGAAACTTTATGGCTTGTGTCATGCAAGAGATAAGGCTAAATGCTTTAATGCTCAGATTATTAAATTAATCATAATTATTTTGTTGTTTGCAGAGAGGAAACAATACAGAGCTTTGAGGTTACAGGCAGCATAAAGGCTCTCGTTGCATAAATGTTAATGTCTAAGTCCTGTAGAGAACTTCTAGCTCCTTAAAGTTAGGAACTTCTGTCTGTTCCCGTCCCTGTTAGTAGCTTAGTCACTTTATGAGACAATGAGGTTTGTGGGGTCAAAATGAAAGCAAGCGAGCTGGCTGAAGCTAGTTTCTGCAGCCTAATAGCTAAGATACCCCTTTAGGTGAGGAGAAATCTTTTGTTCCAATGTCCAGTTTAGGACTGCTCACATTCTCACTTCAGCTAAAATGCAAAGCTCCTATGCAAGATCTGAAAAGGAAAGATAATTAATGTACTGATGTAATATCATATATATAATTAGAAGACGTGAGGACTTTAACTTCAACAGCAGAGTTTGAAGCTGTGCTGAATTGATGATCTGTGAGTGCAAGTGGGTATGCAGATTGCCAGTTTGGATGTGAAGTTGTTTGTCTTGTATGCTGAAATGTGAAAGTAATGGATATTTTCAGTTACCGAACTGGATCCAAATCCAAAGATATTCTTCCTTGGGAGTCTTGACAAAATCTGGGGAGGAAGCGGAAAGAAATTATTGTGACTCTCTTTACTCTAGTGAGGGGTTTTTGTTTTGTCTGTTGGAAAATACAGAGCTGAGTTACAAAGATGGTAAGTATGGACTAAACTGTTGTATCCTAATTACTGATTTAAGACACTTGTTTTCAATGTTGGAAGATTCTGGTTTGCATTTTTCCCTGCCTAATTCAGAGGTTGAGGTAAAAGAAGGGTTTCCACCATCTGCAAGAATGGCTTATCAGTATAGCCTGTGAGGAAACTTTTCAGGTTATTGTGTTGCTTCAGTTTTTGTTGTTGTTTCAGTTTTTAACTGAAACACAAGTGTGTTGTTTCCTTGTGGTGCGGTTTAGACTCTGATGTAGATAACTGGTTGTAGAGGATAAAGGGGAGGCACCACAGTCACCTTTTCTCCCTCTCTTGGAGATAGTGCTATTGACACAGACTAAACTTGAATCAGCAGCTTAGTGTGGGTCTGCCAACGCCTACAGTTTTGGTTTGAACAGGTTTTTTTACCACGCAGAATAAAGCAATTGTTCATTCCTGTCCCTGTATGCATGTGCCACTTTAAATGCACATTGGACTTCTAGTAAATGTGTGCACTGCTATACTGATGTAAGTTGGGTCTGCTTTTTGAATTATAACTGAAAACAGAAAACTTAACTTTGAACTAAACGCTTCAGAATTCTTACAGTTGAGAATTTTCTGAAGTTGAACCACAGTGTGGTTTTTTTTTTTTTTTTTTCCTCTTTTAAAAAGCTGCTTCTCTTTCTGGGAAGCTTGTATAGAGTATCAGTTTTTAAACTAATGAAATCTGAAATAATTTAACTATGGGAAACTTACATGCTTAAAAAATTACAGGTAGCTGATACAGAAATGCTAAGCAATCTTTAAGATTAGCAGCAATTAGGTAGATAGCTTACATAGATTATACAAAATATCAATATAATTCTTCAAATGAGAGAATACAGGACTTAACTATTTGAGTAACTGATAGCCCTGAGACTCTCTAGGGAAGCAGAGCATCTATAATTTTTATTGAGTAAGAGGTGCAGCAGCACTGTGATATGTTGGATTTGCTTTTTCCTATGAATCTTAATGTGCATGCCTCAAAGGAAGAAGACAGTAATTTCATACTAGTAGGGGCTTCAAATACGGGCTTGATTTTTGGAGTATATAGTTGATTACAAATGGAGTAGCTGTGAATTCCAAGGATGTGTTTTATATAGACTTTCATTAAAATATGGAAGGAGACAAAATTACGTTCTGAGGGCAATCCAAATGTGGAAATGACTAGCAGAAGATAATGATGGATGCCAGGACTTATGTTCCTCCTTAAAAAAAAAAAAAAAAACCCCAACTTTTTTTTTCTTTCATTCTAGAACGACTGTTCAGCACTGACTGACAATGCATTTGCACAACACATTGTCTGAAGCATCCATTTCTTAGGTATACTGCAGTTTTGAGGGACATTGTGATAGGGTATAAAGAACAGACATTTAGGACTCCTTACTAAATGTGATTGTTATGATAATGTTGATGAATGGATATGACTTCAATTCTGGTTTTCATTCTTGAAAGCATAAAAGTAAGGGGTATTTGCAGATCAGAATGAAACGTGCTGACTTATTTATCACCCATTCTGTGTGGAATGATCCTTCTTTAGTGGCTGCCTGAACCAAAGAAAATAGAAAATGCCTGGTTCACTACTAGAACGAGTACTTTGCTTGCTTATTTGTGCTGATTATAGTCATAAAAGTATTTAGGTTGGAAAAGACCTTTAAGATCATCAAGTCCAACCATTAGCCTAACATTACCAAACCCACCACTAAACCATGTCCCTACACACCACATCTACACATCTTTTAAATACCTCCAGGGATGGTGATTCCACCACTTTGCTGGGCAGCCTGTTCACATGCTTCATAACACTTTTGGTGGATAAATTTTTTCCAATATCCAGTCTAAACCTCCCCTGGTGCAACTCGAGGCCATCTTCTCTTGTCCTATCACTTCTTACCTGTGGGAAGAGACCAACACCCACCTCGCTACAACCTCCTTTCGGGTGGTTGTAGACAACTAGAAACAAGCCAGTAAATTTCTGCTGTGGTGTGGTTACTGTCATAGTCAAGTCACCTCAGTGTGTAACATGGCTGTAAGGAGGTGCACAGGATTGAGGCTGGATTTGTAAACACAGTGCTGTCAGGAATGATGGATGAATAAAGAAGTGTTTAGTACAAGGCCTTGTTCCCTGGAAAGATTTACCAAGGATGTAGGGACTACTGATATTACTCTAGTAGTTTGTGTGGCCTTATGAGCTCTGCAGATGAGCAAAGAAGGGGGTCTGCAGGAGATAAGTGGCAATAAACCTGATAGCTGAGCCAGTCTCCTTCCTGATGGATTCTTGTCTGCTTGAAGGCATTGCTACCACTGCTTCCTAAGAGGCCCTGTAGAGCCTTGCTTTGAGGCATGCAATATATGCTCCTCATTTGCATGGCTTGCCTAAACATCCATTTAATATTTGCTGTTAGAGGATTGCCTGTGACCAGAAATCTGAAATAGCATCTCCACAGACACTCTTTTGAGGTCACCTAACTTCCAAGTGTTCAGCAACGAGGCACGCAAGATAGAAGCATAAAGAATGAAGGTATGTTTCAGTAGGCTCTAGCTAACACACTCAGTCCTAAATTGTTGTGTTTAATAAAACCTATCTATTGTCTTCCTTTGGTTTGGTACTGAAATGGGTCTATATTATTGACTATGTACTCTTATGATCTGTATTTATGATTGGAATGGATTATATTAGATTACTAGTATATCACCTTACAGTTCTATGTATTGAAGTTCCAGTTTGGATGTCACACATGTCTAAATATCACAGAATGCTTGAGGCTGGGAGGCACTTCTGGAGGTTACCTTGTCCAACTCACCTGCTCAAAGCAGGGTCAGCTAGAGTAGTTTGTCCAGGACTATATCCAGTCAGGTTTTGAATATGTCCAAGAATGGGCACTCCACAACCTCTGTGAGCCACTTCTTCCCATATTCTGGTGTGTCAGCCATTCCTCCCAATTTTGTATCATCTGCAGACTTGCTGGGGGTACACTCTGTCACATCATCCAGGTCATTAATGAAGATGTTAAACAACATTAGCCCCAGTGTTAACCGCTTGTATATACCAGTAGTGACTGGCCTCCAGCTGGACTTTACGCTGCTGATAATAACCCTTTCAACCTGGCAGTTCAGCCAGTTTTCAGTGCACCTCACTGTTCACTTGTATAGCCTGTACATGTCCAGTTTGTCAGTGAATATGGTGCTGAAATCCTTGCTAAAGTCAAAACAAACAATATCTACTGCTTCAACCACCCAGCTAGTCATTTTATCAAAGACTATCAGATTGGTTAGGCATTATTTCTCTCTGTAAATCCATACTGACTGCTCCCAGTCAGCATCTTGGAAATGGCTTCTAGGATTACTTGCACTACCACCTTCCCTGGTCTGTGGTTCCTTGAATTGTTCTTGTCCTTCTGGAAGATATAAGTCGTGAAATGTACATGGGTGATACAAATGTGGAACTGTAGGTGATGGAGCTTGGAGGACTTGAATTACCTATGTTAGGCTTCCTGTCCCTTCCCCTCCTTAAGCTTACACTAATTTCTGGTGCAAAATGATACAGGTGTAAAAAGGAACAAATATGATCCTTTATCTTTCAAGGGAACTTTTCTGGTTCCAGGAAGATATTCTGCATTTCTTGAGGTACGATTAATTAAAGTGGTCTTTGAAGTTGTTGTGAGGTGTACACAAATAATCTCACTTCTGAATGACTGTCAACTGTTTCTGAAGGTCCAACACTGTTCTGAACGCTGGTGTTGTCATGACTCTAATCCTTTAAAAGGAACCAAAGTGTGAATTAGGCTTCAAATGTGGTCTTGAGTTTTGTAAACCCTTTTATATCTCTGATCTTTAATATTTTTAACACTTCCAGCCTAAATTTATGTATTAATTTATCTTAGGTTTTTTTGTACTAACATTGTCCTTTAGTGTAATGCTGTCTTTCTCTCTCCCTCTCTCTGATGTTTACCTTCCTAAATATTTATAGAGCATTTATTTAGTTTCTCTGTCACTTTTGCTACTTAAATAAACTCAGCTGTTAATCTTCCCTGTAACGTACAGGAGCTTATCAGTAGCTCTCCCGTGTACCTGTTTAAGTATGAATTAGGGTTTTTTGGGTTACAGGAGACTAGAATTACAGACAAGTACTTTGGAAAGGGTCCCATGACATTGCTGAGCATTATATTGATGTTTCTTTTATCTTAAGAAATATCTGTCTTGATAGCTGAGAACCTTCATTTGCCAAAGAAGGGTGTGTTTGCCTGTTCCCTTGCTTGTGTGTGTTCAAAGGGAAGAAAAGCAAATTCATTTTGGTACAAAATAGCCTGCCACAGTTGGAAATTCTTTGCATATTAAGTTCAACCTTATCTTGTTAAAGGAGCTTATGCCCTTAACTGAGCACTTAGACACATCTGTAAGCATAACAACATTTAAATGTGTTTAGTCTAAAGATTTGATTTAATACTGCCACCAGAAGAAAATGCTTTTTGTAAATAGGACTTAACTCTAGTTATTCTTAACAGAAAAGTGTTAGTAAAGGGAAAGACCATCTTTCTTCAGGTATCTGACACTTTTACCTGATTCCTGTGAAATTCTTGAGGAATTGGACAAACATGTAGTGTCCAGGAAAAAAAAAAGATATGTTATTACAGAGTTTTAATTCATAACCAAAACCACTCTCCATTACCCTGTCATAGAAATATCATATGATATTATTCAGACTGTATTATTAATGTTACTTTCCTATAGGTTAAACCATATCTATGCTCCCATTCTTCCTGTGAAGCTCTGAATGCAGAGGATTAATGCATTTAAGTTTTAAATACTACTGTAATAAATACATTACTAAAAGGAACTGATGATCTTGTGGTTAGATTGCCTTTTCTCTCAATAAAAAAACCTTGAAGCCCCAAACAGAAGCAAAGCTTATTCTTGGATATTTCTGTAGTAGAACTGAGGTCTAAAAGGATCTGATTCTGTTTGAGCTTTCTGTTCCTTGCTTCCTCAGAAAATTTCTCTTATATAAAAAATGCTTAATTATGTTTTTTAATTAGTTGCTCAGTACAGGTTTTGTTCAACTCTGAATGCTTTGGTGCTCAATCCAGGTAGAGAGAAACCATCTGAGATAATGCTGAGATTTTAAACATTAATTGTAGGTGTATATTCAAGATGGGTAACTCCAGTTTATTCTTAAATAGGAAAAAAAGCATTTACATTTTGAACTTCTCTTGCTCTTAACACCACAATTTCACTGCTACAAATTAGAAAATCCTTTCTTCTGCCTTGGGCAGCTGCAAATAAGTTCATCTCTGGGACAAAATTTGGCTCCCTCTGCCTAAGCTTAATCACATACACCATTTGCAAAAAAAAAAAAGGCATCTGGGCCTAGGAGTCAATTGAGAGGCTTAGTTAGAGGAACAGGCTGAAAAATAGGAGCCTCTCACTTTCCTAAATTGCTAGTTCAATTAGTGTGCACTGATTAAAAGGACCAGTTGCCAGGAGAATCTTAACTTGGAGGTCAGTGTGAAAAAAATTCAAGTAGGGTAATAAAAGGACATGTTAATGCTGTGCAAATTCAGTCTCTCCAATGTTCAAGTACTTCAGGATTAGCTCTAGAGCCTAGTTTGAAGCTGCCTCATGTTTTCTAACAGTGTCTACTAGAAGAGAGGAAACTGTAAGACCCTTGGTGCCCTTTGAAGGAACAAATGATACTGCTGCTGCTAGTTACAGGATAAGCAGGAGTATTTCTGTGATCTTTTTGATGTTTTGATGAAATTAGGTGATTCTCCCTTTCTTTCTAAGACTTCTGCAAGTGGCTCTTAAAATCATTCTGAAATAGTGGAAGTCGCTACCAGTGTATCTGGAAAGGCCAAAGGAGAAGAGGTGGAGCCCCAAGACAAATTAGAATTTATTTGAAAATTAGAAGCAGTAGAGGTTGAACTGGGGCAACATCTGGAATTTCCTGAAACATTCTGGGCTGTGTAGATTAAAACTGTGTCCAGCTATTGTTCTGTTGCTGTCACCTTCTTAGGCCTACTGCAGGCAACAAACACTCTTATCTTGTTTTTAGTAGTCATGCCCATGTCTTAGTGTCATTTTTACCAGACAGAAGAGCAGCCTGAGCCATGCAGCCTGAGATACCTTCTAAAGGGTTTTGTTCAAGGCCAGGACTGAGACATTCTGGTTGGACAACATGATGATTGCCATGAACTGAACTGCCATGGTTCATAGCTGCCCAGTAGCTAAAAGATGTCAGGCCTTAGCATTGTCTGCCACCTGTGAGGAGTAATAATTCATGGGAAGGGACTGACTCTTCCTCCCTGCTTTCACACACAGTACAGGTTTAGGTAATTTTTGGTTATTGTGTGTTTTCAGGGTGTGTTTGCCCATGGGTTTGCTTTTTTAATATGATGAATTAAAAACAAACATTAGCAAGATTTAATAATACTTGGAAGTTTTATGAAATTGGCAACTTCTCTTGAACGTTTGGGAGACTGTACAACGCTTTACGCTTTACGCCTAACTGCCACAGAGGACTGGCGTAGTGTTTCAGCCTTGTGCAAGTGGTTGCAGGCTGCTTTTCACCAAGTCTCTTACCCCATGGAGAGAGTTAGTGAGTGAGCTCTTCAGTCTAGTAAACAGCTGCATGGTATTACAGTGATGAATACCACATACTCCTCAGCTTCCAAATGCTTGTGCACCAAATCTTTTCCCACACTTGACTGAGATGTGTGATTTCTAGTAGTGAATTTCTCAACTTTCTCCAGAAAGCAGGAAAGAAATGTAATTGCTGGCTTTTATGTATGCTTTTAAAACATAACTTAGTTAAGCCTTACCTATACATTCATCTCTCTTGATGTCTTTTGCAAGGATCCTCAGACTTTTTCCATCCCTTGCAATCTAGTTCTACCTAGCAAAACAAGAAAGAAAACGTTTCCTGTGAGGGTCAATCAGTGATTACGGTGATCATGTGAATGATAGAACCTACAAAGAAATATTTTATGCATATGTGTATAGTGGATTTGTATCCACATGCACATGTGCATATACTGCTCGCACTAGTTATATAATGGCCATCACATTTGTTTTGGGGATTTCCAAATGTGTGATAGTTCTTTGCAGAAACCATCCTTTGAGTAAAGCAGCCAGCTCACATGCACACATTTACTTTTTTGTTTCCATTAAAGTCAAAGGCTTGTTGAGCTGCTTAGGAATTTAGGTAAGCTTCTTGACAATCAATAAAAGAACAAAGTGGTCCAGATGTACTCCTTATGTACAGAAATATCTGAGGAATCTTCTTTTCCTGAATGGCAACACAGATGTGTAAGATCCTCCTGAATTGTGAAGCTATACAGTGATATACTATGCTTGAGGTATGAATGTCCTCTGTTATGTTGCCTCTGTATCCTGCTTGGGATGGGAAGGTCATGTGTTCAGCGTCCAGCGAATTCTTGTGCTGCCCTGCTCCCTCAAGAAAGACATGTCTTCTGGCATCAGTGTGGTTCATGGGGGAAGAGTCACACCATTTAAGACTGGGCAAACTGACTTCCCTAGGCTCCCTCTGCTCTATGGAGGAAGGAGAAGGCAGCTCAAAGGAAGAGCTAAATTTCAAATAATTCCTGAATATATTCTTTGTACCCAGCTCTTTCTAATACAGAGTTCTCTGACTCTTTGGCATCTCTTGGGGAGGGGAAATGGGATAAGACTCTGAGTCTGAGTCACCACCAGAAAATTTCATACCTGTCAGACTGCACGATTAGTGTTGTAATCACCTAGATGGTCTTTCATACTGAAGCCAGTGTGTGTATATGTGCTATGAGGAAATGTGGGACAAACTTGGTTTTAAAAACAATAATAAAACAATGCTGGAGAAGAGCGGAGTAAGGAGTAAGCTTATGTTTCATAAGCTAGTGTGTGTTCATCTTTTCAATTGCTTAAACATAGCTTAGTGTTTTAGTATTTGTCTGTCCTCAGTCTTAAGTAATATGTCTGGGACCTTGTCTCTAGAAATGATTGGCAAGCCAGCCCTTAAGTATAAATTTAACTTCTACCAGAGAGTGAATTCTAATTGCAGTTGAATTTATAGCAGTTCACCAAATGAAATAAACTGTACCAGAAACAGGGTTTCTGTTTCTTTAGCTGGAGAAGTTTTGATCAGTAAGATCTGAAAAGGAATAAAGGTGCTGGAGTGACAATCGAGTTACGAAGATGCTGCTAACAATGTTGTCTTGGATAGATTTAAACAGAGCAGGTGGAGACTTAGATGTGACATAAGTTGAGAATGACAACTGAGTGTGGACTAGAATATGCTTTTCCTAGAGTGTCAATTTACTGCTTGCTGGCTATATCTAATCTACTAAAATAGTTAATTTGGTTTGTGGTCCACTCTTTATTATCTTTTTTGTTTGAATCCTATAACCCTTTGTCAAGCAGTCAAAAGTGTATCCATTGCTTAAGTGAAATCTGAATACCCTGTTGGATATGACGGGGCATATGTGTGGAAAGTGATGGGGATGCAGACATTCTGGTCAAGACCAGCTCTGCTGCTTTAAGTATAATTGGCAAAAATATGTATACAACTCAGAATCAGCTAGTGACATGCAGAAGTCAAACTTACGGCCAGATTGGGGGCTCAAGTCCCTAGGGAAGTAATATGCAAAACTCTACTGCATGTCTAAGATTTGGTATTGTGGTTTTCTAGTGTGCATGGCTCTGGTGAACTGGCAGCACTTCTTCAAGACCTATCTACTAATTTAATTTCCTTTTGTATCTGCTTATTGTATTTTTTTTTCTGCAGTCACTGTTTACTGGGGTGATCTTTTGCCTGATGTTTTCAGATTATAAAAAATGTTACCTAGACTTTTTTTTTCCTGATGTGAGTAATATTTGGACTGACAATTCTCCAAACATTCTGTGGAGCACTTCTAGTCTTGTGTGTTGTCCATGTAGGAATATATCATGCATCTCAGGACTTGTTTATTTAGTGATTCTCATGCTAATTTTTGCCTGGGGCTATTCTTAATGAATGGAAAGCAAAATATCAGAATAGAGCAAAGGGTAAAGATCTGATGACAACCTGTGGAGTCGTGTTACATTCCGTTAATAATAGACACATAGGACTTAGTCTAGGAAAATGTATAACATAATCCAGCAATATAACCAAATTGTAATTCATTGGGATGTAAAAAGCTGCCTTTGGTTAAAATTGGGGTAAAAGTAGAATCAACTTGGTTCATTTTCATGAAGGGACTTTAAGTATCCCTGATACTTGCATAGCTAAGATTTGATCTACAAAATTTTAGGGGTAAATAAGAATAAAAGACCCAGACAGCTGTTGAGCATATGGCTTGTATTTTGGCATTGCTCTAATTGCCTGAGTCTCAGAAAATTAGCATAAATTATTAGGTAGCTATTGAATTTCTGTGTATATTTGTGATATAGTGTGAGTGTGCGCTGACCTGAATTTTTTCTTTTTACTTCTTTTCTCTGGAGAACACGCCTTGTTGATTTATTTTCATGGCTTGCACTTAATACCCTTTTGATTGCTAAATTTTAAATGGCTTCAGCTAAATATATTTCTAATGTATGCAGGTGAAAAACACCTATTTATGTTGTGCTTTCTTGCAGGGGCTGGAGTTTTTTTCCTTTCTTGTGCTGAAGGAGAGCAGATCAGCTTTCTGTTTGACTGTATCGTCCGTGGCATCTCCCCGACGAAAGGCCCTTTTGGTTTGCGTCCAGTCCTACCAGGTTAATATAGGAAGTATAGAGTAACTGAGCAAAGTAGGAACTTGCTATGTCTAGCACTTATTGCTGTGATTATAAGACCAGCTTGCAGACACTAGGGGTTGTCTGTGTCTGTGCACAGTGGTTTTCGTTCTGAAATGTCACAGTACAGATTTATCAGCTGAATGTACCCAGTTTCCCCCTGCTGCTCTGGCTCATTCATATTTCTGGTGATACTGCTAACTTTAGCCTTCTCTTATTTAACAGTACTAAAATATGGCAATTTGAATTGAAAGGAACCCTAACCTTTAGTTTTAAACTTACACAGTTAAACTTGGATCCAAGTCTGCATTACTATTTTGATAGCTTAATGGAAAACTAACTTGTAGGGCATTTTGAGTTCATCCAAAACAGTTAGAACTAGGTCTTGCCAACCTTAGAAAACTTTGTCAGGCCTCCACATCGCATTTCATTTTTGCAGCTTGAGCTTCTTTTCTGATGTGCAAGGATTAAATTCCTTTTCCTATTTTATGGTAAATGCTGCATGCGCTGTAATGTTCAGAGAGGAAATTAGATGGCATCATAGTTGCCTTTTGACTTTAGCAAATGAAGAAATATAATATTGAGTTGGAATGACTGGGTCAAACAGGGCAAGAGTGTGGAAATGAGATTGCAGAAAAATATCTGTGATTTGGCAGTGGGACATAGTGGGAGTAGGCTGTAAGAATGATGAAGGATGAGGCAGGATTTCTGGGAAATACTTGGAGTTTCTGTTCAAGTGTTAGGCAGTTAATACCTGTTTGACAGGGTTTTATTGCTGTTATACGACTAAGATAATTGCAGGAAGGAAATGTGATGGAAAAGAATAGAACTGGATGTGAAACTTGTGAAAGTAAGTTACAAGAGGTTAGTTAAAGTAAATGCAGTAGACACAAGGCTCAGTTCATCTTTCCTTTCCCATAGCTGTAACATCAAAGTAAATAAAACAATCAAGCAGAATAGTGGGCAATAAAACCTCATTCTTCTTATATGATATGTGTTTGCATTCAACCTAGTGCAGTGTTAAAAAAAAAAAACAAACAACAAAAAGCCAACAACAGAAACCCCCAAAACAGTGCCAATATAAACATTTTACTATTGAATGCGTATTTTTCTGCATATCTAAAACTTTATTACATGTATACAACTCTTAAGTCTTGCATTTAACAAAAATTTATGTGCAGACAAAATAAGCCTACAAGCAACTATTCTGTTGGGGTTTTTAAATTATTATTTTAAAAATATTAGAACATTCTTTGGAAAATATTTTTTTAGAGGCATGTAGGAATAAATCAACTTTAGTATCTTAGTTATCAACACTGGCATTTGTGGGTTGTCACAAATGTGGACGTATCCTGGGGATAATTTGGTGATTTTTGTAAGGGAAGACCTCTTTTCTGAGGTATTTTTCATTTGTCTTCTGTGCTTGATGGACTTGCCACTAAAATGAGGTAAAGATGGACTCAGACACTCAATTTCACCTTGTTTCTCTGAACAGGAGCAGTCTTATGTGGGGAACTGTACTCATGTTCTTGCAGAGTCGTCTGCAGCCCTTTCCCAAGCTACTTTGACCCCTGTAACTTATATTTCCCCTGTATCTTTACTCTTACCTCTTCCAGTTTGTTGTCACCCCCTATGTACATGTCCCTTCATAAAAATTTTTTTAATGTTCTCCTTCATTCATTATCTGATGCAGAAGCTTGCATAGACTTGTTTAAGGCACATGCACACGTACAATACTAGTGATTCATCCATAAACTGATTTTTCTTATCAAGTATGCTGTTACACAGGATGCACTGTATTGTTTGAAAAGGTCAAGTCTTTACCAGCTGCATATGGCTTCTGGCAGCAGTATTGAAATTCACCCAACCTTTTGAAAGGGTTAGTTTTAAAATAGGTTAATTATCTGTACTCCTCAAGTAACTACATCAAAACTGTCAGATTTGGGATTCCACCAAGAAACATTGACTAGATGTTATGTTATTTATATTTACTGCAGTGCAGAATGCTACACAGCCTCAACTGTGCTGTATATATGCCATGTTCTGCTTTTGTGTAATTTAAAAGCCTTTATAGGAAGCAGCCTTCTCTCCAGTTTGCTGTTTGCGTTTGGCTTCTTGCTGTTGCCTGGACTTTTTCAACTTAAACATGAAATATGCTTGAACGATTAGGTTTTTTTCAAAAAAGGAAAACACAAAGGGCAGCTGTACAGAAAAAAGAATGTAATGTGGTGGAAAAAAAAGTCACATTGACAGTGTTCCAGTACACCAGTGCCCATGGAACAAATATAATCTAGAGACATTATGCAGTCAGCCTCTGCTTAGTCTGTCTTTGGAAGAAGGGTGATGAATGAAGCCAGTGGCTTCATGTACAAACAGCTCAACCATATGGTTAAATGGAATCCTGAAATATTTAAATGTTAGCATGAAATTAATAGGAAATTATAGGGACTGGTTTGAAGAGGACTGGAAAATGACCAGTTTTCTTACTTCCCATAGTGGTTCTTTAAAAAATGAAAACTGCCCAGTATCCAAAAGGAGTTTGTAAACTGCACGTGCAAGGGATATTTGCTCAAGTACGATAGTCACATCTGCTTTTCAGGATTGCTGTTGTAAAAAATATACCTTCCTTAAAAGCTTGGTGTTCTTATAACATAGACATATGATTACTGTACGTATTTTATTATGTCATCTGTAAAATATGTAATGAAAAAGTGGAATTTGTAAACTTGACTGACCATTGCAAAGTATCAAAATCTGGTCTAATCTCTTCTCATAGCTGACCTGCTTTGTGCAGCAGGTTAGACTAGAGAACTCCTGAGATCCCTTCAAACCTGAATTATTCTGTGACGTATTGGAAATGGGTATGAATGTGAATTTCTCATGATAAAAATAATTCTATTATGTGTACATCCAAAATAAAGTGGAAAATGAAAAGAACATTAGATGTTGTACAGTTCGCTACTGCGTGGTACTTATTTTGGGAGTCCATTAAATCTGCAAAATTGTACCAAAATACCCCTATTGGTAGCTCCATTAGCAGATTGGAGGTTTTGATTTGTTGAAGGCTGCATGATCATGTCTCAAATTTAAGACATATGGCATTGAGTGGGAATGCAAAGGTAGCATAGATATCTGTAGATGTTTTTAGGCAATGTAGCATTTTAAATACAGGACTCAAATGAGTGACAGGATGTCTTTGGATGGCTTGTTTTCCCCTGCTACTAGTTGGAAGGTAATTGCTGTAATTGGCTATTTGTAACTTGCTACTTTTTCTCTTGAGAAGATATTTAGAAAACAGACTGGAGAATTTTATGTTCTTGTCTGGGCAGAAGTCTAGGTATTGACAGAGTAATGAATCACTGATTGCATGGTTTGTAATCTATACTGAATTTGCATGCATATTATCTGAGAAATGTTTGTTTATCAGGTGTGTGTTGAATTCCTTCTTTTCACTAGCAAAATTCATCTTGAATGCCAAATGTGAACACAGCAAAGGCCCAACAGCCGATCAGTGATATCTTTGATCAGTGGACAGATCAGTACTCTCTAAATCTGGCTAAGGCTACAGGACAGTCTAGTCCTGCAGGCTGGAAAGACCCCAAGTGTAATGTTGATAGTCTTGATGCTCTCTCTTAATTTTGGAAGCTTTTTCAGGCTGCTTTGTGACTGACTGGAGAGTGTGCAGTGCTGCTTGCTGAGGATCTATCTGATGCTCTTTTTTTTTGTTGAAGCTTGATACACCTTTGGCCATTGCAAGACAGCTCTGTGGCTGCCTTCTGCAGTATCTGTACCAAGTGGATCCTCCTCAAACTTTTAGGACATCTTTTCATTCCTCCAGACATCTTACAAGGTGTGGAGATGTTAGCATGAAGGTGAGGGGCCAGGCCTGATTTGCAAATGTGCCTACAGTTACAAAGGAAGAAAGAAAGGAGAGATGTTCAGCCTAACTTATCTAACTTTGTTTAATGAAGTAATTAACCAATGTTGCATTTTAAAGATGCATATAATAAAGCATATCTTAGGTAGCTGCTGACTTAACTTGATACAATACCTTTTTTCCTGACAGGTGCTTTCTGAACAACCCTGGAGCTTTGAATTACTGTGGCACTTTATTTGTATGTTACCAAAGCATTCAAAATCTCCCACGATGAGCAGCTGATGTGGCTTTAATGAATATCCACCAACGTAATATAAAAATAAAATCTCTATCAGAGGCATTTTCAGTCTGGCCAAATTTGGTGTAATCCTTCCCCTTTGCCCCAAAGCAGTGTCTAAGGTTCCAATGATTGCCCCACACAAAAGATTTTTCTTCATAGCAAGGGTTCCATTTTTGTTTGGAAAATGATAAAACACTTTCTTAATTGAAGGGCCTGAGTGAATCTAACTGTCTAGATTCCATGGGAGTAAATCACATAAGATACATTTGTTTAGAGTTTGGGAAATAAAGGTACTAATTGCTCTTAGAGTTGTTGGAGCTACTGTGGGATGTTGTGTGGGCAGAAGCTGTCTAAACTTCCTTGGATAGCTGTCTCAGTACCGGTCATGCTGCTCCTGTCCTGCTGAGTTAGTAATATGGCAAATTACTACACAGTTATTTAGAGGCTTTGTATTGTGCATGCATGAGGTGTAGGATGATGCCAACACATCCAACTTTACCATTGAAAAAAACCTGATTTTACCATTTTTAGGGCCTATTTCTACACTCATAAACTGGAGGTTCTAGGTTATGCCCTCCAGTAAGGACTGGTCTCTAAAAGGTGGCTGCCAGTGACTACAGTCCTCAGTGTGATCTTGTTGCAAAACCTTCTGATTAGTGCTTGGTAGTCTGTTACCAGAAATACCGGTGTAAGAATCTGCTGCTTCTGGAGGATAGCATTGTGTGTTTTTTCCATAGAAGTCTTGCTTATTAGCAGAGATTAAAGGCAAACCAAAGATTTCAGTAAGACCGATGGACAATTATTTTTAATATCTGCCTAAGACTTTAAGTCTATATATGTTTGGCAGGTTTTGAAGTTGTTTCTCTAGATACTTCCCAGTACTTACTGAGAAAGGATTCTTCTAATCAGTCTTCCACAAAACTGGGCAATGAGAGGTCACAGCATAAAACTATGAAACTGATTTTATACACACACCTTTTATAAATAGGCAATTCTTAAGGGGAAGTTTAACCAAAAAATTATCAGTCCTGTCGGACAGACAGTATACCTAGAGATTTCATGATGTTGGGTGAAACCTGTTGTGTTCTGTAGCTATGTAGCTGATAGGGAATTTGGCTTCTAGAAGCAACTGAACATGTCAAATGCAAACTTACTCATTTGCTTCAACTTCCCTGCAACCTCCCCATCTTGTATTTTATTATAGGCCATTTCTGCAAGACCGGTTGCTTGACTTTTTTTTTTTTTTTTTAATGATATCTTTTGCTGTCTGTAATAGGAATATCAGTTACTAAAAAACTAATAGTTATGTGCCCTAGTAACATTATGAAAATCTGTATTTATCACGTAATTGTAATCTGAGGAAAGTGGAAAGATCTTTTCTCCTGACAGTTTTTTGCTGTGGGAAGGGTTAGTGTCTGTTGCATCTTGGTTTGATTAATTTGCTGATCTGTTATGTCAACTTTATACTCAAAGTGCTTGTGGAACGCCTTTGTTGAACCTTTCTGGACATAAGGGCATTTAACTGGATACAGCAGAGTAACTGGAGCAGAGGACATTCAAAAATAGATTCAAGCAGCAGCCTGTAACACTGTATGCTACTGAGAAGATCCTTGCATAGACCTGTCTGGGTTGCACCATAGGTGCTGGCGGCCAAATCTTGTGTTTTCCTTTGGCAGAGGTCCATATGGAAGCATTGGGGGTTTCGTCTGAGTAAGCGGTTACACAGGTTTGAACTAGTCGGTGCTTAATATGAGTTGTGTTGCAGGGGAAATAGGAATGGAGACCTAAGAAAACAATCCATATCAAACAGTCCTCTTTTCTGTTCCTAAAGTTTGGAAAGTGTCAGACACTGACGTCAAGCACTGTTTGAGCTGGGAGACACAGAGGTCACAGAGCCTGTTCATCACAGGCATTGTTGCCTTGTTCCTGTTAGAATATCTTTGAATTCCAACACGTGCTGTTACAGAAGGACTCTGCGTGTGTCAGGCTTGTTCTGCTAATCTTGTCCAGATTGCAGACTGCTAAAGATGAAACAGCCTCTACACAGGAAAGAAAGTTCAGCATTGTCACTTCTGCTCCTGTGATGCACTTGGATCTGTCCAGGGCAGGTCAGAACATGAATGCAGTTAGGGACGAGAGATGTAGAGGTTTGTTTCTCAGGTAGTTAATTATGTAGGGACTCCAGGGAGCTTCACCTCACCTGGAAATGCTCCTTCCTCTGACTGTGAGCTTGCTTTGACTGCTGTGTTGACAACATCAAACCCAAGTCTTTTAAAACTGAAAGACCTGGGATAAAAATGAAACTTTTCTTTCATCATTTCAACTGTTTTTATTTTACTAACTCAACCACAGCAACATGTAGCCCTTTTCATCCTTTTTAGCCTCTTATTAAATGATTCAGTGATTAAATGTTTTTGTGGTGTGCTACTACTACCCAGTTGATCAGATATACAAGAGCAGCAGTTGTGAGGAAGTTAATCTGGTTTATCTGTCATTAATTCCTTTCCCTATATAATTAGTAAGAGCTACTGAAACTTCTGATGATGAAAAAGTTAGCAGACCATATCTTTTGCAACTGCTGAACATGACACACTTCTTGGTGCTGTTTGAAGAAATCTATGATTTATCTTGGGATAATGGTTGTGATTATTTCCAACATCTGGTTTTATTGTTGTGCCTACTTGGAAACAAAATGGTTTAGAGGAAACTGGCCTATATTTCTGATGAAAGTCCTTCCACATTCTGTATAACTTTCGGTCTTTCTCTTTTTATTGGAATGGAAGGAGACTTCACTGAAGTAATATCTGCTGGAATGGCAAACTCACTAAAACGTATGGGGAAAATCCCCTATAGTATATTTTAGTCATGGTTTTTGCCATTCTAACTCATCTGGTATTAAACATGGGGAGCCACCAGGTTGCTAATTTCATCTCTGACTTCTGAACTTAATAATCTTCTGAACATCAAACTTGAAAGCAATGTCTTTGGAAATAGGTGATCTGGATTGGAAGGGATCAGATAATTTAATCACTGTGACTTTATAATGTAGATTTGTAAATTTTGTAGATTGAAAAATCTGGTCTTCATCAATGACAAAATTCCCAGTGAAGTCAGGACATATTTCACAGGCCACATATTAATTCTCAACTCCTCTAGACCTGGTGGATGCTAATTATCTCTGTAGCTGTTATCTTAGGTGCTGTGCTTTTCAGGGTTCTGTCCCTGGTGGTAACTCTTACAGATATTGGGTATAATCTCTGAAAATTTTTGACACTTAAAATTTTAACTTATTATGTAACATTTATCCAGGATGTGCATGACAGCAGATTGTCCCACACATTTTTCCAATCAACTTTTTTCCTCCCATGTAGCAGATCAAACATAAGAACAGAGTATCTAACACATGACTATCTTTCCCCCGCCCTTTTATATACTTTCCATGTTTCTTCTTTTTTTGTTTACTTATTTTCTGTTCATTTTTAAAGATCCAAGTACAAATCCAGCCTATTCAGAAGAAAGATTGGCTCATGAAGCTTTGCAATTAGAAAAGCGCTTGAGTTTGCTCTCCCATACAAGTCGCCAGGGCAGTGGAGGTAAGAAATATCTTTAATTAAATAAAAATAAATGCTGTTTCTTCCTTCCCAGGCTTTAGAAATGTGCATATATATATATAATATAAGATGCTGAAGTGAAAAGAAAAATAAGATAAATGGTCAAGATACTTGTTTTGGCTGTTGTTGCTGTGGGGTAGTTCTTTAACAGCATTGTCTAAAGTCCATTGACGTGGATTGGAGATTTTCAGCTGAGCAGAGAGAGTTTTGCATCAAGCACTATTAACACAGGAAAATCCTTTAGTGTGTTGAATCTTACTGAATTTGTGCATATGCAACTTCAAAAGAATGGTCTGCGTCAAGTTTGATATCTGCTTAAGTACTTGACTCACTCCAGCCTGTGAGATGAACTAACTTGTATAGTTCACATATCAGGCTTGCAGCAGATTTTTGTAGTGAAATTTAGGACTCCTGTGCTTTGGTTCCAAGTGTTATTATTCTTGCCTTTCACGGTGGTATCTGTGCATGTCCATTCTGGAGTTGTTTATGTGTCAAACTAAAATTAGTGTCTAGCACTGGATTTGTAAAAGGGCCTATGCCCTGAACTGCCATTTGAAGTTTCTTAATAACGGAAGTTAGATCTTCAAAACATCTGCTTTGCTCTTGACTTTAAAGCCTAAAAATGGCTCTGTGAAGATCCTCAGGAGCTTAATTATGTGCTTCTATACATGTCCATGGCTACTTTAGTCTTGACACTGCTGAGCAATGTGGTTTGTGACTAAATTTCACTGAGACTTCCTGAGGTTTTTCTTAGTTAGCATGTAACTACTAGACTTGACTAGCCTGATGGAAAATGAATGCGACTTGATAGAGAAGCATGCCTGTTTTTTTTTTTTTTTTTAATCTGGTCACTCAGGTTAGAAAACATGTGGCTGAACTTTGTATATATTCTCTGCTTGAGATTACTTGAATTTATGACCTGATTCTCCTAAGAATGTTATAATCCTCAGAGAATGAGGAATACTAGAATAAGATTTTAATATTCTGTTATTTGAGTTTTGCATAAGAAAATTAAATATTTGTGTTTATGGAAAATATCATAACAACAAGATTGTTCCTGCAGGTTTGGTGGGAGGACACTTGCTTGAATCTGGAGATCTAGGTTCTGGCACTGCCTTGGAAAACATGTAGTTCTACATAGTTAGCATTTTCTTCAGGACTGTGGGAGGGCTTCCCTTCCATAGTTTTAAGGTGTCTAATTAATTTGGCAAAGAGATTTCAAATAAAGTCAACAATCTTATTTTTTTTCAATAAAAATAAATGTTTTTGTAAGCACAATACCTTTTATTTAACAAGTATATTTCTTCTTCTGGGTGTGTTGCTGAGAACTACACTAATAGTTTTGTAATTCATGCCTTCTGTCTAGACAGCTGTATAATTTAATCTCAGGAGTTACACTTAGGCAGGGGTCACAGGCCAGTGTCATGCAATGAGCACTGAGGGAAAAGAAAGGATTAGGTTTTATGGGATAAACATTGGTATTTTGTGATAGTATATATCAAGAATTAGTCCATAAAGAGCAAGAGAATTGCTCTAAACTTTTCCCTCAACACCTGAGAGTAGAAATAGCCTAGTAACACCACAAGCTCAGATCACAATTTGCAGTGGACCCTTTCTCTTTCTACCCAACCTGGCAACTTATTGCCCAAGGGTTAAAATGAATAAAATTAATTAAAATTAATTACTGCAAAATGATCCAGCTGTCAGCCTTTGTTTTCACATTGGTTTATTAAAAAGAAAGGAAATAATATTGTGGACTCTGTGTGCCACTACAAGAAACTGGGTTTGGGGTTTTTTTTGTTTGCTTTTGTGCATGTCTGTGATATTTGTGTTTTGTTCTTATGCCTGTTCATGCCAATGTTTAATTTTTTTCTTCCATCTTCTGTCCTGGATAGCAGTAGTTACCTGTAAAACTGTCCTCCTTGGAAGTATCAGCGAGAGGGGGGAAAAAAAAAAGTCTTGCAATATGTGCATAAATGAATCATGGAAGATCTCTTTGTATATGGATATGTAAACATTTTTATAATACTAGTATTCTCATTTTTGTTTGTTACAGTGATGTATGGTTGCATTTTGGTATGGATATTTTGGAGTACAGTGCAGAAGAGCTCAGAGGAGAGGACTGTCCGAAGTTTGATTTTATTTTTGGAGTCTCTAACATTCACTTTGATGTCATTCAGATACGATTTAAATAGAGAAAAAAAGTACAAATGAGATAATAATTTGGTTGATTCAGATCAAATAGAAACATGGAGATGTTTTATTTGGCTTTAGGTTACAGTAACAAGGTTTTCTTCTGAGCATCCTCAGCTATTCTGAGCATGGGACTTTGACTGTTCCCTGTGGTGTAAGACAGGAGTATCTACAATAAAACTAATAAACTCTATGGAAGTAAAATATGGTTGAAAAGGGGAGAACTTGGCCCATAAACTCTAAAAATTTAGCCCTGAATGCATTATGTTCCATAATGTGGTAGGGTTATGGCAAGGTAACATACTATTTGCCTTTTATTTTTCCCATGGGCTTAGGAATTATTGCAGGATTTCTGGCTTTCTGACAGAAGTTCCCCTTACAAAAACCAGATGGAATTACAGGTTCCTTTCTGTTTGTATGTACTTGACATGCTTCAGCCTGTCGATTGTGTTTTAAACATAGGTTGATGTGTTTTTCTTCTAGGCGATGATAGGAGTCTTTCAAGCTCGTCTTCAGATACCAGCCACTCGGATGTTAGTGTTGGGAGCAGACTGACAATTTGGCCTGAACAATCTTCAGCCAGCACCTCTCAAGAGGGTCACGGACTGGCGGCTGCAAAGGGCATTCATCTTGGGGAAGAAAAGACCCTTCCAGAAGGGGCACGTGGCACCACAAAACCACCTCCAAAGCCCCTCCGATCCAGGCAGCTACAGGAAATAGGTCGTCAGAGTTCTTCTGACAGTGGAATTGCTACTGGTAGTCACTCTTCTTACTCTGGAAGCTTCTCTTCCTATGCTGGGAGCTTGGACATTTGCCATGGTGATGAGTTTGGATCATTGCTAAGCTTGCCATTGAACTTCCCTTCGGATCAGAATTTATGTACTTGTCCTCACAGCGAGCCCCAGAGAGGTGTGGGGTCAGAGTATCAGGTTCCCAGCTCTCTCAGACATATTTATGATATACCCAGGAGTTTGTTACAGGCAGCTTCTAAAGATGTGCAACCGAAGAGTGCAGATTCCACGCTACCCAAGGACCAGGCCCTGTCACCTCATGGTGCTGGTGACCCAAAACTGCTACTACCACACTTGGAAGCACGCAGGTTACCTGAGCACAGCCAGGACAGAGGGAGGTCTTCATCCTTACTCGCAGAAAGCAGCAAGGACTCAAGTGATGAGACATATGTGGATTTTGTTTCGAGGTGGTCAGACACAAAACCACAAGGACAGGTGTCAGACTCCAAGAGTAGTGAGCTGTCACCACCTAGTGGGGCCTCAGCTGACCCCTATGACACATGTAGCCCCCACCTTGGGATGACAAGAGCTCTTTTTTCAGCTTGTCCAATCTGTGGTGGACTAAAGGTAAATACCTAACACTGAGCAGATGCTAATGAGCCTTACTTAATATAGCATGATTAATTTAAAATGACTTAAGTTGCAAGTCATAAATACTTTTATTTCCTTTATAATTTGAATTGGTAATAACTTCTGTGTTGTTTATGCTCAAGGTGAGAGGCTTAGCACACAGTTTCCTCAGATTCTGTGCCTGATCAAGAAAACACTGAATAATATAGACCATCAATCATTACTTTTAAAGTGGCCAGTTTTGGTTTTGGGTGTATGTGAGTGACTTACAGTGACAGAGACAGAAGCCTTACAGGCACATGAGAGGGCTGAGTTTGTCATATAATAGTAATCTAGCATGAAGGACATCAATCTGTGTTACTGCTGGTATTTCAAAAGCAGAAAGAAGGGAGGCTGAACAGTACATGCTGCTCTTTAGATGACCACAGTACATATTTTTTATTTGATTGACATTTTTCTTTTCTTTGTCATTGTAGTTTGAGCATGTCTTGCACAAGAAGCCAAATAGAGAAGCTTCTCACTGGGGAAAGAGAAGATAGTCAAGATAGCATGGCAATCCATAGCAGATCAACCAATCCAGTATTATATTTATAAATGGCCGGTGCCAGATACTTTAGAAGAGGTGTACAAACACTCATTAGTGGCGTACTACCAGGACAGTGTGTATGCAGGAAAAAGTGTTTTCAATCACCGGTCACATAAAGACTTAAAACCTGAAACATGGAGATTCATACACATTTCTAAACACATTTGCCAGTATCTGTTACAATGACTGATATTCCCATAAATTCTTTTTGAATACTGCTATATCCTTGGCTTTTTATGGCAGTAAGCTTTATACATTAGTTGTACATTGCATGGAGAAAATATTTCTGCTTTTACTTATTCTGGAGAAGACCTTTTTGGTGAATGTGTTTGATAAACTAGGGGAAGGTAAAGCTGTTTGTTGGTGAGATGTCGAAAGGCTGGGAAGGTTAGAAGGTTAAAGTGCTCACACTAAGGAATGTGTGATGAAGTAGGGATTCAGCAAGAGAGACTTTTGTTTGAGGAATTAAGTATTGCCACTGAAGTGTGTACATTTCAGTTGAGCATGTTGTATTACATAAATAACTGCTGTGAAAAGGGCTTGAGTGTATAGTAAGTTATGAAAGCAAAATTAAAATATTATAAACTTGAGGGATTATTTCCTTCTCACAAGGTATTTCATGCATTTGCACTGGCTGCCTTCACATGTGAAAACTAGAAAATGCTATCTGCCTGAGGCGCCTGTATAGCCTCTGTAACAGCACCTTGGATGTTTCTTTGTCACGTACTTGCAGCATTTGGGAGGTAGGGAGGCACTGGTGTGACAGGCTAAGGCTGTGTTTACACTGATGATTAGGATCAGTGTTCCTCCAAGACTGATCGGCACCAAAGGCCCTCACTAGCCCTCTAGCCTAATTCTGGAACTGTGGCCGAATGCAAGGGCCTGAGATTCAGCCTCCCACTTCTGTTCCTTCTACAGTGCAGGCAGTGGGGTGCACAGCAGTGCATCTGCGGCTGGCTTCCTGTGTCTGCTGCCTCTAGTTAGAGAGCAGCTGGGAAAAATGCACGAGACTGACTCCTAGAAGGGCTGTGCTCTGGGATAAGAAAGCTCCAGGATGGCTTTGTTATAGGCAGCGAAGTAGAATTAGTTAAGTTCACACGGTCTGAATGTTTCTGGGTTATCTGGATTGTCAGTTTAGACATGAACTTATCACAGTTTACCCTGGACATCAGTGACAGACAAGAAGCTGAAAGTGAGTATTCTATTGTATGTCTTTCAAGCTATTAAAGGCTAAACTATGACTTTCCTCTTTAACAGCCTGTTGACCCCAACAACATACACAGCCACATCTTTTATTGCAAAGTGCTGTCAGGTTTCATGGTGTTTCTAGTTGCCCTAATAATATTAATATCAGTTGTCAAGAACTTCAGGAATTGTCAATATTTAAACAAACTTAGTGAGAGAAACCCTGATGCAACACTCTTACTAACTCCTGTTTTAGCATGAAATATGCACATCTGCTTCTTATCTTTTTTTTTTTTTCCTCTACTCATTTGTAAGTGTTTGGGAAAGAAGTCTCATCAAATGGAATGATTCCTGGGTTTGTTTTCACTTTTGAAAGAAAAAATAACTTTTCATAGTTTGTCCTGAATGGTCAAGATGAGTTATTTCAGCAGTATTTAATGGACACCATCTTTGTCTTTTCTCATGATGAATACAGTGAAAGCACAAATCCGTATGCTGTAACTAAAAAATACTTCTTATTCCTTGTGCTCTGAACAGAATATGTTTAAGTTGCAGTTAGGGCCAAGAGGAGTTGATTTATGGATTCATGAAGACACCAGGTTTTAACGTTTTTTTTCAAATTCATGTTCAAAAGGTGTTAGTGTGCTGGTGTTTGGAGTTCCTTTGCAATTTCAAGTTAAGCTATTAATTAAATTGTGTTGATGGTTTTAAAATATCTACTATTTAAAGTGAGTGAGTGACCTGAGTAGAAGAACGTCTACAGCAGTAATAAAGGATGTAAGCATTGGTTTATTTTCTGCCCTGTATGTAATCTTCGGCAAATTGAGGTTAGATTTGGGCATGTTGTCTGTGTGTGTTGGAGTTCAGCATGTGAAGAGTTGGAGACAGGTTGCAGGATGAAGACACACATATGTGGAAGGCATGGTGGTGTTCAGGATTGGGATTGACTTGGTTAAGAACCACCTGCTCCACTAATGACAAGGATGATGATGAACATAGGGAGAACATACCCTGGGAAAGTTCCAAGGTTCAAACAGAAAATAGGGCAAGGAAGCCTTGCTGTTTCACTGGATGAAGAATAGAACCAGCATGAAGAAAGTCACTAAATATTGCTTTTATTATTTCTATATTGTATTTCATATTAGACATTGGGGATTAATAAGCAAGCATGCAGGGTGTTTTGCTTTCTGTTGTATGTTGTAGTGTGCTCAAAGATGTCCTTTACAAATCTCACAAGGCGTGCCTTTGCTATGTAATTTTTGCCTAGGTGCCTTCAGTCCTATAGATGATTGCAGAGATGAATTCTTTGTGTATTGTAAGTATATATGAAGCTCAGAATGTTGGATCGTTATGGGATTTCTGAGTAAGCTGTAGAGATTTATTATTAGACTTATTACATTTTCAACTACTTAGCTAATACGAATTTAATGAATAGAATTTCACTGTACACTTGTTGCTCTGTAACTTCATTTGATGCTATAGTTTGAGAAATTATGTCAATCTTTTTTATAGGGTGTCTTTCTTTTTTTTACACCACCGTTGTTTGTAAATTTTCTTAGAAGTCTGAAAAATAAAATTATTTTCCAACTGGTTTTGTCCTTTTCCATCTGACAAGTACTGGTTTTAGTTTTGCTTTGCTTTTTGTACCCTGACCTTCATCTTACTGCAAGTTGAATTCGTATGGAATGGTTATGGCTGTCTCTTCCCACTACTTAGTGTTATACTCAAATCGCTGTGGACAGCTCGAAATGTGCTTATTAGTAGGAATGACTTTTATGTATGTCTAGCTCACCTTAAACTCATATTTATGTCAGTGTGAGTTCCTGTGTATGTAGAAATATAGGCTTGATTACTGCTACATTGCTAACTTGCCATTATACTGAAGAAAGTGTCCGTTTGCATGCGGTTGTTATCATCAACCCTGTATTTGTATTCAGCCACCTACTTTAGTTGATCATTTAAAAATACCAAACCACCTTGGAGGCAATGGTCCCAGATTAGCAGCTGGTGTACCCAAATCCTCTGTGAGGTATTTGTATAGTTCCTGCTACCACAGTAACTGTATGTCTCAAAATTTGAATCTCCCAGCATATCTGTAGTAAGTGGAAATATGGGAACGCTGTGGGCACGATGCACAAAAGAGTACAGGGGTTTTGTCAGGTAGCAGGATCCACAGTGCGGAGTGGCTAAGAACCCTTCCTTACACAATATAGGGAGATCTGGTACCTGCCTTGGGGTGATGTGGATCTTGGTTTAAGTGAGGAGTTGCTTTGATTAGCTGATAGGAAATCCACCTTTTTTAGTCTGTTCTGTAGAGACTGCTTTATTTTGCATTACAACTTTAAGGGAAGGCGTGTGCATGTCTGTACTGTGATCCATCATTAAATATACTTTGCTCAGTGTATTTAATCATGCAGTACCATGTCCCTGCAGGGCTTGTTAATCACATGCAGCCTTTTGTGAGTGCAGAGTCTCTGGGTAGATCTGGAGCTACTGTGAGTATCCATGTTTCCATTGTGCATTGTAGAACAGGGGGAGACTAAGCCTAGAGAGAAGCGGCTTGAACTCTAAAGAACATCTTGCACTGAGGCCTGTTTTGTGGTCTTGCCTGGACTGATTTAACGAAGGTCATGAACAGCCTGTAACTAGGTTGGGAATACAACCTTGGTCTTCCAAATCCTGTACAAAACCCTTAACCCTGGATTTAGGTGGTGTGTCTCCTTCAATTGTAGACGGTGCTTTTGAAAGTGGTAAAAGAGAAGGCCTATAAGGGGTAAACTTGTGTAGCGAGATTCAAGAAATAGCAGCTGCAGACTACGTAGCCACACCCATGTAATGGAGAATGTTTTTGGGTTTTCATTGTTTTTTTTTTTTTTTGTTTCGAATCAGGTACTTTTATAATGTGTATTAAAATAGATACTGAAGAAATAACAATATATTGTTATATGCAACTTGAATGTAGCTTTTTTTTTTTCTGTTGCCACCATTACCTCTTTCCCCATGAGACTGAACACCTCAGGTGTTTATCTTGAGTAATATGTTTATTTCCCTGCTTTCTCTGAAAGTATAAGAACACGATTATTCATAATGACACACTTTTTGTATCTCTTTTCAAAGATTTTTTTTTTTTTAAATTACGTTATTGATGTGTGATGCTGAAACATTTTATGCTTCCTCCCACCTTTCTAAAAAGGTACAGGCTTGTCTAAATTCTCAGCTGAGAAGGATGCATTTGTCATCATCTACAAAGTTGTTTCTGTGCTAATCTCAGAGCTCCTGGGCAGTTAGGCAACACACACACTGTTAAAGCTGTGACAGGAACAGTTTGCACCTCAAGGAATTTGGAAGGCAGTTGTCAGTATTATTGACCTAGTGACAGTGTGTTTGTGAGGCTCTTGAATGCTTTGATGACCATTGATTCTGGGTATTACTGGCTTTTGGCATGAATTAGAAAACTTAATTTGTGCTCTCTTCTTTTAAGATTTAATTCCAATTGTTTTTCTTTAAGTTCTGACTGTGATACATGAACCTGCAGTGAGATGCATCTTCCATAACATGTATCACTACTAAACAAGGTGACTGGACAATGATTTGGCAGTCTGGCATTTTCCTTAATTACAGTGATTGTAAAAGGCTCTGAAAGTTATACAATAAAGTACTCTTATTTTGGGGGCTTTTCACAGATTCAAAGGCATCTTTAAAAACACTAATTTCCCCATGACATCTTTCTGAAATAGAAGAAATCCATAATCATTGCTGTCCTTGACAATGAAATGCAGTCATTTCTGGAGCTGGCTGTGCTGACAAAAGCACACAGCACTGTGCAGTCCAAGATTGGAGCAAAAGTATTTCTCTGGTTGAAATTCGCAGGGGAAAGGGGCATAGAAGAGGTGGGTGTAGTGTCGGGCTTAGATCTTGATTTGTTTTGTTTCCTTTTTGTAGTTTTGGCCAGGACCCCAAGTCTTTCAGAGTGTTAACTCCCATCCTCTTACTAAGGTACTGTTGGACCTGCTTATGCACTGTGGTGAGATGTTGCTTACCAGCAGTTCACAGGGGAAGGAAGTCTTTTTTTCCTCTCAGTTTCCGACTGTTATTTTGTGCAATATTATAATGCTTCGTGGCAATAGGCATCACTCCCAAATAATGATGAGGCTCCTCCAAAGCTTTGTTTGGAGGAGGTCACTTAGTGTATGACTTTGGATTTGAGACATCACAGTAGAATACAAGACATTCCAACCCCACCAGAACTGCACAGGTCTGACTTGCTTTTGGCTTTGCAGTAGGCTGCCTTACCTCTTATCTAAAAAATAATACTGAAGACACTCTCCATCTATCGTGAAAGATTCCCCACAGTGTTTGTGCTAGGACTAAAAATTCTAATCTGAATTCAGAATAATAAGAACTAAGCTCTCAGCCCTTCTTGGGATCAGGCACTAAGTGGAACAGAGAGCCTATAGTCTGTGATGGGGAAAGAAATGCCTGGCACAGAATCACTGGTAAGTGAAATGATATTAATAATGTCAAGAGAAAGAAGCACTTTCCTACATGAGGGAATGTAGACAACATAGCTCAGCAGAATTAATTCTTCTGTACTAAATGGAGACGTTGCTGGATTCCTTTTCTGTCAGAGAGCCAGTAAAGATATTGATAAACCATGGTATTGACGTTCTATACCCATCAGAATGAACAAAAGGGAATATCTACTTCCTCCCCTAAATGCAGTCGGGCTGGGTAACAGCTTTTATTATTGCTACAACTGATGGTTATTTCTTCCTCTGTTGGGAGCAATAGCTTTTCTGAAGAGAGAGAAAGAAATGTTTTGTAAGAGGAAGAGTCTGACAGCAAAATCTGGAAAAAAAATTATTCCCTTTGGAATGTAGAGTTTGTGGGGTTTTTGGTTTTGATCCAGTTGTAAAGAGACTTACAAGATCGCTTGGAGGATGGCTAATGTAAAATGGAAGGGGTATTTTCTGTCTTCTTTTTTCTAAATAGAAATCCATTTATTTCTGGAAAAATCCTACAGAATCCTAGGAAGTGTTAGTAGACAGTTTCTGTCTTCATTTTCTAAAAGGGACAAAGTAGAATTCACCTGCAGAGGAAGACACCACAAAGAGAGATTAGGAAAGCATGGATTACACTGAGCTGAACTCAGAGGGAAGCAAATAACTCCAGTGGTAACCCTGGATTAAGATTTCTAGGTTTCATTCCCATGTGCTTCCTCTCCTTCTGCAAGATCATGAGCAAAGTTACTTTAAAAAAAACCACAGTTCCTTGACTTGCATTTCTGCAAAATGTAATGTCTACCAACATTATATTTTTAAAATTATGGATTAAAGAAGGCTAAGTCAAAAATACTGTTTTTATTAACAGTCACTGATATCAAAGTAACTGCCTGGCTCAGAAGGAATCGGCAAGTGTCAGTAGGATAGCAATCATTTGGATGAGATGTCTGGAGGGCTGACAGCAGCTCATTGTGAGTAGATGAGAGGACTGAAAATAGATGCTCAGTAGGGGTGTGACCTTTCCTACCAACCCTTTTTGACAGAGCCACTTAAGACTTGAAGTATGTAAATTAGAAGGATGAAATGTGTTCCAACAAAATTATACAAACTGTGCTTAAATTTGTCCACAACCCATGACAGAACACGAGAGGAATTAGTTTTGATAACTGAAGAAGCCCTATATGCTTATTACCTCAAGATGTCTATGGAAATACCGGTAGTCTGTCTGATATTATCCTGTATGGACTTGTAATCAGATTAGATCCTTAAGATATCAGTCGTGTAGGTGTTGTGACATAGGCAAATTCTTACTGTTTTTAATATAACTGTGCAACCCTATACTAAGTTGTATTACTTGGTTCATAAAGAGCAAATAAGGTTTCCTAATATTGGCTTAGCAAAGTTTAATAATATAGTAACAACATCTTCATACAGGCGATCAGATTTTGGCATTTGTTAGCTAGAAAATGGCAGGTGTGGCACCAAATCCACTAAAGAGAAAAATTGTTTATTACCTGCTCCACAAAAAAATACTCTGAAATCAATTGGAGGAATGACTCACTGAAGAATATTTATATATTCAGAACAAAATTAATACTTCCCATAGGCAAGAGGGTTAGAAAATGTGGGTAAGACATTCTGGTATAGAAAAGCCCACCAAAATTTTCAGAATGGACTGTTTTCAAGTCACCTTGTGATTTTAGATATTGCTTTATTATGCAGTTATGAATGCTAGGGAACATACCTAGGGAAGAAGAGAAAGGCAATTCTGCAGAAGTCCACACAGAAGAGTGGGGTTGATTGCTCTGGACCTCAGAAAATACAGAAGAAATCCGTACTAAACTTTGGTGTTCTTGCCCTGCCTGGCTTAGTGCTATAACCCGCATGCTGTGCTATAAAGCTAGTTGCCTAATGCAGACTCCTAACAGGAGCCTGTGGTGGCAAAGTTCAGATGACAGTGTTTTGGACAATGCCTCACTTTAAATAGGAGGGGAATCCCAGGGTATGCAAGAGAGGTAAGAAGCTTGAGATTTGGACTGATGTAGGAATTTTGTGTTATGCTTTTATTATTGTGGCTCTGCCCAGCTTACTTCAGTTTACCTAGCTACGTAATATCTGCATCTGCGTAATATTTACTTCCCAAGGCTATTGTCAGGATTGATGGGATGGTGTTTCTACAGTACTTTGGATATGGACAATTCTATCCAAGTACTAAAGATTAAATTAAATGTGATGTTTTCCAGGCTACAGTGAGAGACACAGAAAATTGTTTGCCTTTCAAGAGAGCTGTGGACAGAAAAGGAACTTACTAATAAGAGTTACTAAAGAGGAAAATCAACCTGCTGGGATGGAGCAGCTGCTCTAAGATTATTTTTTTTTTAAATGCTGGGAAGTTTATCGCTAATTTTTATAACTTCAACAAACAGTTCAAAGCCACTTTCTGCTTAATGAAGGATCACAGAGCAGTGGCACTGAATACATTATTCCAACATAAGTTTGGTTGGTTTTTTTTTTTGCATGAAATTGAGCTTGAAGAATGGTGTCTTTCAAGAACTGCAGAGTTACTGTAAAGAAGTTATTAATGCAGGAACCTGTGCACTCAGTGGACTCAGAAAGTCTACAGCTGAGGACACAGCAGTTGAAAATCCATTCTTCCTAAGCATGGGATTAGACAGAGGGCTGAGCAAGTTATTAGCATTTAGAAAGGACCAAGATATCAAGAACGTGCTTCAGGATATGACTGAAATTCAAGCCAAGTTGTTACAACTGAAGAAGAAAAGAAAAACACTTGTATTATGGTTTTTTCATGCATTCTTTTCTTAAATTCTTATGGAAAGGCATACTGCATCAAATCTAATTTTGCAAATTTTTTTGATGCAATGATTTTTTTTTTTGAGGTCAAAAACTCTTGTGCCTGAACAGGGATTAGGTAAAACTCTGACCTCTTCCCCAGTAAGAGGTGTGAGAGCAGATGATGACAGAACTTCGGGAGCAGTTCAAGCTGCTGAGGATCTGCAATTAAGTATTCCAGATAGTCAGTTGTCCCACCTTAAGTAAGTAGATAGTTACTGTTAAGTTTCTTTGGTGCTGGCTAACTCAGCTTGAAGTGTAGGAACTCTGAGTCAGAATCACTGTATCACAATGAAACCTTAAAGTTCCCTTGCATGAGCAACTGAGCAGATCTTTTTTATGGTGTAAAAAATGCTCCTTACTCCACTTTTTACTAGTTGCAAACAGCAACTGTATTTCTGTTCCATTCCTAAATTGTGGAAGGAAGGACCTCCCTGTATTTTGGTCATCCTTGCTAGCATAGTAGCATGTTGACTGTTGAAGGGTCCTTTGAAAACCTCTAACTTGCTTCAGGGAGTAACTCGACCCATGGGTATAGGGCAGATGTGTGGTTAAAAATGTTATGTGGAGCTACTGTTGCTTTTCCATTCCCTCTGCTTCAGTGCCAGTGAAGTTTGATGCTTTAATATGTCTGTAACAACGTGCAATTTGTGTGTGTATGTAAAAGTTGACTGAGCTTCCTCAGGCGGGATGGGGTTGTTGAGATCAAAACAAGTGACTGTTAAAGTTATCTATGTGATAAATGACAGCCAGGATGGGGTGAGTGAGTACCAGAGTCTTACAGATTCTAGGCTGCAGTAAAGTGCCTTTACTGCATATAAGCTCAGTTTGTATGTCTTCCTGGGCATTATCTTTTATGTATTTTCATGCTTCCTCTCCTAAAGCGGGGTAGATGAAAGAAAGCAGTCCTCAAGTCTCTGAAGCAGTTCAGTCCCACACAAGTCCAAAGATGAGACGGTAAAGGAGCTTTAAAGTTGACTTTGTGCTCCTAGTCTTGTCACATGAGGATATTGGGCTATTCACAGTATAAACTGCAGCAGCCAGCTGTCAATCAACTGAAATGACTGTTTCAACAGCTGGGAATCAGTTGAACATGAACTCTGGCTGTATTCCCTCTTCCCTAGCCACATCCTCTGCAGTAGTCTGGATTCTGTGGAATCTTCTGCTAATTCAATGCTGATTGGAAGCAATTTTGAATGTACAAGAAATTTGAGCCTGGAAAATATTAAGGAAATATAAACCTTTTCCAGATCTGTTTTATTACAAGGACACAGAAGTGTTAAGTGGGCTATATCAGGGCTAGTAACTGTATACTTGAATCCTCTGTAGCACTAGGAAAACATTTCCAAATGAGGTTTGCCAATTCATCTCATTCCTTGAGATACAAAGTCAAGCAGAACACACGTGCTATGGAGATAACTGCTATAGAAAGCTTTGGAAAACTACAGAAATAATTATACCTAATAATTCATAGCAATGCTCTCTGATATAGGAGAAGCCTGTGAGCAGCCCCCATGCATAGTTAAGTGTCTGTATCCTTTGAAGATGTGCAGCTTAATTATAGTTTCATTATCTTTGACAAACCATAATTTCAGTGATGGGTTGAGGATAAAGGAAAACACTTTTCTTAATCTTACTATTTTGAGCTTTCTCTCCCTTATTTGTCCTTCTAGTTCCATCCATTTCTTTCTAATGATGATTATTGATTATTTTTTTTCTGGGAGAAATTGACTAACTTTAGCTGTATATGTGAATTTGAAAAAGAAGGAAAATGAATGGGAAGATGATATTTCAAGGCTTTAATTTTTATTCTTCATAGGCTCATAATTAAGCCCACTCTAGTTCTCCCTGTGTGTGGTGCAGGATGCACAGGTTATAACAAGGATTCTTTTCTTCATGTGGAATGGGCTGGAAGGAAGGAATCAAATAACTAGTCTAATGTAAATTGGCATAGATCCATTCCCCTACAAAACAGGCCTAAGTGTATTTTTAGTGCAAGCACAAACTAAGCTCTCACTGTGGAATGACACTCTTTGGGGGAAGTAGAAGGAACAGACTTTTCTTAGGGCAGTCCCTAGGTGAAGGTTTCAAAATGGTAATTACAGCTTAACAAACTCTCCATCTCTAAGAATTCGTAGACCTAGGTTTAATTTGTCTCTAACATCTGAGATTTCACTTCACCGGCTTTTGAAATATTTTAACATTTCAGCCCTTCTCTATTTACTTTTGTCACTGTAGGTGTAGAGTTGTAGTTAAATCCTTTATTTGCAAAAAAAAAACAACAACCCAAAACCAACCCTTTTCTTCATGAGTAGATGACTTAGATTTAAAGTCTTTCTGCAAGCAGAGAACTAGAGTAAAAGTGATACTTTATGCAATTTTGTATAATTGGTGGAGTCAGTTTTCTGTTAATCAGAAACTTTTTTGACAGGAATAGTTGTGATAAGTTAGGATACGGCTCAGTACAGTGGCATAAGAGCTATTTTTCATTGAAAAGTGTGTAATATCTCTTATGCATGTTGGCTGAAACTCATCCCCTTTCGTCATCAGAGAAGGAATGTCTCAGTGTCAAGAAATAAATGGATTATTGGACCTTTTGTCTTAAGTGTCTCTTCTGGTGTAAATTGCCATAAATCACTCCTTTGTCAATCAAGACAGCAAGGGTATCTGAATGCCTTTGTTGACTACATGTGTGCATGTGTTAATGATTGTCCTTTGAATTTATTTTCAGTCTCTCCAAGCTTCCTGCTAAACAGTACTTTTGTACTGACCCTTAAAACCTTGAGGTGGGGTAATGCTCCTACTGCAGCAGAACTCTGTTGTTTCTACTGGTATGTGCTACTCTAAGAAAATGTAGAACACCACTTCCCGTTTCTCAAGCCCTCCTAATTTCACGGGTATTTCTGCAGTACTGAGATGCTCGGTGGTGGCACAGTTAGTCTTGTGGACTTTAAAATACAAAAGATCATGTGAGGTGTTGCATCCAGCCTAGGTGCACCTTGCCTCTCCTGATTCTTTTACATGCTGAGCAAGAATGAGATGAGACCACCACACTGCTTATTGTCTACACAACAGCCTCAAATCTGCTGTTATTCATACCTGTTTTTGCCCCACCTGAGCCTTATTTTCAGTGGTAGAGTATTGCTGAAGTCTTTGCCCTGAGTGCTTTTCACTTAGTGCAGAATGAGTGGAAATTAACAGACCTATTGTACAAGGAAGCTCAGATTAGCAAATGTGGGGAAACTGAGTGTATTTTAAATATCAAATGTTCTTGTAGTAGTGTAATGCTACCCCCTGTTGGAAATTGGAATATAAACCAGAATACATGGAACTGAAGCCTCTCTGACTTTGTGTACATTACTTTGTTTCCATTGCACTTGATAGGACTTTAGAAGTGCCAGTCTCTATTTTAAAAAAAAAAAGAAAATTATATATTTTTTTGCGTAAACAGGACAGATGTTCCCCCCCCGTTATCAGAACTGAATTCAGTTTAAAATAACCTCCTTTCATGTTAAAATACAGCTGTAGGCACAGATGCCTGCAATTTTACTGTCTTTCTATAAGAATACAAAAATATAACCTATTATAGTTAATGTTGATTTACATTGTACATAAACATCTATCTATTCATAAAGGCCTTACCACTTCTAAAACAGAAACACATCCTGTCTTTTTGCATGGCTAAAGCTGCTGTATGCAGTATTATTCAGCTGCGTGCTGAATAACAGTGCTCATGTTCACCTGCGAAAATGTGAATGGTTAAAGCAGTGCTGTGGGTGCACTGCTGAACCTTCAACAGTCAGGACAAATTTGTGTTTGAACTCTCTTGCTGAAGTATTACAGCAGGAGTTTCTGTATGTACCTTAGGAGAGGTGGTTTAACTAACAGGAGCCTAGCTGAACAAGGCTCTGAAAAGGGGAAAAGGGAGTGTAATGTTGCTATGAAATAGTCTCTAAAAAGTTGACAACACTATCATGAATTAGAAAATCTGCTGGGTGTCTTATGCTTAAATTAAAAAGAGTTCCTTCTCATAAAATTCTGGAACAGATCTTCTGCTACTGTAAATCATGAGGAGTCAGGGGGGCACAATGTAGCTGATTCGTATTACCCAGAGGAATTGGCCGTCTTTATTTTGGCCCTAAGAGTATATGATATGCTGAACTTCAGATGATATCAGGGATATCTGCCTTGGATCCTAGACCTGAATATTTCTGAAGAGGAATCTCACAGTTGGAGAAAAAGAAGTTATCGTTTCTGAGATGAGTATATTTGATTATTTATTTTAATGGCAATTGCGTAAGGAGTCTTTAATGGCCTGAATGGTAGAACGATTGTTATGAGATAGACTAGTGAAAGATAGGCAGTGAAGGCTGATGTTAATAAGTTTTATTATGTATCTAGCATCAGTTCACAGGTGTGTTTGTTCAGGGTTCTGTGCTCTGAAGTCGCGAGATGCTATGCTCTAGTTGTCATGTTTGATGACTATACCCTATGACATTTGCGCATGGTGGTTTTATTTTTCATGAAGAACTGTTTTTAGTTCCTGCCTTCTGATTTCTGCACAAATTCTGGCCATGTTTATCAAACACATTGAATTAAAATTGGTCTCAGAGGCAATTTGCTATGTCTGGCTTAGCTGTTTCTTCTGGCTGGCTGAATTCTTCAGCGCAGTCATGGCTCCTGCTGTGAAAGACCTCCTGTACCATGAACTGGGAGTGAAAAATGTTCTGATCATACTCTAATGTCTTTGTGGTATGAGGTCTGTCAGGAAGCTTAGATGAGTTAATCTGTTCAGTAATATTCATAACCGTTAGTGTTCACCTTTTCATTTGAGTTGCTTATATAGATGTACCTAGAGGGTTTGCTACTGCAGTATCTCTCTGCAGCTTGTCACTGTATCTGTCCTTACAAAACCTTCATGAAAGAATGAAGTGCTTCTACCTGTACAGAAATCAGTGCTTCTGATTTTTACCTGTGGTTAAGGAGGACAGACTCTCAAATTCACAAAAGTATTTAGTAATTGTGTTTGATCTGGAACCATCATACCAATTTTTTTGAAGAACTGTGAGAAACTCAAACCTCATGAAATTAGTCCAAAAAAGTAAGACAAAACCGAAATCTGTATTTGAGCGAGGTGGGAGAGTGTCTTTATTTTATTTATGTTTCTTAAGTTGTAGTGGTTTTGGGCATTTCTCTGTAACCATAAGCTATTGGTGTTAGGGCAGTTTGTGATGGTTTGGTGTTGCGTGCCTTCAGGCTTTGCTATGTGCTTGGGGTGAGTGTTACTGCTTTGGGGCAGCTGTATGTTCTCTTGACTTTGTTTTTTGTCTAGCCTAGAAATATACAAGGTTGACTTCTAGTAGTGCCTGGAAACAGACACAAACTTCACTGATGTGTTTATACCAGTTATTTTATATGTATTGGATGGAATTGCATAGCTGTTTCCTCTAGAATTCTGTCTGAATACTTTTATACATAATGAGATATGTGTGTGATGTTAAAAGGATGTTATTTAGGTTGAAAAGTTAAGCCCTTCACTATTAAGGAATTGACAGATTTACAGTTGCTCATGCCATTTTGATTTTACCCACACATGTGTCCCTCTCATGCAGGGAATGAGGTTGATGTCCCATGGAAAAAATGCTGTATGACCATGTAATTGCATTACAGTCCAGTTGTTCAGCACGCTTCTAGTGTGACTCTTTGGTATGTAGAAATTCTGGTCTGGTTTTGAAAAGCAAAAGACGAGCAAATCATGTTCTGTGTTGCTGTGTCAGCTTTCCCATGCCCATATATTATCAGTAGCAGAACTTGAAATTTGACCCTTCAGCATTTGTAACCCAGACTCCTACCATCTGAATTTCAGGGCTGTTGCTGCTAGCTGGCAGCTGGAGGTGGCTTTTATCTCAGGGTGGAGGCTGGGCAGCTGGAGCCAGGTACTAGCTTTTGTGGCAGCCATGGCAGAGGACTCAGCTCAGCTTTTCTTCCTCTGCCTTGAGGTGACAGTTTCAGAGTATGCTAAAGGGAAGGCATGCTGTTTTCAGAGCTAGTGGTCATATTCTGCTGCCAGTGGTTGTATTCTGGATCGAGTGACAAACAGCTTGTGGCTGCGGGCAGCTGGGAAGCCCACAGCAAGAAGCAGAAGACCCCTCTCAACAGAAACATATCAAAATCACACCTGAAGAGTTCCTCTCTAAAAACATGAGAGAGAGAAGATGGGTACACAAATCTGGACTAGAGCAAAACAATACTTTTCATTCTTGCTCATCTCTTGTTGTTTAAACAACACCTGTAACTTGTAGATGAGTTGAGCTGCGGTTATCCCACAGGTTTTAAGAGGTGTATTTTGATGTGACACAGAGCACGGCTTGCCAGTGCCACTGAAATTGCCAGCTTCATGCTTCAGAAAATAGCTGATGTTTGGGGCTTGGCGGAGCAAACTGAGATGTTTCTGAACTGACTTCAGCAATCTTTCTGTAAGCCAACAGTTGGCTTGTGACAGATGAAGCTGAGTAATCAGAAGTTTGTGGCTGAAATTGGAGCCCTGCACCTGAAGCATGCCATGGACAGGAGTTTCTGTTTCATTTGGAGTTGTTACGAAGGATCATAGAGTTTAATAGTTTTGTGTCTTTTGTTCAGAACCTGATCAGCTGCTGGGCATTGTGAAACAGTCCATCAATGCAGATGACCTTTAAAGGTTGCTCCATTTGTCTGTATTTATTGACCTTTTCTGGGAACTATTTTTTTCCTGTGGCAGCCTAAGCATTCCAGCTTTAAAGTTTTCTCTTGATTTGCTCCAAGAATAAATCATCATTTTTTAATCCTCATGAGGAAAATATCTTAACTGTCAGTTTCATTAGTGACTGGCTTCTTTTTGCTGAAATATCTGTGCTTTGCAGAACTTCAGGCATGTTCAAGGTTTTTTCTTTTCCATTTTCTACAACCAGTTGTCACTTCTCTATTTTTGTGACGCTAATTTCAAAATCTTCATTCATAACTTCTTGTTGTGTCCTTTGCTCCTTTGTGAAGTTGCTGACAGTTCAAGATACTATTGTCATAAACTATATAATGTAACTGTAATCTGTTGCCTCCCTCTACATATAAACTACGTGAAGCAGTCACAGAGATTAGGATGAAGGGCCACCAGCTATATACAGCAGGAATGAGAGTGTTTGTTCATCTTTAGAGAACAGTTTCTGCATTTCAGGGACCATCCTTTGGATTTTAAGTCATGATTTTGATGGTTTTCTCTTGAAAAACTGGATATTTTGCACAGTCTTGATACTGCACGATAGCTTTAAAATAAAGGAAGGTAGACGAGAAAAAAAAAATCTAGATTTTATTCTTTGTGAAAATTAAGTAGCTGACGATTGTTGCAGTGTATCCTCTCTGTTTATGAGTGCATTTTTGGTATGTGATCAATAAAAACATCACTGTGCAAATAGTTGCTTCTGTTACTGTTGAATATTAATTCTTCTTTCATAACAAGAACAATCTGGGAGCCTCACATTTATGTTGAGCCTTTCTTCTTCCAGTCTGAGAACCTAGACTGGGGCAAAACTTCATGCATGTGCTTAGACTAAAGCAAATGACACCTAAAAATCATAGAATGGTTTGGCTTGGAAGGGACCTTTAAGGTCATCTAGTCCAACCCACTCCCTGCCCCGTAATGAGCAGTGACATCTTTAACTAGGTCAGGTGCCCAGAGCCCAACCCAACCTGACCTCAAATGGTTCCAGGGATGGGGCATCAACCACCTCTCTGCACGACATGTTCCAGAGCTTCACGACCCTCATCATAAAAAAATGTCTTTTTTATATCTAGTCTAAACCTACCCTCTTTTAGCTTAAAACCATTACCCCTTGTCCTATCGCAACAGGCCCTGCTAAAAAGTCTGTCCCCACCTTTCCTATAAGCCCCCTTTAAGTACTGAAAGGCCACAATAAGGTCTCCCTGCAGCCTTGTCTTCTCCAGGCTGAACAACCCCAACTCTCTCACCCATTCTTCATAGGAGAGGTGCTCCAGCCCTCGGATCATTTTTGTGGCCTCCTTTGGGCCCGCTCCAATAGGTCCGTGCGTTTCCTGTGCTGAGAAGTTTAACTCTTACTAGGTTCAGAACAATGGACCTATAAAAAGCTGCCCAACTTAGATGAGCTGAAAGAAAAGCTTTATTTCTAAAGATACCCAAAGGGAATGACGTAAGCTGTGACTGATGAGGTGTGTCTGAAATGTTGACAGTTATCAGGCAAATGGCATTTCATTCCTCTTGCCAGTGATGATGGAGCCCAGCTCAGCAACACGATCTACAGAGGCTGATCTACTTTTTCTTGGAAGTATGGTTTCCTCCTTTTTAGGAGGAAAACTATGAAATAAAAATGGTTCTTTAAAAATACATGTTTTATATGAAACAGTTCTCTATCAGTTCCTACCCTTAGAGCCAGTAATGGGAGGGATTAGTCTTAAGACAATATATTCCTTCATTTTTTTCTGTCCATCCAACACATAAGATTGTGGATCCTTTTTTTCACACCACAGAGATGAGCTTACAAAGCAGTTGTGATGCCTCTTGTCACTATGAATCTGACAATCTGATTCCAACAATAGAAAATTACGCAGTACAGTCATCTTTGCTCCTTGCTTTGGAGCTTATACTGGAAGATTTGTACTTTGGGGCTGATCTTGTGCCCAAAGACTAAAACTCCTCTTAACAGCAGCAGAGCAGGATTTGGTAGTAGTCCATGGAAAGTGATTTGAGTATATAGAGAAAGGGAGGCATACTGTTTTTTATACGGGACAGTATTCATATCTGGTAATTTTTTTCAATGAAAACTGATCTGGTAAATCATATATTTAATGAAATTTAAAGTGAACAAAACTTAGAATAAGACCAATGAAAGTTTAAAAGAAAAGGGGGGGGGAGGGAAGAGAAAGACAAAGATATACCAAATATACACAGGGAAGGAAAAAAAAAATCCTTTTTTGGCTGTAAAATAGTTTATGTACTTTGATGATTATTTGCACACAGAAATAAATGCCAAGGCTTACGTTCTGTTTAGCTGTTTGGGCAACAGAGCTGATCTATGAATAATGATCCAGCATATCAAACTAGTGGGTTCTCCTAACATCTATCATTGAACCCTACCCAAGATATTTGGAAGCAGAACATCAAAAATGAATGTCATCTGACAGAAGCCAGATCACTACCAGAGTTAAAATAGCCCTGGACATGTAGTTCATGATGTGTGATATACAAGTGGTACATATCCATTTACTGTGGGTGTTGTAGTGGTGAGGTTGTTTGAACTATCAGCCATGCATCACATACTTCAGCACTCAGCTCGTGGGTCACGGATAAAAGAATCTACATTAGAAAGATATTTAACTTATATTTATGAGCAATGTTTTGAGACATGCAAGGTTAAGACACTTGCTTTGTTATTGTCTGAATATTACAGCAGGCGTAACAAAAGCATATTGTTTCACTGAGGTCCCTTTTCTTCTTTGGTTTAAGTGTATGGTAGGTTGAGATATGTACTATAGTTTGCATTTGAAAACCATGCACTTACATTTGTACATTATGCCATAATAATTTAAAAAGGTTCTCCTACAGACAAATGCATATTTTGCCTGAGTTTTGTAGAAATAAAGAAAAGATAGGTTTTAAGCCTCTGATACAGTTCTTGCTACTGACTCACCTTAGCGGTAGCCACTGTAAGTTGATGAAGTCTCTCTCTTACAAAGGATTGCAGCAGGAGGCCTCAGAATAGCAGAAATAATAGAATGTGATATATTGAAATGAAAATGAAGACTACAACCTTATAGCCTGGAAAAATAACTTGATAACAAAAGGCTGGGTTTATTTTTGTTATTATCTCAGACTCATTTTTTAATCAAATCAGCTCTGATTCTTTTAGTTATTTGTTGTCTTTCATCTAGTCACTATAATTTCAATATTTTATCAGTGTCCCACATCTGATGTAATTTTACACATCTAACTTATACTTGCCTTTCTTTGTTAAGTATAATCTAATCTAATTTGCCATTTTTTAAAGCAAGAAAGTTGTGAGATCCTTTCTCATTATCAAGATTTGATTTTTATGCATTTCAACACTGCAGTCTGCCACTTTCTATTAAGTAAGCTAGCAGATGCTACCTTCAGAGGCAGCATAATCAGCTTCACATCCACAGACATAACCAAAGTCAGGGAAATTATTTTTTTGTATTCTGTATTAGTAAACCCCTAATACGTTACTGGGGGCAGGAAGAAAGCATTTTTCAAGTCTGCAGTAAATAACAGTGACAAAAAGTTCATCGAAATTCTATTGTAATTAAGAAGTGGTGTTACCTAGATATACAGAATACTGCTCATAATGGACTTCAAAGTCCTCTGTCCTTTATCTATGCAGATACTTCTGCATACTCCCCAGATGAAAGCAGCAACTTCTGTAGTGGCACACAGTAACTATAGAAACAGATAAGATCCACTATGTTTAAATTAATAAAATACTCTTTTCCTGATATGCTGTGGGATATTTTTTTGGTTTCAGAAATGAAGTCTTGACCATGTTTCTGATTTCCTCCCCCTTCCTTCTACTTCTACTCTAAACAGTTGCCCAAATTCGGTGTCTCAAACTACTCAGCTGATATAAAAGCTCAAATACATACTGAAGTTGTAGATTCCATGCTTGCAATAGGATCAGGCAGAAATGTCCTGTATGTCATGTGTTATTCCGCTGTTGAAAGTTGTTCTGTGTTGCAGATTTCAAAACTGTATTTGAAAAAAATCCTTACACCACTCCCCCACCTCAGTTGTTCCAATTAAGCTCTTTTAATGTATATTTTATTGGCTGAAAGAGAATCTGTGTAATCTTTTCTGATCTTTTTCTGGTTCATTGCAAGGTCCATCAAACAAACAAAAAAAGCCTTTCCACCTACTTTAACTGAAGTTGGATCTAGTTGGTAGCTCTGACAGTTTGTTGTGACGGTCACACATAACGAGCTTTACATCTTAACATATTTGCCTTAATATGTTGCAGGAATTAGTACACTTGAACTTCTAAATGAATAATAAGTAAATAATCTATTTTGTTTTCTGTTGAGAAATTTTGGGAAGTCAACACAGTGCCTGTATAGGGGGGAAGATACATGTAAAGTCCTGAGTGTGTCTGAGAAGCCACCACTTTATAAGAACGGGTAGGAAACAGAGTTGTCAGAGGTCACAAGTCTGTGTATTTAGGTGAAGAAGATTAGTCAGGTGCTATATAAAATGGAATTTTATTGCTTTGGAATTGAGCAGTGGTTTTGGTCAGCTCTAACAGGTAGATAGTGTTTTCCACTTCAAAGTCCAGAATACACAGTTATTTATCAAAAAGAATGGATAATGATGATGAATTCTTGTTCTTGCCAAGGTCACAGAAATAAAAGAGATCTCTTTGGCAGAGTGGTGGTCAGTAGCACAGACCAGACTGACTTCACAGCCTACCTTGATGTTGCAGTGCAGGAGCAGCCTTGATACCATCTGGAAATGGAAGTGCCAGTGTCCTCCAGATGAGCTTTGGGTGACATAGTATAGCTGGGGAGAAACCTGGCCTGCAAACATGTGTTGGAAAATGCTTAATCTTAAGCGTGAATGGGCACGGGTACTCTATGCCTGACTGCTTTAATGTGCCCTAGCTGCCATTGTACCAACATGGTATGGACAGTGTGAAGCATCTGAGGTGGCACAAAGCTTTTCTGGAAGGACTGATGTCACAGGTGGGAGTTGTAGGCAGTCTGAATTCAAGGATAAAATATGTTGGTTTTATGGAGCTGAGTCAGAAGCACACCAGGCTTCGATCTGTTTGCAGCACCTACCATTTTAAGCAAATATAGGCATGGCCTTAATTTACATATGTTACTCCAGCTTGGTCTCATCTGCCTCGCAATATCAGATTTTCTTGCTTTTTGCTGTTTAATTCAAGGCTGATTCAATAGTGCTAAGCTTCACCATGCCTGCTACAGTTGTTGCAGAGCACCCAAAGCCAAGTTAGTTAGCTTTTACTAAGGGACACAAAGGTTTTGCCAGTTATGCATGGTCTGGACACCTTTAGGTCTGAACCCTTTGTGTCTGTTCTGGGTTTTAAAATCACGTGTTAAGTTTTTGTGATGGTGAAGTGAGTTCTCTGCCACTCTTCCAATATTTTGTAAAGTTGCTATGTCTTGTAAAGATTTTTAATTCTGAAATTTTCTGTTTTCTTTAGGGAACAGCAACGTTACAGTCTGGAGTCTTACCAGCTATACCAGGTAAAAGCCATTTAGTTATTTGCTTTGTTAAAGAATAATGCTTAACTCCCAAATTGTGATGAGAGAAACAAGTTTATGGAAGGAGAACTAAAGACTATATTGAGAGGTATCCTATTTGTGTGTGGTTTTGCTGATCAGTTAATGACTGACAATTATGAAACAAATCTGTAGTATTTTTGTAAAGATTAATATGTTTGTTTTTCCTTTCCTTTTGTAATCTAAAGAGGTGCAAAGTTGTCAGTTTCCATATAAAGTTTAGTGCTTTTTCTACTTACATGGTAGAAGAATATCAAGAAAGTGTTCTTTTTAGGCTATATTAACACAAAGGGGAAACCTGATTTATATGTTCTGTAAGTATACCTTGTTTTCTAAATAACACAAAAACACAGGAATGCTTCCTTACCAGAGGCAACATGGAGATGCCTCTCTCATGTCAGTGGAACTACTGACTGACTGACAAAATCAGGAAAGGGAGAAAGCTGAGTATCTGGCCTGGAAAGATTATTTAGGCACAGATAACACACTGGCTGTCTGCATTGTAAATCTGCCTATCAGTAGAATGTGTTGGTCATCCAGAGTTCTGTTTGACGTAGCCAAACTGGTCTGGCACCTTTCGTATCATCATTTTCCTTCAAAGATAACATTTTGTGAGCATTTGGTTTTGTGTACTGTCTCCACCTTGTTCCATTGAGAGATCTGTGCAAAGTTGTTGTTTAGTATCTTAAACATCTTCATATTCCTTAAACTATTTACCTGATAATTCACTAGATCCATTAAATTATCAGGTTGCCTGCTTCCAATAGACATAGAACAGCTTTTTGTGATTGGGTTTCTATATTACTTTTAAAAACCCTGGCAAATATGTAAAGACGTGTAGCTGATTGATACTTGTGTGAACAAATCCAGTAAGATACCTAGGATCAGGAGGTGTGCCTGGAGAAGGTCATAAGTAACTCTATTCCTTTGTCTGTCTTAGCAGGAGAAAATCCAGAAGCATTTAGCAGATCTTGTTCCTAGTTATTCCACTCGAGTCAGTGGAATTACTCTTGATTTATAAATGTGTAAGTAGAAGCACAAATTGGATCGTTAACTCTAATTTTGTCTTTCCTGCTGGTACTCAGGTTTCTAGTCCTCTAATCAACCCAAGGAAAGCAGAGCACTTACAATTAAAGTGTGTGTAAATACAGGGGAACGTGGGTCTGTAGGTGTGGTGGGCACAATACTATTTCTCATTAATTTCAGTGGCAAATTAATTGTGGATGCAAACAGTATCTGACAAAACTTAATCTCGGGCTATTCATGCAGATGAAGAAGATAGCTGTTTTGATAAAACCTATCATTAAGAAAATTGAAAATGTAGAAATAGATTTTTAGATCAACAGAAAAGGAAGACACAAGACTGAAGAAATTTGAGTGGGTGGGTTATTATGTCTGGTACACTAGCAGAATATGGTTTAAGAAAAGAATTGAATACTTTTTGGAATAAGTATAAATGCTTTAGGCAAATACAGCAACTAGAACCGGTGACTGAAGTTTTTAGCTGCCTTTATGGGACTTCCTCTCTCAAATGCTCTCATTACATACCTGCAGAACTTCATTCTTCAACAATACAATATTTTTTTGAATACAAAAGAAATCCATGTTTCTGTGTCTTTGCATTTTATTATCCTCAGATAATTTCCTTTTAAAGTATTGTCTTTAATATAAGTGAACATTTCAAGTATAATTGAACTTGGCATTGCAAAGCTTTCAAAATAGTACTTTGAATGTTTTGCTTCCATGATCTTTAATCTGAGCCATTGACTGAAGGTCCCTGGGTGCTGAGCAGTCACTCAAACAGTTAGTTCTGTTGGACTAATGGAACAGCATTAGAACCTTTCTATGTTCCTCTATTATGATTTTTTAATCCATTGTTGAGGATAACATAAGGGCACACTGATTTGAGGTAACTACTTTGAAAACCTGTTTTGCACATGTACGTGGCAAGAGACCTCTACTAGCATGAATGATTGTACAATGACCCCACACACAGTTATGGTGTTTGCTAGTCCACTTAGTCATAAACACGTTCCTTTTTTATCACAGAAAGGATTGTATTGTATTTTCATTCAAATACACTGTGTGAATGCAAACCCACTTCTTCCAGTGCTCACATGTTCTGTACAATATTTTTGCTCTTGAATGCCTCAGTTCTGTAGCAAGAAATGGAATTAAAGTGTCAGGATCAATTGTTTAAATATTTTTCCATTTTATTGATAGTGGATGTGGGTGATGATATTCTCTTCCTACTGTTAGTTACATATGCTGAGCAATAGACTCAGCAACTTCAGAGAAAAATGTCTAATTCTTCTGGCAAGCTGAAGTGTTCGTAAAAGTGGCAACAATTCTGAATTGTATTCCTAGATGGAAAAAACAAGGTTGGGGTGAATAATTTAATCCTGGTTTAAATAGTTTGATTGCCTTTGTTATAAATAACTTCATAAAGATCGATTAGAAAGACTGAATTAGATTGCTTGCATTTTTTATCATAGCTTTGTACTAGAGATCAAGGTAAGGCATTCTTTGGAGTTGTATGATGTCAGTATGCCTGCTCTTGAGTTATAATGACAGGCATTTTTGGTTATTATGGACTTTAAAATACCATGACAGTATAAAGGTTCAAAAATGTGATTCAGATTTCCTGATTTCTGAGGCTGCTGGATTCTGGAGGCACCTAGGTTTAATATATTTGGTCTAAGAAGTTCTCATGGGACCTACACAGAGTTTCTCAGGAATCCTTAAGAAATTCTGTAGGATGATCTAGTGAATGCAATTTCAGAGATATGTATGTAGGTCCTTTTCTCAGGAGCTGCTTATGCGTTTTGAATTAAGGGATCATGAATGAGCTGCACGTTCAGTGTTGAGAGGTGGAACCAAAAGACAGCACATTTCTTCACAGAATGGTGAGCTGAAGAGCTTGTCATTATCTTGATTATCTTTTTGGTACTATAAATCAAAGTATTGTAGGAAAAACAGGGCTGAAGGGGTTGTCTAGCTCAAGCCTCTGTCCTGAGGTTAGGGTGTATTTCTATGTGTGTCTGACAGGTGTTTAGCATGTTCTGCAATGAGAATCCTTAATGCACCTTAAATCATGTGAAGTCATTTGTTATTCTTATATTTAGAATGTGTTTCCTAATAGCTGTGGTGTTTCTTACTGTAATTTAGGCCTTTTACTTAAATCTTGTGCTACTCTCTAGTTCATTGCAACACTTTAGGTAGGAACCTCCCGCCCAGTCTTCATGGTCTCCTCCAAAATATTTGGATTGTCTCAGTTGAGCAGAACCCAGTCACAGCTTTCCTGTATTATCAGTGATGTTTAAACCATGAGGTTGGTTTGGGGGGGAAGTGCCACTACTTCTGTCCTTGGTTGCCAACACTTTCAAGTGAACTGAGCAGTCTGAATTCCAAGACTCCTATTTAGAGAAGCTAAATTGAGAGCTGGAATGGGTTGCAGAAATGCTTGGGGTCCCTCTGTAATCCCTAGAGAAGGCATTTCAGGCAGGCCTTGTGCACCATATTTCAGAAACTTTTGTCCCTTCACATTAGCTACAGGGAAGCTGATTGCCTAGGCATTCCCAGGAGCCAGACCCAGCCTTGGGCATTTCAACCCCCAAATTAAACAGCTATAGTGGGAGGGCTGATCTCGCCATTCTTCTGTGCTGTAGGCACATTATTTTTTATTTTTGTAATAAATTAATAGCTGAATGGGAAAATAAGTTAACAAAAATCCTCTCGTGGAAGCAGCATATTTTAGTATTGTTAAGGTTTGTGACTTTTTAATTCTCGTCTTTTATTTTTGTCTGTGCAGTTCCATTTTTTCCATCTTCCATAGAAACAAATTAATCAGCATCACAACAGACACTCTTGCTATCTGACAGCCTCTTTGCTTGTAATACCAAGCCTACACAATGTTTGATGGGAAATGTTCTGAGAGGATGAATTGAGGAATAAACATAAAACAACGCCGTGAATTGGAATTCAGCTGAAATATTAGCTGAGTGCTGATTATAAACATTGCATCTCTATAAAATTGTTCTTAGGTAGATAGGGAGTCAAGGTAGGGACATAAAAAGTAAGAATAAAATTAAGTATATAACAGGTGATAGGTGCTGAAAATGAACTCGGCTGTCTGACAGCTTAGTTTTTATGATGGAAAATTAGGCTTTATTTAATGCATTTTAAAAATTTTTATTGAGAACCTATGCAGCCCAATACTTCTATTCCAACCTTAGGAGTCAGCTTTCAAGGAACTAAGAAGAATCTGGGCCATACTGTGTTGGTTGTTGTTGCTTAGGTTGAAAATAATTTATAATTCACAATTTTTTTTTACGGAAATGTGTTGTAAGCTCTTCAGATGTAGGAAGACAAAGTATGTTATGATATTATTAAGCCAGTAAAGGACTGTGTGCTGAACAGTGTCCACTGTAAATATGTCATACCTCATAGGGCTAAACACTGCAATAGAAGAGCATTATTATAATGAGAAACTGATTAATAAACCCCTGACATAATATGACATGCTCCTTCTTGATTGTGCTTTATTTTATAAGTGCACTCAAAATAATTCTGTAAGGAAAGAAAAATAGGAGCTCAGAAAAAGTGGTTTAAGCAAGCTGATTAAAATACATATTGCATTTACAAGCTAAACCTTGGCCTTAGTGATTTTCTGAATTCCTACAGTCACTGTGGTGAAACCGTATGCTAGTGAATGATCCAAATGCTGCTGCTTCATCCTCTGGGCTGAGTAGGTCCAGCACGGTCCTGTTCCCTGCTTCAGGGGTGACAGAAAGTGGTAAGTCCATGCCACAGCGGCCTTCTAGTCCTGCCTTTTCAGTATTCCTGATTTGTCCCCCATGCCTTATCCTGACAACTGAAATCTGGGGAAATTACATATCTCAGCCTTCTAGAACACAAAGGTGAGAAACCTTATTTGCAAACACAGTGATTATTTCAGCTTTTTTTTCTTTATTAACGAAACTCATTATGTGAACTTCATTCTTGGCCAGTGTAGATCCTGAGCTTCAGCTGCATCAAGATTTTTGGAGCAAATGTATGTAAAGCATCTTTGAAGGTATATTTTTCAAAAAAAAGACACTGGGTTTCCTGGTACAGGAAAATGATAATGATTTTAGCTTAACACTTTTGCATTTTGAATGATGGGAGGCTGGGCGGGAGTGGTCCTACAGCATGGGAAGATGAGGTATTTAGATCCTCTGTGATTCTTTCGGACACGCTAAGCAGGCATCTTTGTGGAGCAATATTTGAACAGTCACTGTGCTTGAATGCATTTCTAATTTTGAGTGATTTTACTACTTCTGAAGTTGATTGTTAGAGAGAGGAGGCATTTCTGATTACAGTGAAATCTGTAGAGCAAGTAAGCATTTTTAAGCATCCCCATCAGCTTTTATGTATTGCAGATAATGCCATTTGTATAGCAGAAAATATACAAAATAATTTTGAAAATTGAAGACTAACAAACTTGGAAGTGTTATATGGCAATTACACAGCACCAGGAAGTCTTTTATTACATTTACATGAAAAAACCTCCTGGTGTACTTGCAGTATTTCTCCTGTCAATCAGTGTCTCTAGGCTCTAGATGCTCTTTTTAAGCAAGGTATCTGTTCTCAAAGGAGGAGATGGAAATGTTGCTTGGCTGAGCGGATCAAAGTACTTTGTAATAAATGTAGTTTTAATTCAATAAGAAACAAGGATTTATTGTAGAACATAGTCTTTTCTTCTGTCCAGCAGTCAAATTTACTAGCCCAGACCTTCAGAGTTTGTGACCTGCTCCGTGAAGGCAAAGTAGAGGCTGGGCAGTAAGAAGTGATGACTTGGTAAATGCAGTGTAGTATTCCGTTTGTCTACTCACTGGCCATGTAATGATGGGTGACAGGATTTGAAAATGTAAACTCTCTGGGCTCAGTTTATAACATGTGTTCCAGCTTCCCTCTCATTTGTTAATTTTTTTTCATGTCTTCCTGTAGCACATGTGCTGTAAACTGTGCTTATTTTTGAAGAGTGGGCGTAAAGAAATGACTATGAAGTTAGAAAAATATTTCGAATAGTGGTTGTCTTCACTGAGCTACATCAGACATTTGAGCCTAATCGTATGTAGGAATGTGAAATGTTCTGCAGCATACTTTCATTTTGTCACATTTTGAATATCTTCTTCCTCTTGCACACTGAGGAAAGTAGAACAGAAATAACTCTCTTTATGAGCTACTCAGTTTTAACAAAGACTTGAGCGAGTCAGCCACACAGAACTGGATGGCAGGGGAAACTGAAAAAGTTATCCTTAACAATCCCTTGTAAGATGAAAAGAGTGATGGAAGGGAGTGTCTGTCTCCTGCTGGATGCTTTATATGTTCAGAAATTTATCATGCTAACTTGCTTTTTCCATTCCTGCAAGTTTTATCCTAGGATTCACAAATGAGAAACAAACCAGTTTATATGGTAGCTGTAAAGAAGAAGGAAGAAAATACCTAGGTCAGTCTCTGTCGACATGTGTTTATACGACGCAGTTCAAAGCTTCAAAAAAATTCCATGAGAGATTTGGCTATGTAAATATTTGTTAGTTGCCAGATTTGAAAATGAGGAAAATGCAACAGGTCAAATCCTGAAGCATTAATGTAGTTCTTTTAAACGAGCTCCAAATGGGAAAACTTCAACTTGACCATAAATGGATTGGAATATCTTATTGTTTTAAATCTCCTTTCCTGTCCTGTGTGCTTTTCATGAATCCTAAAAATGTTGCTTAAAAATCCACGTACACTCTGGAATGGTTTCTGCTGAATTACATTAAGTTTTTGAGGGAGAAAAAAAATCCCCCCACGCTAGGTTTGTGATGAAGCTGAATTAGCATAAAGCTGTAGTCTTTCTTTAAAGTAAGGTAAGGCTTTCAGCTGCATAAAGCCTATTCTGATATCCTTAGTAATGCAGAGACAGGATGCTCTGAGATGAGAAAAAGGAAAATTAATTACAGTTAAAATATAACTAAATCAGCTAGTCCAGGGCTGTTGTATTTTTGCATTTCTTTTTACCAGCAGTCTCGTTAAAAACAAATTTTCAAGTAACGTTTTTAGTGGTTGAGTCCTCACCAGTGTGTGTAAAGGTTCTACAACCTGATCTCATTTGTTGAAATACAAAATCAGTTTCTCGGTATGGTATGCTTGAAAAGTGGGGGGTTTTTAGCTTTGGATTACCCTATATATGCTTTTGTGTACAGAAAGACTACAAAACTAAAAGCTTTAGGTTAGTTGTGCACTTCTGAAAGAAGTGTTTATTATTTTTTTAATCCACTGTCCTCATTAAGTGAAATAATCTGAGGGTTTTATTTAGACTTATTTTATAGAAGTGTAGGAATAATTTTATAAGATGGGTAATTATTAGATTTAGAAAAAATACATGAATGTATACTTTATACAGGGGAAAAAGGAGAAATTGCCATTTTCTTTAGGTTCCAAGGTCATGCAGTTGTCTAAGGTATTTGAGACTTTCATTTATTTTATAGATTTTCTTCATTTTGTGTAAGAATTACAGTAATTTTTGGACACTATTTTAAAAATAATTTGCAGAGAAGTGTCTCACCTTCTCAGACAGTGCTCATCTGTTTAGAAGAGTGTTAATTTTATACCTGATCCCCAACACCCAGCAGCACATGGCTCCGCTGCCCTGTCACCGGTGGCAGGGTTACTCATAAACACAGCCTCCCACCCTGTTTCTGTTAAGGACCATTTACTTGCACAAGAAGTTCCCTCAAAATTATTCATGTGAGGACATAAATGCCACTCATGTTGATTAAGGTGGCCGCAGTGACAGCAGTAGAGACAAGACATTCATGGCTGGATAGCGATAACGCTAACCAAATGGGTAGGTATAATGCTGATTCATTTGCTGGTTAAATAGAGGGATATGTGCACATAGACAAACCACACTGCATGCGTACCACCCCCTAGGCTTCAGAGTTGCTAGCTCCTGTTTCCTCAAACTTCTGTACCTAATACTGTACCTGGGACAGCTTCCTGCTGATCTGAATAGGGCTGTGCCATCTCACGTGCCCACAGGAAGGCTTTCCTGGCTGTAACACTTGGAACGGTACTTCACAAGAACCAGCTATGACCTGGATTCAGACCCCATGGAAGCTAGATCCTTCGCCTACCCTGCCCCCGTTTATGCAAGTCTAAAACTGAATGGTGGACTACTGAAGCGCGTTACAGTTCTTCCCATTAACTTAATAGGTTTTGGATCCAGTCTGATGAGATTTTGATGAACAGTTTAAACTTTGGCATTGCAAAGGCAACTTCCCACTCAGTTTTCATTGCCATTTTACTTCTCAGTTCAAGACGACTCTCTCTGTCAGTAAGGTAGTACCCACCACAAACAGGGAGGCCAGTATCCTGAGGTTTTATAGAAGGCATCCTTTCTTTCTAAAGAATGAAAACAACAAAATTACATTATAGTGCCACAATCTCAGGATAAAGAATTTAGGAAAAAAAAAAAGAGACTATTGCTTAAATGAAGAACAATGACTTATAATCCTTATTGAAATTTTTCTTGATGTTTCAGAATCACCCACTAAAAACGCTGATGCACAGCAGATATTTAATGATAATACAAGCATTTAGATTTAATGTGAATATCTCTCTTTGAAAACAGGTGGTGCTTCTGTCATGGCAGCTTCTGGGTCCTTGAAAGTACATAGAGGGCACAGTCTGCAGGCTGGTAAGTGTAAGTGGTTATGAGGTACGTGTGTGTGTGCAAATATAAATTAATTTAAACTTAAATTATTTTAAACTTCAACAAATGTTAAAGGTAATGTATTACTTGATTCCCTATTTAAGACTTACATATTTTTTTGGGTTTATTGCTTTGCAGGGTTTTTGTTAGAAAGGCATTGACAGATGGGATAAGTTTAGAAGAGTCTGTGACAGATGAGATAAGTGTCAGAGCATAGGCAGTAATCTTATTCACAGCAGTAAAATGCTGCCAGCACTTTAACAAAGGACACCCACTAAAAAAACTCCACCTCAGGCCATGAGAAATCCCCTACCCCAGCAATGATGTGGTGGGGAAAAAAACCCCCACTGCATTTGAAGAAACTTCTTCATAATAATAGAGAAAGAAACAATACCAGCATATAAAACTATAGGCGTTTGTCATGCAAAATTAATCCAAATATGTTCATTCTATGGGCATAGCTTTTTAGCTTGCCTTGTTTGAACTGGGATGGAGTCTGAGATCATGAGAGAACCTGGGCATCCTTTTTTCAGCTTAGTGCTCTGAAAGCACCAGTGATGATGTGCAACCTGGCTTCTTGCAGAGATGATGATTTGCACTTGGAAAGCAAAGTTATCTTTGGAAGGGCTAGTTTAAGCATCTTCTACAGAGCTTTGTCAGAAATCAAGAAGTTACCCATCTTGCTGGAGGTGGAATTTTAACAAGAGTCTTCCAGATGCTCCCAAGATCACCTACGCACTTCTCCCTGATTCATGCATTCGACACAGCTTTGCTCCCACATTGATGTACAGCAAAACACACTGTTGACTTCAGTGGCCTTCGCTTGTGAATACTTGTTAAAATGTTCTGTTTATTTCCTTGTCGTTACGCTCATTAGAAAATGCTGACATCGCCACTACAGAAAAGTCAATGCTAACCACTGTTTCTACTTCATGAGATTATTCAGTATGATTATTCAGATTAGAAGGTTACAAGTCAAAACCAGAAAATCATATGCTTTGTTTTCATTGTGCAAATTCCTTAATCCAAAGCCACTGACAGTGTTCCTGTACTCTAGGTCCTAAGTGTGGTTATGAGATGTTACCGCTTCCTGCAGAACCCGGAACTCCTACTAGCCCTGAGGAACCTGGTGAGTAAAGATCTTTGGAGCCAGTTGTGTTAGAGGACACTGACATCTCCTGTTTCTTTTCCCATTTCTTTTTTTGTTGTGATTTCTTCTAAATGTTTATTTTTGAGAAGGTGCCCTTTGAACATGTCAGCTTTACATGCATGCTTACACACACACACACTAATCTTGGGGCTGTGTTTATGGTGTTGGTTTTCTTTCTGCATTATTTATTGCATGTTTCTGAGAATGACGCCTACATAGGGTAGAAAATACAAATAACTAACACTTGCTGAAAGAAAGGCCAAAACACGTTTCAAATATAATTTCCTTCTTCCCACTGATTATACTATCTTTTCCTTTCTTTCCCCCTTCATTTCAGTGCCACTCTGTTTTCTCTTTTACTCTTCTCCTGTTATTTACTTAGCTATCTTTTTTTCTTTCTACCTTTCCCCCCCTTTCTCTTCATGCAATCACAATTCTTTCAGAATGCTGCAACCATGCATTTGGTCTTTTTTTTCCTCCCAAAATTCTTCTCTGTAATGATGTAAAATTCTGGTCCCCTGACCACTCTTGTAAGCATCTTCTACCTCTGTCCACCCAGAACAGACTGCTGAAAGCATTGGCTTTGTCCATGCCTCTCTGTGTGTGCCTTGTTTTCTTAGTAGGAGCTTTTTACTCTCTTATGCTTTTCAAATGAACCTTTCTCTTCAAACAAATACAGCCCAGTTTTTAGTGTCTAATGAGGTTTGGGTTTTTTTTTTTATTTGAAGGAAAACTGAAAAGCCAAGTATTTCTGTTTACAAAGAAAGCAGTTTCTGTTAAGACAACACATACTAAACAACAGGAGACTTTCCCTTTTCTTCCATTCCAGTTTGCCCAAGTTTGTTGTTGGTTTGTTTTTTTTTCCTTTGAGTTAAACTATAGCAAGAATATTTGATTGTTACCAGGCGTTTCTTTGTTCTGTGTGCTTATTTTGCCTTTCTTGCACAAAGCCCCACCAATTAATATATGTGTGGTTTTTTAGTTCTTGGGAAAATCACTTGGCTTGTCTGCATCAGGTATGGCATTCAGCTTCCTGAAACCTTTCAACTATTTATCTCTATAGAGAAGTTTGCTAGTTTCCATGCTAGCTAGCCTTGAGGAGACTTCACTTAAACTCCTGCTACATCACTTTAACGGTGTATAGAGAAACTTAAAAAATTATCTTTTCCTTCATGGCTATGCATGACTCTGTATCAGTCCTTAAGACTGTCATTTGCTTACAACTTTAACTATTTGGGATGTAGGTTTTCCATGTTATGGGTCTGCTGAATCCCTTTTGTCAGTCAGGCCAGATTCCTTTGAAATACTTTAGACAGAATAATTGAGAATAGTTTCTGAGAATGGTGTTTGATGAAGATATAGAAATTTCTTCTTTTTTATTTTTTTTTTCTTTTCATTTTGTTCCTAACACCTGCCTTTGGAACAACCTCAAGTCTGATGGTCAGAAAAATGTTTTGTTACTTTGTGGATGTTCCTATGTTTTCTGTATGAAAATATGTCAGAAACTTTCCAGGCTTTTAGAATTTTGGACTGCGTAGTAGACTCCTTTGATTTACATAGCTTAAGCCTGGAGAAATTCCATTATCCTGAAACCTGCTGTAACCTCTGACAACTCGTTCTGTTGCCTGACTTCATATGAGTTATCTCTGCTGTTCATAATATGGTCCAATATGCTGTTGGTTGGATATAAAAGTCATTCTCTCCTGTGCTATAAAAGCCTTGATCGCCTACTGCCTTTCCATTCACATCTCATCAGTGTATGAATGGACAGAAAATAAAAGCAGTGATTTGGACAAACAAAGTTTTGATATGAGTTTTATGTGGGGACAAGGAAGGTCTTAATGGGAGAACTTCAGGGAAGGGAGAACCTGAAAGTGATACCATATTTTTCCTCTGCACTCCTCTGTCCCAAACTAACTTAACACCAGAAAGTGTTTAAGAACTTCAACTGGACTGACAGGTAGGTGATTACTAGCCTGCTGAGTAGGACAATGAAAATGTGCCTCAAAGCCTTGCCTAAGCACAGAGAGAATACAGGTTTGTATTTGGGTCCTGTAGCCCAGGTAATTCTGGGAAGTCCCTTGGTATTCATGGACTGAAAAACTAGATGTAGGTGCCTGATGTCAGGAAGGGGTTGAAGGCTGCCTTCTGTCTTAGTTTCACTTTTGATAAGATTAGAACAATTGAAAGTAGGGCTAGAAGAGGTCATGAGAATTCACCAAGTAGACAAAAAAGTTGTCTTTAAGTCAGAATCACGTCATAGAAAACTGTTTCCTAGTAGGTTGTTAGTCTAGTTCTTTTTTTAGAAATTTCTAGATGCAGAAATTCTTCAGCCTCTGAGGGGTTTCCTCTAGCGTTATTGTGATCTTTACTATTAGAAAGGCTTTCCCACTGTCTCATCTTCTACTTTTTTCCTGCAGTAGAAGTATTTTATTACCTGGTCTGTCCCTACTTGGCATCATTCTTGTCTTTTTCAACTCAGTACAGGGAAGCTGTCAATGTCTCTTCAAGCTTCTCTTCCACTTGCTTGAAAAAGTTCTTCAGTCCCTGTTTTTGGGACATACATTCTGAACTTCTAGTGATTTTGGTTGCTCTCTTGTGGATGATAATAGTCCACATCTTCCTAGAACATATTACTCATGTAACGCTTTACTAACCTGAGTTAGAGCTGAAAGCCTTGCGAGGCAGTGTTGCATACATTGCTTCTGTGTGAAAATTTCTGCATAGTGTTTGCCTTTCTGTCACAACACAGCGAGATCACTGGCTGTGGTCTGTGGCCTTCTGCACAGATCCTGACTTGATCAGGCTCTGAGATCTTTTCCTTAGAAACCTTAGTCCTCTCATGTCCCATCTATGACTGAGGAATGTGCTTTTTGGCAAGCTGAGTTGCTGCTGCTGAGAGTTTGATTCCAGAGTATTTGATGGGACAGTGCATTTTTATGAAACGGATCATTGGTCGTTGCAAACAGTGTCTATAACAACATGTTACTTATTTTAGAAGGAGCAGTGGGTTATTCAGCTGATGTCCCTGCATCAGATCGATCCCACAGTGAGACAGCCACCTATGTTAATATTCCTGTCAGCCCTACTTCCAAAAAACAGCTTCATTACATGGAATTGGAACTTCAAGAACCTAGCACAAGCATTCGAGGTAAGGAAGTCTACAATACTATTTAAACAGCAATGGACACAGTAGTGTAGAATGTATGGGGCATGGGGAATCGTAATTTCTCATCTACCCATAGGCCCGTTCTAACAGAGGAGTTGAAGCCTGGCATGTTTGTGAGGCACTTCTTGTGATTGCCAACTCTTTTGGAAAAGATTTTTAAGTAACGAGGTTCTATAAGATGTTGCATACTTCTGACAGGTGCATTGTATATGCACTCCTTCTAAAGTGAACAATTCTGTGTCTGTGGAGTTTGACAGACAGTAATTTGCTTCATGTTCGCAAGATTTTCATTGCAGATATTAGGGCTACGCTTACTTAATTTTTCTTGCTTGGCTTCAGAAACAGGGCTGTGGGTGTAGGTGTACCAGGTTTGCTCCTTAAGATACTGACACTGGACCCATGCAGCAAATGCTTAAAAATAGCACACAGCATTCTTCTATCTGTTCTCCATGAAGATGTGTGAAAGTGCTACAGAGAGGGAGCCAGCCCAAATATTTGATTTTTAAAAAATATTTTATTCTGTTTTCTGGATACGGGTATCCAATGCTTTAGGACAATTAGCACATAAACATGCATTATAGCTAGCATGTATTGTCATTTAGAGATGCATTCCTCCTTACAGAAAGCCCCTAATCAGGATCTGGCATTTTGTTGTTCACATTTGGTATTAATGAGTTTTCCATGTATAGTTTTCAGCTATTGAGATTTTAATTTTTATACTTCTAATTTCAGCGAGTTTATTAACGTTGAAATGGTAGCACTTTTCCCATTGATTTTTTTTGATGTTTATATGGCTGTTGTTAAGTAATTCTAAGCTTCTCCCAGGCTTTAATATAGTTCTCTGTACAACACCCTGATCAGATGTAAAAGTGATGTTTTATCTTCATTTTAAAGACAGTGAATGAAGGCGTTAAGAATGAAGAGCCTAATTCCATAAACTGACATAAACTTTCCTAAATGTCAACTACCCTCCCAAGCTCAACTTGTATAACTTTGAAGGTGCCTTTAATGACCATAATTATTTTATTTTTTTCATACTGAAGTGTTCCCAGCCTCTGGAGTTGTAGGTCTGCACCCATACAGAAATGGTCTGCTCCTGAACAGGCTGAGCAGCTTTTATCTGCCTTATTGCCAGTTATTGGACTAAATTGTCGCTCTGTCTAAGGCTGAAGGTAGTTGATCTGGCAGAAGTTCACAGAGTGCCTTATCCAGACAAGAAGAATCCCTGCCAACTGCCCTACCAATGATGGTTTTGGTGTTTTCAAATACCAGGTGTTATTCATTGCCTTGCTAGTAGCCTGCTAATGACCCTCCCAGAAGTGGGAGAGCTGAGTTCAATTTTGTCTTCTACTGGGAGGAGTAGGGGTGGAGATTCAAATGTGGGCAGAAATACAAGTGGTTCATTTGCCTATTAGAAGAAAAAGCAGATAGCTAAAATATGTAGAAAACAAAACTTTTGAGTTGGTTTTGTTTATTTTATTTTATTAGTTGTGGTTATCTTCTTACTCCCTTTATAGGGCTTGCGGTAAGACCAGACCAAGATTATCTAGGAAATCTGTGGAGGAAGTGTCTCAATAACTTAACCCTGGATCAGTTTTACCCAGGAATATATGAGGGATATAGTCTTTTACATGATTTCATTTGGTATTTCAGGGAGTGGATCATCCCGATATGCACAAATTGACATTGCAGCCACCGAGACAGCCCACAAAGTGGGAACACAGCATGCTCAGTGCCGGGAGGAACGCTTGCAGGAGCTAGAGCAGAAGAAGAAGGGGGGTCAGCAATGACCTGTCTAGGAAAGAACTTTTTGCTCACCTTAAATTGGTACTAATTTATCTTCCAAAAGATTCACAGTTATTGTAAAAACTAATAATACAAAAAGCTGCCATTGCTTATTGCATTTATACCAGATTCATTCCAATATCTTGATTCCTAATTGGAAAGCTGGTAGCATGAGGGGGGTGTGTGATCTTTCCTTTTATTTTAATTTGGTTGTAAAGTCCTTATTTTTTTTTTTCATGTGCAACGATTGATCTAAGTTACCTTTTTCTATAATTCTAAAACCCCAGAGAACCTGGAACCAGTTCCAGTGTTTATTAAATGATGGCATTTTCTTTAAAAATTAAGAACTTGAATGTGTGCAGATAAGGGAATGTGAGTGTGTGTGTGTGGTAAGTGTACACATATGTTTGCATGTGTGCATATGTATGTATGTAGGCACACATTATGGATAAAATATATGTATATATCTGAGTGTATAAAATATGTAAAACCTCTATTAATATATTAATGGACTCTTACAAAAGCAAGAAACTTCAGTGCCTGATTTTTTGCAGGCACAGTTTTATTCAATTTATGTGCTTATTTATGGACATGCTTAACTTTACCTATGGGTAATTCAGTTTTATACCTCACCAAATGTTCTGTAGCTTTGGCTAAAGTTGCTCAGATTTAAAAGCTGCAGCGTCAGGGATGCATATGTGTATGCGTACAGGCAAGAGCACACACAAATAAGTTATTTAATGTAATTATGTCTGTAAAGTAAAGTAATGTGAAGGGACATATTGGGTGCTTCTGTTCTTAAAAAACCTGTGTCAAACCATAGGCTTTGATTTCATAGTTGCTGAGTACCTGTAATTCCTAGAAATTTTCCTGGAGTTGACCATGTGTATCACTTTGAAAATTGGGTCTCAGGTTTCTCACACAGAATATCTTAAAATCAAGGTACTCAAAAAAACCCCCAACCCATTCACTTTTGAAAACCGAGTCCTTTATTTATACCTCCAAAACTATCCTTAATGTAAACCAACATCAAAAGCTTGAATCTAAAACTTTTATTGAGTAATTCTCTGCTGTCCCTAAATAGCATAAAACCAGTCCTGTGCAAAAGGATGACGTCTTCAGAGATGCTACAGAATTGAGGATGTTATGTTGTGTAGGTTTATCCACAAGCCTTTGACATCTTGCTTTTGTACAGCGAGATTTTGACTCAAAACTTGACCTAGTTTCTTGTGTTGCATTGTCTATGTAATTCTTGTGCTCTATGTATTTGTCCTGATACAGAATGTTATTTAAATAAAATGTTATGGCAGTGACACTAGGCTAACAAGGCAGTGCACTTATGAAGAAAACAAAGTTTTGGCCTGCAATAACATATCAGCTTTGGCTTCCAGAAGTTATCGGGAGTGATGCCTTGGGTATTAGGATTTTTTGACTGTGTCCTCTTCAGATACAGTATCACAGCCCATTTCTGTTTATCAGATATGAATTATAACTTACATTGGTGAGTGAAAGTGATGGTTTCACTAAGTGACGTATAAGGAGGGGTGGGTGTTTGTTTTTGAGGCAGAGTTTAACCTATAAATTTATTTGAATGTAGCCTCAATAGTAATGTAAAATTATCAGAAATCTCTCAAAGAAATAAAAATGTGTTTGAGAGTTGACAGTTGCCGTTGTCATCTGTCCTGTGCTAAGATGTACTTTTCTGTTTATCAGCCTAGCATATTTCTGAAGGAAAAAGAAATATTTCTTATGAGATTCCCAGTTTAAAAGATTTTTCTTCTTTGACAAATGGACAGCAGTCTGCTTTGTAAATGCATATTCAGTACAAGTGGAATGGCCTGGATTAACAGCTTCTTGGGACCAGGTTTATCTAACTGTTTATTTAAGGATCCTCCACTGGAGGACTTGCAGGGTTAAATCTCTTCCTATGTGTCTATTTATATTTAATATTTAAAATGAGCATAGCTTGCCTGATGCACTGAGCTGCAGTGTTTCCCGTCATGATACATGATGAAGCTGCAATGCAATGTTTCTATCGTAAAAATCTCTTTACCAGGAAAATATATTTCTCGGGTTCTCTGCAAAGGCTGCCTTTCTGTATGTTGCTCGGAATTGCTTGCTATGAATCCTGGACTTGCAGTGTGGGTAAAGATTTGACACAGTAGCGAAGGTCATCAGATCGCTGCTGCCCTTGAAGGAGGAGTCATGATTTTAAAAATATGTTTTTCAGGTCGAACAGGGCTGCGAATCTGTGCATGCACATGGTTCTCTCTGCACACATATTTGTGTATGTCAAGTAACTTCAGCTAGGATTAGCTAGATGGCTGGATATAAATTTGTACTCGTTAATGTAATCATAATTATCCTATAAGGCTTTTTACCAATGAAATATTTTCCTTTTTAGGCTTCTGTTTCTCTTTTTTTACCTCACTTGTATAGGACAAATAGAACAGATGACTTTAATTTATTTTTTAAGTTCACTTCATATTCTTACGTACTACGTTATGTTTGGGATGCTGAAGCAGGAGGCCAAAACTTACTGTTGCATCTGTAAAACCAGTAAAAGCTGGTTGGTTGTTGTTTTTGTAGTACCTTGCAGGCCTCCCTGCCAAGTTATAGGCTTGACACTTCTGCTGAAGAAAATAGTTTTCTCATCTGAACAACAGGAGCTCACAGAAATGGAAAACCTTTTTCCTAAATAAATAAAATAATGTACCTTCATCTTCCACTAGCGAACCAGGGGAAATGGAAGCCAAACCACAATCCTATGAGCAGGCCTGTGCTCACCATGTCGCTTCCATGGGTTAACTCCAGTACCGCTGTTAATGTACAAATAGTTAGGGGTTTATGCACACACGTTGCATAAAACTTGTGCATAAGTGGTCAAAAATACAGTTTGTGATTGCTATAGGATGATTCCAAACTCGGAGCTCTTCGCAAAAAACCAAAAAGATATCCCACACTTTTGGAGATAAATGTGACTCGTAACTTCTGCTGGTAGAAAAAAAAAAGCTTTGCTCATTTTTAATTCAGCTTCTACCAGAGCCAGATCTCCTCTTGCCCTTACCAGGAGTACGAGGAATTAATTACCAGAAGAACAAAACAAAGCGATGTGGCTGATACTTCTGTAAGATGTTCTTGAAGTACTTTAACATGGTCGAAGTGCTCTCAGTGATGAGAAAACACACTGTCTGCAAGTGCAGTGCTTGGGCATAACGGTTCGTGTGCTGCATACGTGCCTCCTTCTTCCTGATAGCCCTACTCAGTAGCTTACTGCCACATGTAGCTACTACTTCGGTGGGTTTTATGGCGTTCTTCATAAGCTGTTACAGAATGTTTTTATATGCAAGTATTTGAGTGATGGAATTTCTCCAAGTTAACATGTGCTGCAGGATGGAGGGCTGGAGTTTGGAGGCATTTAATTGCCCAACAATGCAAATAGTTGTCCGGGTTTTAATAGCCCTCTGGCACCTAATTGTGGAAAATGCCCATAGGTGTCTTTAGGCATCTAAATATGTGTGAAAATCTGCCCCAAGAGTTGTTTTTAGCAAATAACTTGGAAAAATGCCTCATTTTCCTCTCTGCTGTAAACAAAATAGCCTTAATTACTGCAGCTTGGAAACCTGTACTCAAATTTGGATTAGGAGTGATTACATTTTTTTATGAGATGCTGAAATGTGCACCCTTTGGCAAGCACCTTTTCTAGTTTGTCTGGGATAACACACACGCTATTGCTAAAAGACCCCAGGAAGAAGACACAGAATTTTATGGGTTGTGAGCTGCACATTTCTGCTAAAACTATGCATTTTTTCAGGTGAACGTGCTGTTATATTTTTATGTCACCTTTTATTTGGGAAGATGCTCAGCTCTCATTCGGCCAGTCACACAAACATTATTTTGCAATGTCGGGTGACAGGAAATGTTCATTTAACATCATACAGTAACAAGAACAAACACAACAGAGTAAGGATGCAAGAATCTGAGCTTATTAAATGGATACTTGAAGGAACAGCTCTTTAAATGTGTCTTTTCAGCGTAGGTGAGTAGAAGGAAAAGTGCCGGGTTTTTTTAGATTTGGATGGGTTCCGATGAGTTCAGTTTTGTGCTTTCCCTGGAAGAGGACAGGCTTCAGAGTAGCCTCACTGAGGCTTCGGACAGTGATGATCAGGTGGTTACAGGGTAAAAACAACTCTCCTGTGGACTTTTATTTGAAAGGCTGGAACATAAGTGGCAGGAAAATGCATGTAATTCACATCCTGGATGCTGATACAATAAATAGCTTTATGAGGTGGTGGGTGGGTTTAGGAAACTGCAGCTGCCAAGCAAACTTTGAGTTTAGTAAAAACTTCAGGGTAAGTGAAAGTGAACTTTAAAACTTACTTGCTTTCAAGCATTTGTCTGTATTAGAGCATCTAGAAATAATTCAGATTTATTATCCCACTGTGTACACAGAGGCGTATGTAACATCACCGTTTTACTGAAATAATAAGCGTCAACTTATTTGAGGAATGTGCGGTGGGGGGTGGGATCAGAAAGCAGATTTAGCATGACAGTAATTTGTCTCCACAGTACATTATACTGTTGTGAAATCCCTAAAAAAAAAAAATTTAAAAAAAGCCCTAGCATCTGCTATTGTAGAAGTTAAATTTTACTCATCTGTGGGCTGAGCTGGCAATTTATGGATAGTTCACATACAGAAAATAGAGCAGATTGCATGCTCGGAAGGCAACCGGGCCTTCGGATACCGAAGTTTTATTAGGTAAGGAATTGCTCAGGTTCGCCACACATCAGGGTCTCTGTCTCCTCAGCTGGGAGATGTACCCCGGGGACTGCCTCGGCTGCTGTAACAGTCTTTGTCCTTTTACTACCAGCAGTCAGCAGTACCGGCCACAAATTGGGGAGCGCAGGAGAAATTCATATTGGGAGTTTGATGGAGAAACAGGCAGGTGTCAGCAGAGAGCTGGAAAGCAACAGTTGCCCTTTGCCAGCTACAGTACTGACGGAAGAAGGGCAGTGACAGGGTGCCAGAGGAGTATTTGTCTGTAAAACATAGAGTTTGGGTCAGTGCTGGAGAGCGTGGCTGCATTGTTGCTTCTTGCGCAAAGTGTGGTTGTAGCAAGGGAGTGGAGTTTCCCGGAACAGGCTGAGGTTACTCTTGTGCCCTCAGTCAAACAGGAGCTGTGCTGGCACCGTCTCTACCAGGACTGGAGGGGAAACTCTGGGATGGTTAATGCCAATGCCCACTCTGAAGAGCCAGCCTGTCGTGCTGTGTGTGCAATGGAGGGGGTCTCGCTGTCCTTGCATCAAGTCATGCAAATGGTTCAAGTTTGTACTGTCTAGACCTTGGAGGGAATTATCCTCCATGTCTGGTTTACCTCCTCTGTGGAAAGTATGTGAAAGCTTAGTGTGTATGTTGGGTGAGGGGTGGCGGGAGCTGGGCCCCGCTATGACACAGAGGGCACCCTGACTGGACATGAAGGTGCACCCAATTCTGTGTTCAGCTATACCAGTGTTATTTACAATAGCTGGGAGATTTGCTAGAGCTTCATCAGGTCTATTGGAAGTCCAGGAACTGGTCTTAGATTAATTTTTGCCATCTCTGTGCTTTTTACGGTGAACACATGGAACTAGCGACCACAAGTGATAGCTGTGAGAATGTGTTTCCTGCGGTGACTGGACAGGAAGCCCCAGGTGGGCTGCTGTTGAGATTTGCTGACACTAGATACTCCTTCCAGCCTGTGTATCTCTGGCCAAGCCCTCCTTTACACTGATGACATTTATATTTAGACCCTCTCATTGCTGTCCATCTGGCCGGGGAACTGTCAAGGTGCAAGTTACAGCCTGCAGCTGGCCACAGCGTCAGTTTGGGCTGTGGCGGGAGCCCCGGCTCTCTGTATATCAGCACAGCTCTTGCCCTAAGCAGTGCAGGAAGAGCCAGAAGCAAACGGATAAAACAAAACCTGGTGGCCAAGCAGCAAGGTAGTCAATGTGCAAATGCCAAACTGCCTACCCCTGCTGTCAGTCTCCACTGTGTCACTGGAAAGCTGTAAGTGGTCAAAGCTGAAAAGGATGAGCTGCTCTGTTCCTTGGTTTGAAGGAACTGAAGAGAATTCATTTTGATTTTCACTGTATGCTTGTGGCTAAATATGCTCACTCCTCTTCCTCCTGTAATCCCAGATAGGTGCTGCAGCAGTACTTTGATTTGGACTTCTGATTGCCATGTCCAGGTACAGTGGCTGGCTTTTTCTTTCAGAAATTCCAGCATAGCTGTTTATACAGATGGCAATAAAACGAGAAGGAAAACAATTCCTAAGAATATCTCTGGAAAATCATGTTCTTATCCTGCATTAATAACTCCTCATGGATGAAACCTCTGTCTTGCAGTTCTGCAAAGCTCGTTCCTCTGAAGGGGAATGAGGGTCAGTTTGCACAAGACCTGAAACAATCGATCAGTGGTGAGGGTTAGTGACACCAGGAAACGGAGGCTAATGCAAACACTGTTTAAGATATATGCATCCCGTATAGATGATCGGTATTAGCTGCTTGAAGAATGGCTTGCAGGAGTGTTCCGGGCCACATTTACCTGTGTGGAAGGCGTTCAGACAGCTGGAATGTGTTTTTGGTGTAAGAATCTGTGTCAGTTCAGAACAGGCTAGGAACAAAAACCGGGAGGCGATGACTGCATTTCCCACTGCCAGCAGTCTGCTGTTGAACTGAAGTGAGCAGTACCCCGATTCCTCAGCTCTTGCCACAGAAGCCTCTTCTTCCAGAGATGTCACTTTTTGCACATAGTTCTTCTCACTCCCCTTTTGTTTTCTTGAACTTCAAAAGGGAGCAAATACTAGATCATCAGCGGCCCCAGGAACTGGTCTGAATGGCGACTCTTTACACTGTGACTGGGCATATTCGGAATTGTAAACGGGGGTTCCAGAACTTGGATCTGAACTGAGGTTGGAGGATGGACTCTTTCCCCACTGGAGGACAGTTTAGTTGATGGTTCTAGTTCTGATGTCTTCTCGAATTAGAAAAGGAGATTTGAATGTTAAGGTTAGACTCCCAGATTTGATGCCAAGCATTGCAAATTATTGGGTTTCATATGCAGGTTTCAAGTTCTGAGTGTGTGTCTTCTTAAAATAATGTAGCTCTCTTCCCCCTTTAAAATAAGTTGCCCGGACAATTATAACTGCAGAATATTAAACAGCATTTTATTGTAGTAAGAGGCTTATTTCAACACTCACTTGCCCTACAGAAATCACCAGGTTTAAGTTACAGTAGACCATTTCTTGACAGGCAGCCTTTGAGACCGAAAATAATTACTTTTATTAAAATGGATGTGTGCAGCTTTCTGACAAGTAACACACCAGTGAAGGAACGAAATACCTACATGCTGTGTTAATGGATCCACTGTTTTTACATTCACATGTTAAGCACTGATGTCTGTGTACTGTTTTCTTTCTGATTTAGGAGGGGGCTCTTCTGCTGAGTGGTGGGATAATATGCCTGAAGATTTGGATATGTAAGTTCATTAAGAGCAATTGATAAAAGCACTTGGGTTGCGAGCATTGCTGTGCCAAATATGGCTCAACTTGAAACAGCTACTGTGCGTGAAAGGTTATAAATTTATTTTGGCTCAAGTGGACAGATTTTATTAATGTTTCCATTTTTTGACAGTGGATACTAGTGAAAGAAATCCATACAGCCCTTTTTTTTATCCTGTAGATTAATAACCCGCTTCCCAAGAGGTGCCATGTGAATGGCCTGACACACACGTTACCTGTGCGTTGTATTTGGGAATGGTGATGCTGGTATTTCGAAGCTGTTTGTTGGGTAACATAGTGTATATGCGAAATGCGGTCGTCGTCTTTCATAGCTCCCTGCTCTCTGTTACAAGGGTAGCTCTGTCTGGACTGAAAGTGATCATCTATTCTGTTGATTGACTTATACTTAATGACTTTTTATTTATTTCTTCTATTCTAATTAAATGATATGGAAAGAAAAAGTATATTAAAAATAATTTTAGAACTGCCTGTGTACTACTAATGGGTAGATTTTTGTATGTGAAACGGCACCTTTTTAAACAAACCAACCTGAACCCCGAATACCTCTCTGAAACAGTGCCAAATGATGACAGGGCAGGTCTGCGGGTGATGAATTTGCCGTGAACCAAGCACGTGCACTGTGTTACCTCTGCCCGTGTCAGCCCTGAGCTGAGCACTGTGCTTGGGCTTTTGACACCTGGCCCTGGGTTGGGGCCAGCCGAGGAGCTCTCTCGCAGCAGCCCGGCTCCCAGTGCAGTGCTCGGCTTTCTGGGCACTGCGGGACGCTGGATCCTGGCTGGATCCTGGCTGGATCCTGGCAAGCTGCCTGCTTAGGCAGAGCTGCAGCCCCCAGGGGCTGGGATCGAGGCAGCGAACAGGTGGGTGTGCTCCATGTTCTGGAGCTGGGGGCTTAGGAGCTGCCTTCTGCGCCCCAGTGAGGGCGTGAAGCCCTTCTAAATGCTCAGCCAAGCTCAGCTCTTGGGGCAGCCACATCCTGGCATCTATGCTTGTTTCTGATTTCGCTGCCTTTTGCCCTGTCACCTTGTGCAGATGCCGTATTACCCTGGCTAGAGGGAGCCCCACAGAGGGGGCCCAGCATGGAGCAAGCGGGAGGAGAGCCCTAAGGAGGAAATCAGATGGCACCTCAGCTTACAAAATGCAAATGAATGCTACTTGAGGAATTTAAATACTCTGGCTATTGCCTGATCTATTTGGCATCAGAATTCCCTTGGGCGGGGAGACAGGAAACCATTACAGCAATACATCTGCCGCAGTGGCTTGGTAGAATGATGCGGTCTGAGCTACTCTACCAGCACGTAGAGTAAAATGGTGTTTATTTTAAAAATGACTTGGGTTATTATTGTTGCATTTAATGCCTCATGTATTTATTTCCCTCTCATTTCCACCCCCAACCTGTTTAATAAATAAAATCCGTCCTACATGAAATCAGTGACACATTTACTTAAATCGAGGTTCTTTTTCAGGGCAGAATTTGACAGACAGTATAAAACATAAAATTTTTTTTTCCTGAGAAATGCAGTTATTTCTTCCTTATTCTGCTCCCACTTTTGTATTTCAAGTTGTTTCTCAGAGTGGGTTGAAAAACTTGGTAATTTGAGTAATTACAAAAGGCTGAGACAAAATACGAGGTAAGAGGAGGCAGTTCAAGACTCTTTAAAAACTGTTATTTTTTTCCCGTTCAGGTGTCCCTTCCCTGCAGCCTCACCTAAGAATGCCATTGCTCACCTTGCACGAGGCACAGGGCTGTACCCATATTTCATTTATTCCCTTTTTTCTTGGCTCTGAATTTTTGTTGCTATTTACAGAGATACAAGAGTGGTGACTCTAACTATTTTTTAATCTTTAATGTCTCAAAGGCTACCCACTCTTGTTATTTTGGCCATATGACTTATCTTTGGAGGCTTAAAAACTGCAATAATTAACTGGTGTACATATATTGATGGTTGTAAGGTGCAGACTATAGAAACAAGAGGGAAATCAGACTTCACAACTCACTAGCCTGTGCCCTGTCCCCAGATCTCGAAAAGCGGAGAAAGCCCCAGAGCCTTGACAGGAATGGGGCTATGCCTTATGTCTCCATGCTGTCGCAGACTCTAACTCAGCTACAGACTGTTTTGAGGGCAGTTGCATTCGGGGCAACAACCACTCCTGTTTAATAGTTTTTCTATTCTAGCTTTGTGTGAACAGTCTTCAGGCCCAATGACTCATTAACAGCTACACTAAATAACTAAAGGGCGGTGCCTCTGCTGACCCCAGTCTCCAACCTTTGCCACTGATGATCTGACTCGTTCCTAATTTGAAACGCCTGAGACATATAAATATTTTGTCAGCCTCTCGTACTTTGACGCGCTTGCCAAGCGTTCCCTCTGCTGGAGCCCACGTGGCCTTTGAGCCTCATTACTCTCATGGTGCGGTGGGTAAAGACATGGTACAGCCACCACCGCATGGTACAGCCATCACCTCTGCACCTCACAGCTGGTGCCGCGGCAGCTCTGCTCGTGGAGACAACCATCACCACTGCTGACCTGACCCTGGTTAAGAGTTCCGTGAGTCCAGCACCCTGTGCTATTCCAAAATTCTTCAGACGTTCTTCAGGAAGCACACTCTATTTCAGGTACACACCTGAAACCCGGCTGCCTGCTCTGCCCTCTTGTGCAGAGCATGCAGCTACTCTGCCTGCCCTCACTGTAGGCCAAGACATGTTGCCTTTGCTCCTGCAAAAGATTTCCCCCTGCAGCAGTACCTGAACATGCTCGGTAAAAGCTTTCCCATTCCTGTACAACCCAGCTAGGTTTGCTGATCAGGAACTGCTCCCATTTCAGTGCTTTGCTGAGTTCCTTTCCTCTGCTGAAGTACTTAGTGTGTGTGTGTGTGTTCAAACTCTCCCCCAGGAGCCAGCGGTGTGGGCGTCTCCCCAACCCAGTTACAAAACAAGGCTACAGCCACCGAACACCAGACTGACCTGTGGCACATGGGTTTAGTTCTTACTCTACCAAAGGGAAAAATGAAGGACCACCTGCACCTTCCACACACAGTGTAGAACACATTTCTATTGTGCATTCACCCTGAAAAAAGTCATAATGAAGCTAAACCTGTAAGACACAGCTACTTCTGTGTTGAAGGAGGCTGAACAGCCCTTACAGTGCTAGCCTAGGAAAGAAATGGTGTGTAGCATCTGGGGAAAAAAACAAAACAGCTCTCCTCTCATAAATGGGTTTTAGCTATTTTTGGGTTTACTTTTTTTAGCTTACTGACCAAAGGGGACATGCAGCATACACTACATGAATGGAACCATCTCTAAGATGACAGCTAACACTAACAGTAGCCTCTGTTTCGCATGAGGGACTGATTGTCTGGAATATAAATAGCTGTTAGTTTACATTAAAATAAAAAAAAAGGTTAAAAAAAAAGCTTACTGCTGCAAAGATATTCAGAATCTCAAAGTAAGACTGCTACCGCAGATCACTTGCACATTATGAAATTGCTGTTACGTACAGAACCATACTACGTTCAACCCACCACAGACCCAGGAAAAGGATAAATTATACACAGAGTGGCTGATTCTGACTGAATGGCTCTCTTCAGCGTTTCTCACAGCATAGGTACGGCAAGCGAGGTGCGAGGACAGCTGCCCCATGCAGCACGCTACAGCGCTGCAGTCTGAGAGTGACAGAGCTGCTTAACCAAGCAGCTGTAATGATTCACCTACACTGGACCTTTGTCTTAACCTTGTTCCTGGAACAGTTTCACGTGAACCACTCCTTAGAAATAAAGGGTCAGCAGTATTATTACAGAAAATTTCAATCCAGATGGCTAATGTTTGCCAAAGCTCTGATGCAGCACAGAAAAATCTGGTCTTGAAAGGGAAAGCTATAATGATCTTTACTGGGGATTGTACTGGAGTATGTGCTCAAATTGAAGCTGCTTTAGAGAGCCTTCAGCCTGTTCAGAACATAGAGATATATTCTGCGGTGCAAAACTACCCCTGCTGTCTTAAAAACTAATGTGTGACTGAACTTTAGTTTAAGGAATAAGCAACATGCTCAAAAACCAGGTCTGGTTATTTCTTACTAAATGAGAGGGAAGAATAATAAAAAGCCTCAGCAGTATCTTGTTTTGATTTTTTTAATGACTAAGTGTAACAAAACCAAGCAACCATGAACAAGGTAAGTACACACACACATTCAGTAACTTCAGATGTGTTAGCCTGTAACTCAGTTGCGAGAACTGACCTCAATAATTCTTGTTCCCTCCTTACTCTTCCTCCCCCTCACATGAAAAATTCACACACAGTGCAGCTCTGAGCCACTGCTCAAAGGCAGTAGAAATATTTTTGTTACCTTCAGTAGGAAATGCATTAGACCAGGTGCTGAAATAAAAGACATTCCTGGCCTCCGTTTTAACTTCCTGTACCTCAGCATTTGCTTTCATTGATCAGAATACCTTTCCTGACTATCAGATTAGTGGTACCAGCAGGAATCCTCTGAGAGTTCACATATTTTTCCTTTTGACATGACTGCTTATTTCAAAGCCTGTTACTTGATTCAGATTTAAGATTTACATGATGCAAGATATGCAATTTAAATTTATAATCTAATAATTAATCTGATAGTGCAAATACAAAACTGGCAATTAAGTGGACCAAAACCAAAAACCTTCTTACAGGACAACCCTGTTCAATCCTTGCTATTACAGAAGGACTCCTTGGTAAATCCTGTTCAAAAAACACATTATCTGTTTTGTGTTAAGAGATTGATCCCATGAAGGAAGACAGATTTTTATAATTCATTGTGTTGAAGACCTTGGGAGATTCTGCTGGATAAGTCTTGCAAGTGCTTCTTTACCTAGCAGGAAAACAAAACGCATCAAATACATTTTAGTAAGACGATGAATTATCAGTACCATATATTCACATTTTGCTATCAGTATATGTGACAACAGGAAGAGCAGAGACCAGGGGGATTGCAGGCATTTTAGAATTAGGTCTATAAAAAAACAATTACACGTATCCTGTACTAAATATGGAGCACAGGTGTGCCTTAAACTCCCCCTCTGGAAGTCATTCAAATTGCATGAAAAATCAGCACTGGATAAACTATATACCCTCTACTACTGAGTAAAATTTTCAAGACATACGTAAAATGGATTTATACAGACCTTATATCCTAGTTCTTTTGTCTTTTCTTCCAGCATGGCATATTTCTCTTTGTTTCTGTTGAGATGATCCTTATCTCCAGTTGCCTCTACATGTTTCAGTTTCTGGTGTGAAATCTCTAATTGTTTCTGATAATGATGGTGTTTCTCAATTTTTGCTTCAAAGTGCTTCAGCTCCTCCTAGGGCAACAAATACACACAGCTTCACAGGACTTTCTTTCCAAGGCTTCCTCTCTTCTTGCCAAGACATCCCTAATACTATTTTACTAAGTTAGACACAGAAAGCTTTTTCAGTTCCCTGCTTCTTAAGGATGTCTGGACAATACATTATCACCACTGCCCAGACAACCGATTTTGAAGGCAGGTGCTGAAAATGACCCACTGCACGATCCTCAAAAGGAGGCTGCTGATGGCTGTGAGGTGCTAGGAGATCATAGCAGTGAGTACCAATTAAAAGTTTACACATAAAAATAGTGGACTTGGGGGAGAGGCAGGCAGTTTTTAAGAGAAGCCTCTTTTTAAAAATCAGGTCCTGGATTTGCTATTTTCTGCTCAGATTTAAACGTCTTCCGTGTTTGCAGTCTGCTATGATGAATCTGAAATAGGATGGATTAATTAGCAAACAAAAAACCATCTTAGTTTGTCCCAAAGAGAGCGGCCAGACTAACTGGTGTTCAGGGACATATCAGAGGTGGTCCCCAGATAACCCGGTACACTGCAGGGGGGACCAAAGAATGAGTGACGTCTACCCAGCAAACCATGCCCTTGTTTTGCTACCTCAAGGCAGTAAATTCAGTTTCTCTGTGTCTTAGGACACATCCTCTGTGAAGAGACATGAACAGTTCAAACTGTTATGACGCTTATGGCAGCAGTTCTATGCATTACATTGAGAAAAACTCAGACCCTACAGTGAAAACCCCCCGCCTGACAGAGCCCAATTCATTTTGGTCACTGGTGTGTTTCAGTCCTGGTGGTTGACAAAGTTGTTCTCATTTCAAGACAATTTTAAAAAACAAAATAAGAATTTATCATCCTAATAGATCTTCAGTCTTTAAAGCAACGGGTTTTGTTTTCAACACTTCTGACAAGAAAATAGGTTCCTTTTGCTGTAGAACATTCCAGTTTGTTCTACATAATCTGTTCAGGACCTCAGTTTGGGGTTTTACTGCTCTGATAAATCATTTTAGCTGTTCCTCTCAGATAATGTACCAGCAGAGCAGCACTTGCATCTTTCATTAATGAAACCCTTATGAAGGTTGGTGCTGTGGCCAGCCAGGAGAAGACACAACTTCAGCTGCTCAAAGAAGGCTGAAAGGAATCAGCGCATGATTTTTTCAATTCTGCTTTCATAGACTTTCTAACTAGGCAGATGTTTCACTGTGATTCTTACTGTCTTACTTTTGTTAGCGTGTCCCAACATTCACCGTAACAAGACAGGTTTAGTCTGGAGAAGAGAGCTTGCATGAATAAAGACTTCTAATAAAACAGTAAAATTAATAAGCAGGTATGTGTTCTTGCTTATGGAACTGGGTTTTTCTTTTTCACTGTGGCAGATATGAAGGCCAAATTTACCTCCTATGCAATTGTACAGTCCTGACCAAAATGTCCCACTGAGGTCAGCAGAAGCCTTGTGGACGTCTTCAGCAGGCTTTCCTCTGACACTCTTAAAAGCAGGGCCACTGAAATCAGTGTAATTAAAATGTTTGCTTCCTAAGAGAATTGGGCTGCATGTAAGTTAAAAGAAATAAAATGGATCTTTGATGTCTAAGAGAGACAGATTTTAGCCCCTGTTCCAGGCAGTTAAAATGCTTTCATTACTTTTTCCAAAAAAGAAGCTCAAGGTGTCCCTAGCCATGACTTGGAGGGTAAGACAACATCGTAAGTACAGGGAACTCCATGAAGAATCCCTGAAGAGTTACTTCTACAGGCTATCGATCAAAATCTATTCTGATAAACAGGCAGAGTCAGAGTGACAAAACAAAACAAAACAACATTTTCTTAACGAAATTTGAATTAAATAAGACCAGTATGAACCACACCGGAATTAATTTCTGTAATATTTCCTTGAAAAGCAGTCTTTGTCATGGTACTTTTGGGTCAGTTCAACACAGCTCCAATATGGGAAGTTAGCAGTGCAAGAGCTGGGCATGAGAGGGAAATTGTTGGTTAGAGTATGCTCTAGAGCAGCAGAGTATGCTGCTTCCCAAGAAGTAATTACATTAAGACATTGGGTAAGAGCAGGAAATCTGGTGCATTGGAAACACACAAGCAGGGCCTGATCTTTCAAAGACAAAATATGCAACACTTGCTTTCACAGGATTCAGAATTTTCATTTTGCTGATAACAGAACCACGCATATGGCTACTTACACATGTTTCTGTGTCTGAAATATTAAGAAAGAAGCATGACTCTCTTTTATGGTGTCTGAAAAGCAACACAGAAGTGGCTGCACTCCGAGTAACATCGAGTGTTTCTTTATGTGGGAAAATACCTTTCCATAAGAGATTTAACTGGAATTCTACTTACCCGGAAAGATTCAAGCTCTTTCTCAGTGAAATTGGCTGATTTGGCCATGTCCCACAAATCAATCACTCTTGGTTCTTCAAACTCTAAACAAACAGATACCACTAAATGAAAAGCTGGACACAATGCTTTTATGCCCAGCTTCTATGAAAGATGAGCATGCTTTTCTCACATACATACACACAACACTGCATTATTAATAGGTCTATTTAGATGAAAAGGGAGAAAAATCCAAGTACTTAATTTAAAACTACAGTATTCCTGCAGCAAGTATTTTTTTAAAAGCAAAAAAACCCTAGGAACTGAATAATGGATTTGCTTGCCCTGCATGTTCTCACTTACCTGCCCTCCTGGGGCTAAAGGCATAATATCCCTTCTCACGTGCGCATGGAAGACAGAACTATCCTTGCTACAGGTTGTCCCTATCCTTTCATGAGGCTTCTAGTGTTGGCTTCTATTTCGAACAGGCTGGCTGTATCTCTTCAGCCCAATGTGGTCACACCATGTACTGTGATACTATGACTACCTCATATTACTTGCCCACTGATTTTTAATTTTTTAAAAATGCAATTAATCACAAATAAAAACCACTGTATCATACCACTGGTCGTGTCATATCCCTGGTGACTGACTTTACGCAAACGCTCAAACCCCTGATTGATGCTTCGTAGCTTGTCTTTGAGTTCTCTGTGTTTGTTGTGCAAGATTTCTTCTTTCACCAGGTTCTCTTCAGATGGGTTGATAACATTTTTGTGGATATCTGTGGAAGAAGAAAAGTGTTATTGATTGTGGGTCAAATCCTGATAGGTGAAAAGCTCCAGAAATCCTCCAAATCTGAGGTGAAAAAAAGACGGTAAGGTCTTAGCATTTGGGCTCAGTGTAAATAAAGCATCAACACCACACTTAGAGAAGCAGTAATTCCTTTTGCAGGTCACTATTAAAATCAATGCCCCTCAGCGCTCTGGAGGGTGGTATTACACAAATGCCTTTTAACTCCTACTGGCCACCAGCCAGGATTTTACTAAGGAAATGTGTGTATTTTCCTAGGTAAGCAATATCCCAAGGAAATGGGATAGGGATGGTTGGTGAGTCCTGTGCTCGCTTCCCTGGGCATTTCATGAACCAACCAGGGCATCCGATGTTGAAATGACTTCCAGCAGCTTCCAGCTTGGACTGTACAATGCAAACATCAAACTGCCACTGCCTGTGAGCTTTAGAATACTTTGGCTCTAACAATTTTAGCGAGGATTAGTACAGCAAGCTGGATTCAGATCCTCAGTGCTTTAATACACCCCAGGCTCAGTGCCTAAGATATTCGAGTACATCCTCTCGGGCTCCCAGCTGGTAAGATAAAATATGTGTGTCCTGCAGACTTTAGGACCACATTTTGCAGCAGTGGGTCTACACTTGCTGCATGATTTCCAGTGAACTACTATTGCCATCATTGCTAATCTGATGTTTTTTTCCCTGCTTGAAATGCAGGCAGAATCAGAAAACTGAAATGGCAATGTTTTCATTAGCTGGCAAGATTTTTGGCAGCTAATACAGAACTAAACACAGCAAGTATCTGCAAATGTCAGCATCTGCAAGCAGTTCTGACAGAAATGTCAGGCTTCAGGAGTTTCTTTGAAACTTGGAAACAATGGAGGCAATGGGCAGAGAAAAGAGTTGTACTGATCTCAAAACATCAGAGAAATGCTCAGGCACCTTCTGTTCTGCTCACAGTCTCCAGCAGAATATTGTATTCATGAATCTTTTCTTTGTGATGCTTAAATTCTCGCCAAAGCTTATCCAACTCCTCATCAGAGAACTTCCCAGAGGTCTTGGCCTGAAAGAAACATGAGCTCATTATACTTTCCAGGTGAAGTGCTTTTAAGTGCACTCAACTGCCAAAACTTCCCACCACATTTAGAAAATTATTAAGCCCAGCTTTTCCTTAAGATCTTTTGTTTAAATCCCTTTATATTAGTATGAAGTTGGAATTTAGACATCGATGAATATGGTGGCTTTAATCATGTCAAAGGGAAGTTTGTTTCAGACTTATAAAGCTAGACTTGCTATGGACTACCCAGTGAAAAGTGTCTGTCATTTCTATTCCATAGGAAATCATTTAATACAGAAACAAGGGCCGTGGAGCTCCATATGCAACTGTAAGGGGACTGTTTACATGAGTGATGCAGCCTGATATTAAACACAGTCTTTACTTAATCTTACTCTACTGGCAAGTGAAGATTTTATCACTGCTGTGCATTTGCTCTGCAGTGATTTGTTCCTCACTGGACTACTTTTAGCAATTAGGGAAGCACTGGTCAGACAGCTGGAGCACCACCCACTAATCTCGTGACTTATTTGCTGCAATGCATGATCAAAAGCGAATGTTTCTGACGCCTATTCAGCCTCAACCCTTTTTTTGCTTAAGGAATATTTCCAACTAATGTACTTTACTGCTCCCCAAAGCACATGACATCATGTCCCTTGCCAGGGCTGTATCTAGTTACAGTAACATTTTAAAACCCAGCAAATCTTTTTCTCTGCTTTACTACCACTGCAATAGACTGGTATGAGAATTCTTTGCTTTACCTGACTACTTGTTGCTGAAAACTTGAATTATTTCATTTTTGAAGATTATGACTTTACCAGTTTTAACAGCCCAAGTTGAGGATACACTTTCTGGGTTTTTATGCATTAATGCAAATCCTGGAATTTTTCACTTCAACAGCAGGTTAGGTAAGTCCTTATTTAACAGCCCCCACTATACATTTCACTTTTAAACAGTCTATGAAATGGTTCTATTTTAAATGCACCTTTTTAAAAAAGCCCAGAAACAACAATAAGAAAAACAGGGAAAAAACCATAGGTATATTACCACACAGTGTTAATAGTCATACAAAGGGAAATAATGAATTCAGTGAAATTTGAGGAAAAACTCTCCTCAGTGGACCCAGTATTTTATCCTCCATGCAGACCGATGTGGGTGTTTTCTTTGGCAAAGAGAACGTGCCACACCTGGTGACCTGGATGCAGGTGGGATGCCCTCAGGGCACAAAGATGAGAGCTACAGAGCACAGCAGCTTGGCCAGTACTTAAAAGCAGAGTAGCAAAACTACTGAATTCCAAATCTGGGAGCTCCAGAAGACACAGACAATAGTTCAATGAAGAAACACTGATTTCTTATACTCCAGTTCCTGGAAACCTTACTCACCTTGCTCCATAATTTTTCCAGTCTTGGATCATCTAGTGTATCACTTTCTGTACCATCTTTAATGTAGTTAGTATCAACTAGTTGAGAGTCCTTCTTTCCATTCATTCCATATTTAGTCATAATGACTGCAAGGGAATAGAAGACACAGAAGCATTAGAACTAACTATGGATGTATGGAAGATGAGAGATTGGCTACACCCTTGACTTGCAGAGCTGGATTTTGCAGCTCACAGTGCAAACGCTAACAGTTTAAGACACAGAGCTGCCAGGTTTAATGACCTCTTCTGAAAACATCAGGAGCAAAGGAATGTGTTAGCCTCCTGCAGCTCCCTGCTGACCTGCAAAGAACTAGTGTGTGCTCAATGTCTGGAAAGACAGCCTGTCATTTAATGGTTCAAACACAAACACAGATGTCTAGTCATGCATGTGTCTGGTGCAAAGTTTAAACTCCTGCAAAGATATACCTTACCATTTAAGTTGCGTCTGAGTTTGGCTTCTTTCTCTCCATCTTCATCTAGCCCTTCAGCCTTCAGTTTTTTCCAGCTTAGCTCATCCTTTTCTTGTATTTTTAGATCACTGTGCAACTCTGCCAGTTTCACAGCAGAGAGATGAAGCTAACAAGAACAGAGAAAGGTTTGTATTCAGTTACGTGGAGCTACCTCTTGCTGCAGTGTTACCTCAGAAGCCAGTATAGATGCATAGCCAGTATAGCACAGCATTTTTTTTAACTCTAATGCTATGTATCCATCTGAATTTAAGGGCTTTAAGGTATGAGCCACTGCATACATACCATCTCTTGCCTATGAATATGGCTATGCCCCCAGCATACTGGTGTTAACAGGGATCATATAGCCTTCCCTCTCAGCTCTTCAGCTACTTGGGCAACAGCAAAGTTACATAAGGGTTAAAATTTTGTGTTTTTCTTTGGTGTTCTTTCAAGTAATACTTAAATGGGATTTTCCCCCCACTTTTAATGGGACCGCCTTCTAAAAATGATTATACCTTAGAAATGTCCAGTACCAATAACAAAGAATGTAAAAAAACCCCAACTGATTAAATCAATTCAGTTTCACTAGTTCACAAAAGGCAGTAACAACCAAACTTCTCGAACAACTTGCCATTGCCACCACATGTCCTTTCTTGTGGACCACATTCTAACCATATAGTTATAGTGAGTTGGTAAATTTTATTTGTCAGTATGGTTTTGCAGACTACCAGGACACTGAGGATCGCCTTGCAGGTCAAAGAGCCATTTCATCAAAGTGCAAAATTTTCTAAGATCACTTCTGAACATGGTTTATGTGTATTAAAAACCTGCAAAACCTAGAGATACTCCTGTCCCACATAACAGAAAAAAAAGATAAGATATTGAGGCTGAAGCTATGAAAAAAAAATATTAAGATCTAAAAGAATGATAGGCCAGCTTGAAATTTTGTGAAATACAGAGAAAACAGGAACAGAGACAACAACTAATACGCAGTTGGCAAAGCAGCACTGCGGTAAGTCGAGTCTGAACTTCCAGATTTTAGACACTTCTGTTGTTCAGTTTAAAACAAAGAAATTAAATAAATCATGTTAATGTGTCAGAACTTCTTTTGTGTGCGTGTGCACGTGCATGTTAATAACAAGAAAGTGAGGTAAGGAAAAGGCCAGAGAAGAGAGATCAAAAAACATGAGCAGCGTGACATCGAATGCAGTTCTGACCGAGTCCTTCTACCTCCAAGCACTGAGCAGCCAGCTCCTGGGAGCTCAGATCCAGGTCTGAACCACCTGGGCCCACCTGTCCCAGGACAAGCTTATTTACTGGAGATTTGGGGGTTTTTGTCATTAAAATCAGATTATAAAAATTCTCATTTTCAGTGAGGAAGCAGTATACTTTATAAACACAGACTCAGAAATCAGTGTTATTTGTAAACATCAGAATGATACTGAAAACATTCAGCCTTTAGTTTGAATATCAGCAGGTTATTTGAAAGTAACTAGGAAAATGTCCTTATTTTGAGCTAATGCACTGAATTTCTATTGACAGGTATTCAGGAACCTATGCACATTATTGTTTCTGCTTTCAGCTTAGGCTGTGCTATTAATTAGTCTTGTGCTACTGAATATAATTATTTTAAATTTTAAACTAAGGTTTTTTTTCCTGTATCTTGCACTTGGCTTACTGAAATAATTTACTAAAAACTAGAGTAGTTACAATCACAGGTAAATATAAAATTTATAGAACACATTAAAACTTCTGATCCCTCTAATACTAAAGCAAAGGAAGATCCCCATTGTCTTCTTTACCATCTACTTTTGGGGAACCGCTTGACAAAAGCTAAGCACTTAGAAAGAACCACTTTATTTATGATTTTTAGTATTTGCTAAAGTCAAAAAACCATAATCATGTACTTATTTTTTCTTCTGGAGCAGGATGACCTGGACAGCCAGAGTGTCATTGCTGCAGTAGCACCAAGGAACAATGCTTTGCTCAGCAATAATTGTGCCCTGATCTTCAGGAAGAAGACTGAGTAAAAAGTTTGCAATAAATTGTGAAGGAAATCACCGATTTCTGGGCTGCATTAAAAGGAGTGTGGCCAGCAGGTTGAGGAGGTTATCTTCCCCCTCTACTCAGCCCTGGTAAGACCACATCTGGAGTACTGCAGCCAGTTTTGGGCTCCGCAGTTTAAGAAGGACATGGAACTCATTGAGCAAGTCCAGCAGGGAGCTACCAAGATGATCAGGGACTGGAGCATCTCCCTTATGAGGAAAGGATGAGAGACCTGGGTTTGTTTAGCCTGGAGAAGACTGAGGGGGGATTTCATCAATACATATAAATACCTAAAGGGTGGGTGTCAAGAGGATGACGGGACTAGGCGCTTTTCAGTGGTGCTCAATGACAGGACAAGGGGTGATGGGCACAAACTGGAACACAGGAAGTTCCACCTGAATATGAGGAAAAACAACTTTCCTGTGAGGGTGCCAGAGCAGTGGCACAGGCTGCCCAGGGAGGTTGTGGAGTCCCCTTCCCTGGAGACATTCAAACCCCACCTGGATGCGTTCCTGTGCCCCCTGCTCTGGGTGTCCCTGCTCAAGCAGGGGGGTTGGACAAGCTGATCTCCAGAGGGCCCTTCCAACCCCTACTGTTCTGTGATTCTGTGACTGATCATCTCAGTAGTTCTGTACTCTAAAGTCAGTGTTTAAGTAGCATGGACTTAATAGGTAGTTAGGCTGAGCAAAGCCAGGAAAATAATCACTAGCCATAACTTAGATAACAATTCAGCTCCTAAGCACTGAAAAAAATAGGAAAAATAGTCTTTTAAATGTACTTATCATCAGAGACACGCTGTTGTATAAAAGATTACACAATGCAATTTATGTCTGATAGTCTCTGCAGTTAGTGTGATCTCATAAACACATATAGTTTTGTGTTTTCTCAAAGTTCCATAGAAGACTACCAGAGCTTCCAAACATAAAGTTTGGAGACATCTCATCATCAATCAAACATTTTAAACTCTTAGTAAAATCTAGGGAAATATATTAAGCCCATTGTTCCTTAAGGGAAAAAAGAATTCTATTCAAATTTCTCCCAATTCTAATAATATTTTTTCTGATTCTCATTATAATTTAGCATGAAACTCAAGGTAACTGCCCTTTTAAACCTGTTGGAAGCCTGTCCCATTTATATTACACAAAAGTGAATACATAGGCTAATTTAAAGTATATAGTTCAAGAACTGCTTCCTTCAAGATTGTATCATGTAGGACCCTGAATGACACCAGGTAAAAAATGTCAACAGGTAAGACTCCACTACTAACATCAGCCTATGCTGGAATAACTAACTAGAAGCTGAGGTGAAAAGCCAAGTTTAATGATTAAACACCAAATCACCAAGTTCCTTATGCTCATTCCTTATACTGCCTGGACATTAACATCCAAGACAGGTATCTGGCCATTCTAGGAAGGAGTGATGGAAATCTGTGAAATGTTACAATTAAGCTGTTTGCTGTTCGCCTGGCTGCAATCATTACCTGCAGTATCATTCCCTACACCCTTGCTTGTGAGAGGGAAGGGTTCTTTACTACAGATTTTTCAGGTGTAACATGCCCTAGATTCTGGAGCCCACTGCTGCTTTGGGATGGCCAGGAAGCCCCGGTAACAAGCAACAGGAGAACTACACCAACAGCAACCACCATAGCACAGTGGATTGTTAGGGACTAGCAGGCCAAACCATGTACCCTGTGAAACCTACATAATATTTGTCATTGGTTCAAATAACTACAGAATTAGAGTCTGACTAAGAAGAACTCTTGTATTAAAATAACTTTTTGAAGTTTTTATGCAAAACATATACCAAAGAAAAGAGATAGTGGAGAAAGATTAAACCCTCCTTGGGAAAACAGGAGGAGTTCTGGCTTGCCAGCTTCTGGTTCCTACCAGGTAACATTTTGGGGCCTTCTGAAGGACTGCTCATCCAGCTGTGTGCTGCAATGCTGAATTGCACTATCCATCTTTTAAGTCAAAACAATGGAGTTTCTTATTTTCAGTACTATCTCCACCACTACCAAAATGAAGGAAAGAGAATTCAGCATTGGCGCACACAAGTATTTCAAAGCAGGTCTAGCACACAGGCATAGTTTTCCTCTTATTTCAGACCTTGCGCAGACATACTGAAACACCACTTTCTAAAACACGGGCTGGGTGTCAGTTGTACTCAAAAGTGAAATTTAGATGGTGGCAAATTGAGTTCCAAGTAGGAGCTGCCTCTCTAAAATCTGGCTCACACGAACAGATTTTACTAAAGCTTAGTTCCTTACTCTGGCAGAGATAACTTAATTTTACATTTTAGCAACTTAACATAGATGATGTAAAGCATCTCAAATTTGAATTCCGGAAGAACCAGGTATGAAAATGAAAAAAGACTGTAACTGGAAAAATAAAAAGAAACTGACAATACTATCATTATAGTTTATTTCTAGTGTCCATGTTGTTTCTTCTTCAGCTATCAGTTCCCGGCTGGAGTTTGGTTATCACACACTGCCCTATCCCCCATCCCATCTTTCTCCCACTGAGGGAAGTAGTATTTTTGATACCTTCTTTTGGCATATTGGGAGCCAGCACTATGCAAGAGTTCTTTTTTTTTTTTTTTTTTGGACTAAACCCAGGGATATCCTGCCTCTAATTCAATAGCTCAGGCTGGGGAATGTCTATCCAGGGTACAGGATATCCAGAATTAATATTAACTATATTCCTTTGCGTGAAAGAATGGAACCTTTACCAGCCATGACCCTAACTTCCACACTCCACAATATTCAGGTGATGAATACGGGTGTGCAGTGTGCTCATCCCCTCCTGTTGGAGCTGTTCTGCTTGGCTGTAACTAAATATTTCCACTGTAGTTAAATATCTTTACTGTATTTTCACTTTAATTAAATATTTTCTTAGCTCAGAGTGAAACTCAAGTATCGCTGTCAAAATTAAGGCTCTCACCTGGAAATTGTGACACCCATTTGGTGTTCCTCCCGCATGTGACTACATCACTTGATATAAATTAAGGTGACATAACCACCAAAGTGGAGGGTTTCTTACTCTCCTGTACAGTGAGCTCTTGTCTTGTGCGAAGTAGGAACTAAGGCCACTGCCTTCAGACGGATAAGAGCATCACCCCCTTTTTGTTGACACAAGGGCTAAAGTATCCAACCAGCGAGTGCAGAAGCCAGTCTCAGATCCTCCATGGTACCAGAGGGACTGCACTCTTTTCCACTTCCTGGGTATGTGGTTTAACTGCTGGGTTTAAACATGGGAAGATCAACACCTCCCATGACACAGATACATAGGGCAGGAGAGGGGAAGGAGATACCTCCCGAGAGGAGACCTTCCACAGCACCGCTGTTCCCAGCCGCCCGGGACGGTCCCCGGGGAGCGGGGCTGTGCGGGTCCTGCTCTGAGCTGCCAGCCAGGGGCACACAGGCCTGAAAACCAAATAAAAGTCACCGCAGCCCCGAGGCCCAACACCGAGCTGGGCAACGCCGGGCCGGACAGCCTCGGTTTCTCCCCACACACAAGCACCCCGCTCCAACCGAGCCCCGCGCCGCGTCTCCCGCCGTACCCCATCACCTGAGGCGGCTGACAGGGAATGAGTGTCCGAAGCGGCCGAGCCCGACCCTGGGGCCCCCTCAGAGCTCTGCCAGAGCACCCCCTCAGAGCGCCGCCATCGCCCCCGCTCGTCTGGCGCCGCCTCACTCACCCGCTGCGCCTTCTCCCAGACCTGGTTCAGCCTCACCACCCGGAACTCCCCGGCCTCCCGCCGCTTGGAGCCGGCAGCCGCCAACCCCTCGTTCGCCTCCCGAGAGTACTTGCTGGCCTGGACGCCAGCAGCAAGGAGGAGCGCGGCACCGAGAGCCGCCAGAGCCGGCGCCGCCGCCATGTCGCGCTGGAGCGGGAACTACAAGTCCCGAGATGCCGTGCAGCTTCCCGCCCTCAGGGCCTGGGTGGGTGGTAGCTGTGGTGCGGGCTCAACGCGCTCCTCGCCAGGGTGAGGGGTATTTGTGTAGAAAAACAGGTTGAAAATCCAATTTAGGTTGAAAAATCTACTGTCTAGTTTGGGGTCTGGGTAGCTTGAGAAGAATTAGGTTTGGGCTGTTTTTAGTCGCATGGTTTCGTGTCATTCTGAGTGTTTGCTTCACAAAATGTGGAAATAGGCTGAATGTGGCAGGTTTTGTGAGTGGGTTTTTTTTCGCAGCCTGTAGTGACTACAGCAAACACTCTCCTGCACCCTGTGTGTCCCTCAGCGAGGTGTTGCTATCAGCAGTGTGAGGAAAAGGGGACACAATGGGTTTAAACACCACCCTTTTGATCAGACAAAGTTTTCAGATATTAGCTCAATGTTCAAGAGTATACCAAAAAAGAAAAGTCAGCTCAGGAAGGGTGGAAGGCAAGAATGGGGACCAGTTCCCCCAGTACTCCCTAGGAGGGGAAGAAGGACTCAGGTACTCCATTGGAGGTGGTAGTGGAGGACACCTCTGCCCAGGGCAGCATATGGGGTTTGATGGCGTGGGGAGAAGGAGGACTGTGAGAAATGTAATAACGAGTGGATTGGGTTGTTATCAAGGGATGAACTATGGGAGTGGTTGGTGGTGTGTGCTGAGAGTGCCCCAGCCTGCATGGCAGCAGCATCCCTTCACAGTGCTTCCTCCTCACATAGGCAGCCACAAAGTGCAGTAGGCAACGGGAAATCTTTGAGGGGATTTGGTCAAGCTGTATTAAGGAAAAAAACTATGATGCTGCAAAAATGCCCAATATTTGATCTAGGGTTGGTATATATCCTACTTGGTTTTAAAAAAATCTGCTAAAATTGAATGCTGCTATGAAAGAAGTGCAGGGGATGAAAAGCACACTCCATGTGGGTGTTTCTGAGGGGCAGGCAGTGAAGAAAGCTGTTCCTTTTCTTGACTTCTTGATGAATCCTCTTCTGCACACTGCAAAACTAGTGTAGTATGGGGTCTTTGGCATAGTTGGGCATTTCTGTGTCAAGTTTGTTTAGCAAGGTAGTGGAGGCAAAAGTTCACTTCATAAATTCCCCTCAGATCTTACGTGTGACCTTGAGCAAATTAAAGCACAGCTCTGTAGTACTGTCAACACCGAACCTTCATGCATTATTAATCAGTCCTATGAAAACAAATAGATTGCCTAAACTATAATGAGATTTCTGAAAACAGTGGCCCAGGGAGGATATTTACTGCATTGAAGAGCAACTGAAGTGAGCATTGAAGTATAGCAAAATGGTGATGGGAAAAGAAGCCCATCAGCCTCACCCAAATCTTGCAGAGCTCTCCACATCAATTTTAGGATTTAGACCTTGTTTTCATCTTGTTATTGCAGTGTATATATGTATTATTGAGTCACTTTGGAACAGGCGATTTCATCTTAATGTGTCATTTGAAGTATTGATTGGGTTTTCAGGCTCTCTGCAAATAAATTCAACCTCCATGCTATATAAACTCTTATGGGTTTCTACTCTTTTTCTTGTATTGAGCATAGCTTTATGCATTTATTTGCTTGAGTTTTTGAGCTGTACTGGGAAAATTTTTAGAAATAGTTAAGTGATGCAGCACCATTAGTTTGCTTACGCTGGCTTGGTGGATCTCATTCTCCAGTGCCCTTACATCTGTGTCAGGGTTTGGTATTATTCTGTATCTCCTGGCCCAAGTGTTTCACTCCCACAAGTAAAAACCCAAAATAACTCTATGGACTTCTGTGTAGAGACTTTGGATTTATGTTGGTGTTGATGAGGCCAAACTCAACGTAGAGTGCACCCTAGTGTAAATAAGAAACATGCAGTGGGAGGAAATGGAAATCAACTCCACGGTTACCCTTCCCTGTGCACTTTGGGTCAAATTCTCCCTTCATTTTCTCCTGGCACAGTTGAAAAGCAGCTCAGCTGAATCCCTGGGACTGTGCCAAAACTGATACAAGTGGTGGAAATGTTAAGCTATTGCAGACTCTATTGTTTGCATTGTTCCAGAGGGCTGTAGCTGAGTTGGACCATTGCTTTTTGTGTATGCATTCTTTACTATCCTTACTAAAAAAGAAACATTAACAAAACATGATGTAGACCAAATTCAGAAGTCTGTCTTCTGCCCTCTGCTCACCTGAAAAACAAAATTAGGAAATTTGGAATGAGGATGACATTGTGAAGCAGTAAAAAGATCAAAGAAAGTTAAAAGAAAGACAGAAGAAAATCTAATGGCACTTATGGAATAGTGCAGGGTTCCTGGTAGAATAAAGGAGAGGTGGACTTTGAAGCCTATGTTCAGTGGCTTGAAACGTGATTTAAATTGCATTCTTCTGAGTACAGTGTCAGGAGATCTTTTCCTTTAAGAGTCAGTGTAAGAGCTGGACCAACTTCTTCTGGCATCAGTTTTTACCAAAACCAGTTTGCCATTGAATTTGTGCCTTCACATATTCTATATGCATCTAAAAGTTTCTGTGAGTGGTAGAAACTGCCCAGTGTTTCAAATACTCTGTTGCAGAGCTCTGGAAAGGAGAGCACTTGTGGCCTTTCTCACCTCCATCTTCTGAACTAGCAGTACAGTCTGCAGGCTGAGCCTTGCCAGCCAAAAGGCAGGGCAGGTAGGAAAAGGGTAGCAGATTTGCAAGGGTGCTGCTGGCTTTGTCCAAATATGCCCTCACTCAGCCTCCCCAGGACACTGCTGAGGGTGTACTGAAGTGATGTCTGTGAACCTTTTGCAGACAATAACCTTAGCCAAAAGTCTGCCCCAGCTGGAAAGTGATGTGTTAGATATTTCCCAGGGTGCCTTTCCCTTCCCCCTGGGATACCACAGATACCTCTGTGTAGTAACATGGGCCCTGCAAGTTTTAGGACTTTTCCAATGCCCCACTCCTAGCCAAACTAAATCTTAGTGAAGAAAGAACAGCACCATTGCATATTTTTTTTGTCCCATCCATGTAAGACTGACAGTGTGAAGTATAAAAGCTTGTTTTCATGATCCTCAGTCCTCTCTGAAATGAATGATTTTCTTAATATTTGAGTGTTGGTAAAATTCCCACCAAACCCATCACCTCTTCCCAACCACAACCCTCATCCCATGTATGAAGAAATAGTTCTGCAGGCAGCAGGCTAACTTTTCCACCTTTGTTTTTCAAATCCTGGTCCTTATTCTAGCTGTGCCAAGAGCAGCACTCAGGTGAATCAAACCTGTATCAAAGTTTTAGGAGAGCTGCTTGCTCTTCCAATCCAGTTCTTTCACATTCCCTGTGTATGGCTCATTATCCTGTAACAAATGCATTTCAACCTTTCATTCTCCAAAATCTAACCCAAATCTTAACTTTAATGATATCCAGGTGTCTTGGTTTCAGCTGGGATAGAGTTAATTTTCTTCCTAGTTGCTGTGCTTTGGATTTAGTATGAGAATAATGTTTATAACACACAGATGTTTTAGTTGTTGCTAAGCCGTGCTTACACTAGTCAAGGACTTGTTCAGCTTCCCATGCTCTGCCGGGGGCACAAGGAGCTGGGAGGGGGCACAGCCAGGACAGCTGACCCCAACTGACCAAAGGAATATCCCACACCATATGACATCATGATCAGCATATAAAGCTGGGGGAAGGAGGAAGGGAGGATGTTTGGAGTGATGGCGTTTGTCTTCCCAAGTAACTGTTAGGCATGATGGAGCCCTGCTTTCCTGGAGATGGCTGAACACCTGCCTGCCCATGGGAAGGAGTGAATGAATTCCTTGATTTGCTTCATTTGCACATGTGGCTTTTCCTTTACCTATTCATCTGTCTTTATCCCAACCCACAAGTTTTTCCATTTTTCTGGTTCTCTCCCCAGTCGCACCGGGGGGGAGTGAGCGAGCGGCTGTGTGGGGCTTGGTTGCTGACTGGGGCTGAACCACAACAGCAGGTTGCTGGGAGACATACCTCTCCCAAAGAACGTCTACATCTTTGTCCCACTGCATTTCATCTTTCAAAGCCCAATTTGATCAGTAATAAACTGACCTACCTAACTCTTTATTTGGAGAAAGTTCTCATTCTCCAAAGCCTAATCCTAATTGTCCTCCCAGGCAGAATATAGCCCAAGACAGTTTTATCTATATTAAACCAAAAAACCATACTATTTCCAGCTGACTCCCTTGTTCTACTGGTCTGTGGAGCCTGCAGTAAACATTCTTTAGGACTTACTTCCAGAAGCGTAAATCTAACCAGAACAATGACATTATACAGAAACAGACCATAGCTGTATTTTGCAAAAATAACCCCCCCCCCAACAATGTAATTTCTCTTCTAAGCTGTGTTTCTCACTCTGCTTTTCCAAAGCCAACACTTAAGAGTTTCTGAGTTGTAATGTACATTGAATCACACAAATACAGAATCCTAGAATGGTTTGGGTTGGAAGGGATGTTCAGGATCGTCTAGTTCCAACCCCCCTGCCATGGGCAGAGACACCTTCCACTGGACCAGGTTGCTCAAAGCCCCATCAAGCCTGGCCTTGAGCACTTCCAAGGATGGGGCATCCACAGCTTCTCTGGGCACCCTGTTCCAGTGCCTCACCACCCTCATAGTGAAGATTTTCTTCCTATTACTACTCTAAATCTGCCCTCCAGTTTGAACTGTTCCCCCTTGTCCTGTCACTACACTCCCTGATCAAGAGTCCCTCCCCATCTTTCCTGAAAGGAAAGCCTTTGCTGTAAGGCCCTCACTGGGGCTGCCGGGCACTCACCCCTTCTCCAACTGCTCCTGTCCTGCCAGGCGCAGGCACTGAGGCACTGGACGGCATTGCAAGAGCTGTGCTACTGGTAATGGTCACTGAAGGCACAACCCTCCTCCCGGGCAGCATCCCTGCATGAGCTGGGGAGCGCTCAGCCCTGGGGGAGAGGTGGACCCCCTGCTGGCACCTGGGGAGGCAGGAGGGGACTGGCCATCGCAGAGCAGGAGGGAGGCAGTGGGGAGGGTGCTGACCTCTTGGGAATTTTGATGCTAAGGCAAACCATCGCTGCCTGGAAGGTCTGCGCGTCCTGGCAGAGTGGGCAGCTGAAGTGGTACAGGGCAGAACGCAGTGCCTGGCCCTGGGGCAGAGCTGGCATTGGCGGTGGGGGGATCCCACTCACTCCCCCAGAGCTGGGTGGTGGGGTGACAACAGGGGTGATGTCAGGGGCTGGGGGCAATGTCACCTACCTGGATGCAGTGGAGGTGGAACGAGATGCTGGCACAGGCGGGACAGACCAGGGAGTCATAGCAGGGCTGCGCTGCCACCACCTCCTGGCAGATGAGGCAGGGGGTCTGGTCCTGCTGCACCACCTGCAGCTGCCGCACCCGGTGCTTCCAGCAGAAGGACCTGCAGGATGGAGGTGACAGCTCAGCCCCAGCCCTCCTCTGCCCTGGCCCTGGCTGTGGCTCTGCAGGGTGGCTGCGCTTACTTGAACACCCAGAAAAACTGGGAAATGCAGCATCGCTCGGTGCTGCAGGGGAAGTGAAGGTTTTGAGGACATTGCTGGCCCCAGCAAGTGGCTGAGGCAACCCCATAGCTGGCAGATGCAGCACCTCTGGGGATGGCACAGAGGCAGCTGGCATCAGCACTGCACGTCCCTGGGGAGGCCGGTTAGCCACAGTCCCATGACATTTCGGAGGGATGCCTGGCTGGTGACACCGGACCACTGATAGAGCCTCTCAAAATCCCCAATTTTTGCAGAAATGGGCCTGTTTGGATAAATGAGGGTGTGGTGAGTTACTTGCAGGTGGCTGCCAGGCCATCCCTGGGGGGTTGTTGGCCTGTGTGGTGCCAGCCACAGGGCACGGGGACCATGGTGGGACATGTTGCCCCCCAGCCTTACCTCTGTGCCACCCACTTCAGCTGCTGCCAGACGGCAGGGAAGAGGAAGCTGTAGAAGCCCTCTTCATTGGCCCCTCTCTGGCTCAGCCTGCTGGCGTGGTACTGCAAGAGGGGAAAAGAGGGTGTGTGTCGGGGGCTGTTGGCAGTGTGGGGTGGGGACTGGGGGCTGTTGAGCCCCGGGGACTCACCAGGAAGTTCTTGTGGGTGCAGAGCCTGTCGTGCCAGCACAACTGCCTAACAACTTTGGTCACAATCAGCCCGCCAGTGCAGCCAGCCCACTGCTGGAGGACAGCGGCACTGTCACCCCCTGCGCTGCGCTGAGGTGGCAGTGGGGGTAACGCCCAGAGTGGGCTGGGGAGAGGCTAGAGCACCTTCCCATGGCACGGGGGCCTCTGCTTGCACAGCCAGGCACTGGCCAAAATCCCCTCTGGCAGGTGCCCAGGGGGTCATTCTCCAGTCATCTTCCTCCTGGGGGACCTGACACTTCATTTGGGCAGAGGAGGCACACAGGAGGGTCCTGCCTGCTCCTCCAGCAGTGCTGTGGGACAGTGCAGGGGGAGGCTGTGGCACCTTGCACTGCCAGGACCTCAGCTCCGTCACCCCAAGGAGCTGTAGTGAAAGAAGTGGCTGGGCATGGCGATGTTGGTTTAGTTGAAGACTGTCCTGATCCTCCAGTGTTGGAGGCAGACTCATCACTGAGTTGGCGGCAGGTGCCCAGTGGGTCTGCCCAGCCTGGTGGGTTTGTGACTCAGCTCCACACATGCTGGACAGGGAGGGCCCTGAGAAATGGGCAACCCCTGGGCAAGATGCCAGCGTCACCCCACAGGGACGTGTGGGTCATGTTGGCTGGGCAGGTGCTGAGCCTGGGCTGGGGAGGGAAAAGCACTGTAGGAGCTGCCATGGGGCTGGGGTCACCCTGCCCGGGGCGGGCAGTGAAACTGGGGGTGGGGATGGCAATGGAGTCCCTGTGGGTCCCTTCTCTCATGTCGGAGCTCCAGCAGGGACTTCAGAGACACCCAAAGGTTTTGATAATCCAAACACTTTATTTATGCATCAGAAATCCTGACTCCTCATTAACAGGCATGTTGATACCTTTTAAATTCTTTTTGTATTTTCACTTTCTTAGCAAACAAAATATAGTTTAACAAACGTATGTCAATTAGAATAAATTTTCGCGTTAAAGAAGGATGCAGTTCAAGCAGTCTGTTGTGCATCTGGTGCTGGAGGCTGAGCCTGCTGCACTGGGATGGCAGCGGGGAAGGGTCAGTACTCCAGCATCTGGAGTTCCTTCAGATACCTCTGCACCCAAAGTGCCTTGGGGTTCACACACACCTTCCTCCCCTTATTGGTGACCAGGCTGCAGAGAGAAAATCAGTGTTAGGGTGCTTGGCAGGGGCAGCAGGGTGCCTCTGGCAGCACCCTGGGTGTCCCTGGCTCTGCCCCCTTCCCCCTCCCTGCCACCCTCGGACACGCTTGGGGCGCTGCCCTGGCTGTCGTGCCCTGAGCCCCAGCAGTGTTGGGCACTCACACCACCGCTGGCAGGAAACAGTTGCTGTTGGTCCTGTAGGCGGAGGTGATGAAGTTCCTTGGGATGTGGTGGGCTATGTAGGTGAAGCAGCACTCGATGGGGACAGTGTCTGTGGGGGCAGAGAGACAGCCCCAGTGAGACCCCCACTGCGGCAGAGGGTCTGCCTGGGGCTGGAAGTCTTCACTCCCCAGGCTGAGTCCCAGCGCTACCTGCTCCCAGCCCTCCCCTTGGACACAAGGATCCCATCAATGGGGATGGGGCTTTCTCCAGGGAAGGGATAGCAAACCTGGCTTCTGGGAGCACTCAGCCAGGGAGCAGATGGCCACGAGGAGCAGAGCGGCCAGGGCAGCTGCGGGGATCTTCATGGTGCTGCAGGGACTGAGGAAACCACGAGCAGTGCTGGAGCTGGGGTGGCTGCCAGGTCTCTCCTCTGCACGATGCTCGGCCCCTGCTGCAGTTGCCCTCCTTTTATCTCCTGACCACTGGGTGGGCACAGGGTTTCAAAAAGAAAATGAGTGCATCACATCAGGGAAATTACGTGAGGATCACCAAGTTGCTGAGCTGGAGTAGGCAAGGAAACCACAGAAAGGGAAGTGCCAGCCATAGGGCTGTGACTTTCAGATTCAAGAGAGAACAAATGTTATGAGGAGCAGCTGAGGGAACTGGGCTTGTTTAGTCTGGAGAGGAGGCGGCTCAGGGTCATTCTTATCGCTCTCTACAACTACCTGAAAGGAGACAGATGTCGGTCTCTTTTCCCGGGTAAGAAGTGAAAGGATGAGAGGAAACAGCTTCAAGTTGCACTGTTTAGGGGAGGTTTAGGTTGGGTATTAGGAGAAATTTCTTCACTGAAAGGGTTGTCAAGCACTGGAACAGGCTGCCCAGGGAAGTGGTTCAGTCACCATCCTTGGAGGTATTTAAAAGACGTGTAGATGTGGTGCTTAGGGGCATGGTTTAGTGGTGGACTTGGCAGTACTAGGTTAACAGTTGGCATCAATGATCTTAAGGGTCTTTTCCTGCCTAAATGATTCTATGATTCTATTCTATGAGCTTCATGGTGCTGTGGCAGTTGAGGGAACCACGACCGGGGCTGGAGCTGGGGTGGCTGCAGGGCTGTCCTCTGCATGATGCTTGGCCCCTGCTGACGCTGCC